>NC_136424.1:40215000-40815000 GCF_052625555.1 Lactuca saligna | reverse complement strand
TCAGAGGTGACAGAGTCTACTGTTTCATGGACCGAATCTGTATCCCAAAGTTCGGAGGATTCAGGGAGATTGTCATGGAGGAAGCACACAAGACCAGATACTCTGTTCACCCAGGTTCGGACAAGATGTACCAAGATCTCAAGAAACAATAGTGGTGGCCAAACATGAAAGCCGAGATCGCTACGCTTGTGGGCAAGTGTTTGACTTGCGCCAAAGTGAAAGTCGAGTACCAGAAACCCTCGAGTCTGCTCCAGCAGCCCGAGATACCCAAGTGGAAATGGGAGATGATTACCATGGATTTCATCACCAAGTTACCCAAGTGTCCGAGTGGGTACAATACCATTTGGGTAATTATCGATCGTTTGACCAAATCCGCTCACTTCATCCCGATCAAAGAGTCATTCAAAATGCAAAGACTCGCGCGGATCTACATCTAGGAGGTAGTTCGACTACACGGTGTACCTGCGTCCATTATCTCTGATCGAGATAGCAGGTTTACCTCCAGATTTTGGCAGTCTCTTCAGAGGGCTCTTGGAACTAAACTAGACATGAGCACTGCTTATCACCCTCAGACCGATGGATAGAGTGAGAGAATTATCCAAACCCTGGAAGACATTCTTAGGGCATGTGTCATCGATTTCGACAATTCGCGGGACACACATTTTCCTTTGATCGAGTTCTCGTACAACAACAGTTACCACACCAGCATCAAGGATGCTCCGTTTGAAGCCCTCTATGGCCGTAAGTGCATATCCCCTCTGTGTTGGGCCGAAGTAGGAGACACGCAACTAGCCAAGAGTCGATTCCCCGACAGTGCTCTCACTGGTCCTGAATTTATCCGCGAAACTATTGAAAAGATCATCCAAATCTGGGAACGATTGAAAGCTTCACAAGATAGACAGAAGAGTTACGTCGACATACGACGGAAACCTCTGGAATTCCAGGTTGGAGACCCTGTCCTATTGAAGGTCTCGCCGTGGAAAGGCATGTTACGCTTTGGAAAGTGTGGGAAACTTAACCAGAGGTACATTGGATGCTTCGAGATCCTCGCTAGGATCGGTCTAGTTGCCTATAAACTTCGATTACCTCACGAGCTTAACAACATCCACCCCGTCTTTCACGTCACGAATCTTAAAAAGTGCTTATCCGATGAAACCCTCGTGATTCCCCTAGACGAGATCGAGATCAATGAAAACCTAAACTTTGTGGAGGAACCAATCGAAATCATGGATCGAGAGATCAAACGCACGAAACAAAGTCGCATCTCGATAGTGAAGGTTCGCTGGAATGCCAAGCGGGGACCGGAGTTCACTTGAGAGCGTGAAGACTCGATGAAACATAAGTATCCGCATCTCTTCCCAGATCCATGATTTGTATCTTAATTCTAAATTTTGAGATGAAATTTCCTCTAACGGGGGGATAATGTGACAACGCAAAGTTCATTCCATCAATTGTTACCATTTTCGTTAATATATTCGTCGTTTTCAATTTCGTTTTCGTTACGTCATTAAATTAAGTCATAATTGTGGGATTTCTATTATGACTTAACGAGTGTCTAAACATTTATAGAACTCATATTGACACTCCATATTAGTAATCGAAAACATTTTAGAATCGACCATATCGGGTTACGGTAACTTAATCGGGTGCGACCCAAAGCATCGTATAACGTCGGTATCGGGTAAAATTGCGCCGTGTCTAAAACTTGGAACCTATTTAAAGTGGTTTAAGCTTCCATTTGAAGCTTTTTCTCTCTCTCACTACTTTCTCTCTAACCTCTCTCCTCTAATCCAAGTTTCAAGTCCAAAATCAACAAATTTAAGCTCCAAATCACCAAGGTAACTTCCCTAACTCATAGATTAGCATCTTAGACCTTCAAATTCGTGGTTAAACTATCATTTAGGACCATTTTCATGTGTTTACAGCCCTGGAAAATGCTTGGGCCGTAAACACACATATAATGGGTTTTTGAGCCTTTAAACCCTTCCAATCGACCTTTGGAGCTTAGATATGGCTAAATGTCATAAAGGACTAGACTTAGAACACCTTGAATTCAATTTTTGGGGAGTAATCATGAGTTTACTGCCCAAGAACATGCTTGGTCCGTAAACTCACCTTCATGGAGAGTAAACTCATATTTGAGTGTTTAAAATCCACTTAAACACACCAATAGCCTTGGATTAAATTCTAGAATCAACCACAAACGATTTAGGGCCCTTAAACTTGATGGAAACCACCCCTTGGAGAGTTTACAGCCGTAAACCCCCCTAGAATGGGTTCCTGGGCCGTAAACTCATAAACACTAGCCAAATGATGCCCTAAATTCATCTTAAGGCTTGTAAAATTGGTTTGAATCACATGTGATTGATCTAAGGCCACCAAATCACCAATATAAGAGAGGTATAGGAACTTACAGCCATAAACTCTTAGTTTAGGGTCGTAAACTCCCTTTGATGGTCCCTTTGGTGGTAAAACTCATTCCTATGCCTTCGATTAAATCATAGCAACCCTTCCCAAGTGTTAATTCACCATTTAGCACCATAACACTCCATATTCATGAGTTCACGGCCGTGAACTCATGTGGTCATGGTCTTAGGGTCGTAAAATCCCTAAGGAGTTTACTCATGAAGAGCAAACTCATTTTCTAAATCCCTATACGTCCGTAGATGTCACCCAGGTCACTCCAAACACTTGATTTAAGTGTTTTCTCGTATTGGAGTGTATAATCATATCAAATTGGTGATTTAAAGTCTAATTAGATACATTTGTATACCATTTCATATTACATAGGAACCTCACGTGTTATCAAGCCCCGAACCGACACATAGCATCCAAACCGACACGTTTTCTCGTCTGGTGAGTTCATACCCCTACCCTTTTTCAATGTTTTTCACTGTTTTTAGGGGGGCGAATTCAAGCAAAGTACAAGTAATACTTGTACTCAAAACTTGTTTTATATGTGTTGTGTTTCATATTACATATGGTTTTAACACTGACAGTCGTAACAAACAACCGTTTGAACTTACAGAATACATTATCATATTATTTGTGAAAAACATTATAAATTATTGTATTTTATATTTTCATAAATGTTTTCCCACATTATAACAGTTAAAAGCATAACATTTGAACTTAGAACATTGTTTTGTCCTCGGTAACACTCCATAGAGATATACGAGTGGAGGATAGTCATTTGATATTTCAGTATTATTACTAGTAAATTTGTTATTCCTATAAATTGGAGACACATCCTCAGAGAACACTCCACAGAGATACGCGAGTGGAGGATCGCCCCCGTAACCAGAATCTCTTAGATAAGGAGCGTGACTTGATTGTATAAATTTGTTATTCCTATAAATTGCTAGCTACAGCTGAACCAAAAGGTTCACGGGTGACGAAAGTCATAAGGTGATGTGAATACATATTGCCATATCTAGTCTATCGTATGGTTATGGAACTCGCAATTTGGATAACAGAGATTTACTTTTTAGTAATAATGGGTTTAGTAACTTGTTTACTTTGTAGTTATTAGTTTTATATACGTGTTAAAACTAACATACACTTCACAAGGATAACTAGGTTTTCAGTACACATCTTTCACATTACATTTCAGATCAGTAGTCAACTTTTAGGAAAATATAGGATTTTCTTGGGATAACAATTGAACATAATAGATAAACTAAATTTTACATAAAAGAAAATATGGGATTTTCTTGGGTCGTAACTTTTTCAGAAACCGAAAGGAAACTCGTACATTTTCAGAAAACAAAACCGCTTATGAACTCACCAGCTTTATGCTGATTTTTAAAATGCTTGTATTCTCAGGTCCGCATTAGACAGGTACCCGATGATCCTTTTGGCGAAGACGGAGTGCGTAGAAGACACGTCTTACTTCTATATATATATATATATATATATATATATATATATATATATATATATATATATATATATATATATATATATATATCACACTTGTACAACTTTACTTTTGAACAAATGTAAATTTTCATATGTAATGCAATGGTTGTTTACTTTTCTTACTAGGTGCATTACATTTGATACTCAACATGGAGTCCGCCCCGGAAATGTTTCCGCCTTGGTTTTCGGGGTGTGACATGCTACTAAAGGTCTCACCCTGGAAGGGCATGGTACGCTTTGGGAAGCTTGGAAAACTAAGTTCAAGGTACATTGGACCCTTCAAAATTACTTCAAGGATTGGGCCAGTAGCTTACAGACTTCAACTTCCAATTGAGCTTAACAAAGTACATCCAGTGTTCCACATATCGAACCTGAAAAAGTGTTTGTCCGACGAAACTCTTGTGATTCCACACGACGAAATCGAACTTAACGAAAATCTTAACTTTGTGGAAGAACCCGTCAAGATCATGGATAGGGAAATCAAACGAACTAACCAGAGTCGCACACCAATAGTGAATGTTTTCTTGAACGCTAAGCGAGGACCTGAATTCACGTGGGAGCGAGAAGATCAGATGCAACAAAAGTACCTGCATCTCTACCCTAGTCTATTGGCACTTATTTTGTAATTAATTTTGGGACGAAATTCCATCTAACGGGTGGATGATGTAACAACCCATTATTCTAGGTCAATGTAATGTCTTAAAGTCGAGTTTTGTAATCTCTTTGTGAAGTAATCAGAATATCATCGAAAATGAAATGTTCAAGAAGCTTCATTTGAGTACACTATGTGGTAGATAACGTGATAAGGTTTCCAAAAATATAAAGAACACTAAAATCCGAGTTACAACGAAGGAAATATGACCAATCAAAGATTCATAACAGTACCGATAAAGCGTTGTTAAGCATAAAACGTGAAATTTCAATATAATGCTTTTTAGCCTTAGGTATCTAAATGAAAGTCGTAGATATCATTAAACTGCGAACATGCATAAAAAGAACGCCCAAATCTGACTTCGTATGAGGAAGTTATGATTTTTCGAAGTTTCGGACTTAGTAGTAGACAGCTAAAAACTCGAATTAGAGATCGAGCGATTTTCAACTAACACAACCTAAACGAAAGTTAAAGACCTCGACACTAAGAATATAACAGTAAAAAGACTGACAAAAATGGACATCAGATGAAGAAGTCATGGAATTTAAACGGACTTTTCCTGACCCGGCCTACAAAAAATAATATAATAAAAATAAAGTCAAAACTAGCCGACGAAGTATAAAAAAGAGTTGTAGAGCATTCTCACACTTACAGGTGCATATAAAGAATGTCAAAATCGAAGCTCGTACGCAAAAGTTACGGATTTTACAAGTTTGCGACACAAAACCCGAGGCCGACTCAACCTCACGACGTGAACAGTTCCATATTGACGACGTGAGACTGTGACTGATGGGTTCCAGAGTGTCAGCCACGTCAAATCGTTGAAGAGGATAGAGCTGAATCAGCCTCACGACATGAACAAGGCTATATTCACGACGTGAGACCCCAAAACCCTCCCTATAAATAGAAGCTTAGGGGTGTCGGGTTTAGTGCTCATTTCTTTCCATCTAAGTGTCAATGCTCTGCATTTATACCTCTCGAAGCCCTAGTTTTTATACTCGAGATCAGAAGGAAGTCTTACGCTCTCGAGAATCCCGAGAATTCAGCTTTCTCTAAGTCGAAGTTATGCTCGATTCTTTGTCTTAACTTCTTCAAGCTACCACTTCAATCAAGTGAGTTCATACCCCCTTTTATACACTTTCAAATAATTTATAATGTACTTTTAATACATTTCGGGGGAGAATACAAGTAAACACACGGTTGATTCCGAGTGAAAACGTGAAAACTCTTGTTATACTTTGCATGCGTTAGATTAATACAAAATGCATAGTATCCAAGGTAGTCATCCTTATTAAACCATTTTATGCATTCAAAGCACATATGATTTATGCTTTGTCAAACATTGTGAAAGGGGATAAACATTGCATACAAAACTATTATTTTAATACAGACTTAGTTGAGAATCCCTGAGACGATTACATCTTCAATGCTACCTTTTTGTTAAAAGGTACTACCTAAAGTCCTGTCTATTATAACCAAAGTCTCCCATTTGGAGAGCGTGTCAAATGTGTATAGATCTATACGGGAAGTCATGATCCCACGCCCTGAGTGTTAGCTACAGTCCTTTGGGTAACAATTTGTCATAACGTTTCGATGCTTGAAAACTGTCGGCACAGGCATATTATGTTTAGTATGGTTATAAAACTCACCAGATGGACAATTATTATAGTATTCTACTTTTATGAATAAGTAGCTATTAAAACTATACTTCATCTAACAAGTTATAGCTTAATTATATAAAACTGTGCCTCAACCTTTTAAGCATTTCAGTTGATTGCGATTTCCGGTCCTGGACATTAGAGACTACCTATTACTTTTGGAAAATAAGGGATTTTCTTGTATCTAAAACAATCAACTAATAGGAAAATAAGAGATTTTCTTGGTACAACTATTTACAATTCACAACACGAACATTCATATGCATTTCATACTTTTATAAGAAAATAAGGGATTTTCTTGGAAAGCACACGAACTTTGGAATGGTACACATTTTCTCAAAACCGCTTATGAACTCACCAACTTAATTGTTAACACTCTTTCTTTGAAATAACTTGTATTCTCAGGGAACCGCTAAGTAGGTTTGGAAACCAACTTTTGGGGTTGAACGCTCTGATGTTAATTACCTCCGTTAATTACCTCTTTTGAAATATGTTTATGTATTTATCTTTTGAACATGTAACAAATACAATTATGTAAACATTTTGAAACCTTTATTTATATGATGATGTGTACTTTCCTTACTATGAACTGTTATGATACTGAATATGACGTCCTCCGCTGCCGAACGTTTTCGTTGTTCTGTTTTGGGAGTGTGACAAAGGGTAACAGAAAAAACAATTAAAAAACTATAAAAGAAATTGGTCCCTAAATTCGATAGAATGATATAAGAAAAACCGGTCTAGACCCGACTGGTAGGCTAAACTGAAACCAGTTATGAAAAAAAAAAAAAAAAAAAAAAAAAAAAAACCATAAAAAAAACCGTCAAGCTATTTTTCCGCAGTTTTTTTTTTTAAAACCGGTATGCTGGTGCACCTTTACTTGTAGTATATATTTGTTTTGTAAGCCTTATTGTTAGCATATGCTTTCGTGAGCCTACATATGTATGTTTGAAAAAACAATTCTTTACTTGTAGCATATATTTGTTTTGTAAGCCTTAGTGTTAGCATATGCTTTCGTGAGCCTACATACCGTTGACCCATAAGCCATATCTGGTCTAGACCTAATTTTGTGTTCAGTCTGGTGGCCGGGTTCAACTAGTATGCTAGCAATGGATGATAATCGACTAATTTTAATAATTGGTTACGCGTTGGTGTATGGGGTTAGGCTTCTTCCTCATTAGGGAAATTTAATGCTAACATAGACCCATAGTATCAAATTAACTACACCGATATTATTGATTTCTTTTTTATTTGTTAACATTTTAATTAGAAAATTGATATTCTTTATTTTTGTTATATTTGGAATGCTAATCAATCATTTAGATAATTTAGTTTAAGAATATGAATAATTGGAACAATATATTTGACCATTTTTATCAGCATTTATGACAATTTAATTTTGATTGATGAGGTTACGAGTAGTTATGATATCACGATTCTCAAATTACTCATATATATATATATATATATATATATATATATATATATATATATATATATATATATATATATATATATATATATATATATATCGCATAAGAGATTACTTTGATGTAGATTAAAACTAACTCCTTTGGTTTTGCTTTTACATTGATCGTTTAAAACATGGAGCAAAATTTGAAGATGATGTTCTTTGTGGTGTTATTGCTATCCATGTCAGGTACGTAGTCTTTTGTTTGTCTCTAGCACTCCATTAACCATCATGTCCTCTCTTTATCTCTAATTGAATAAATATGCTTTGCAGGTTTGTTTGTCTCATCTGTTTTGGCTGACAAAGACTTGAAAATAGAAGGGTGTGGTCGCTTTGGATTCTCTGAACCAATCTGTAAAACTCACTTGCCTTATTGTTGTAATGGTGTTTGCCGGTGTTCACCATGCACTTAATTTTATATTTTGTTTAATATCATAAATATAAATGGATGTGCTCAAATGTGTTTGTTCTTTAGAAATCTTTGAAATAAAATTCATCCTAATAAAGGATTATTATTATTATTATTATTATTAGTATAATAAGTTGTGGCACTTGCATATTCCAATCTAAGAAATCAACATTGCGAAGATATATAACAAGCGCGTCCATTTTGTATAACCTCTAATCATTAATTGTCCTCTATTGATTAACGGT
This sequence comes from Lactuca saligna, assembly GCF_052625555.1. Lineage (NCBI taxonomy): Eukaryota > Viridiplantae > Streptophyta > Magnoliopsida > Asterales > Asteraceae > Lactuca > Lactuca saligna. The sequence goes on along the minus strand of NC_136424.1, from coordinate 40,806,644 downwards.
TTACCTTTATTTTTACCTGCTAACTTGGAGGAGCCTGTGATAACGCCGGAATGTGTACAATTTAACAAGTTAAAAAGATAATCGTGTAAAAAATCGAAAAATATATTACGATTTAAGTCATTATCCAATGTCCTAATTTAGCAATAGTTGTTATTAATCCAAACATGCAAATCTGGTCCGTTGGTGGGTAGGAAATATAGATAACCTTTGTCGGCAGAAGTTCAAGATTTATGAGAATAAAATTTTTAGTATTTTTTACCTGTGCTTAAAGGAAAACGGAAGGTTCACTATACAGTAACTGAACGTGAGACTGAGACATAAATTAAACTCCCTTGGTTCTCTCTCTCTCTCTCTCTCTCTCTCTCTCTCTCTCTCTCTCCAACACACGCATACGTAGTCATTGCTTACCCTATCAAACTTCTCAGAAGCAAGATGCCAATGTGTCCCTTTGTAGCCGAAGGTCAGCCGATACCATGTGAGATATTTGCTATAACCGCCGTTCCTGCTTTTGTGTCACACAGATCAGGTCCCTGAAGTCCGTTTCTCATCACAGTATGCTGCCCCCTTCACTAATCGCTACCTTCAATTATGTCTCGTTTTCTTTGTTCTAGTGAAATTTAAATCCGTGTTTAAAAGTTGTTGAACAAGTACCTAGTACTTGAAAATTGACTTACATGAGACTTGAACAATGTCAAAGCGATATTGAACACAATTGGCACTGAAATTCATCTCTTATTCAAGAAGAAGCAATCTAGACTCACGAGAAAGACAATGACTGACCATGTAAGCTGTCAAAATTCTAAGACCAGGTTATATGAGGCCCAAACATAAAACTAAAGAGGACTCAAGAAAAACAACTAGCCCAATAAATATAGCACAACAAATTTTCCCTCAAACAACAAAGCATCAAGCTTCTTGTTTAACCTCTTTCACTCCAATCTGCTCCCTGATCATCTGGCTGGTATCCAACTTCAATGGTTTAGTCATGACATCATCCAACGGTTTTGCGACCTGCAGAATTCAAGCTTCGCAGCTTCTTGATTCACCAAGTCTCTGAGATAGTGAAATCCAACATCCATGTGCTTTGTTTTCCGATGTAACACCAGATTCTTTGACAGTTTTATGGTCAAGCTATTATCACATAAGAGACTTCAACATTTCCTATTGGTTTCTCTTCAAGTTCCTCAAGTAGACCTTTTAACCGAAGACAATGACATGCACATGCTGTGGCTGTGGTGCAATTTCGGTCTTCTATGTCACAAGCATAGTCATTATCTATTTACACTTGCAGCTTTTTGTTTAGTTTCTTTCAAAGTGCAGCACTATAAAAACAAAAGACAATTAGTGACCAAAACGATATAGTCACTAATAATAGAATGAATCGTCACTAAATGATTTAGTGACCAAAATTCCGGTCGTCACTTTTCGTCACTATAGGTCAGTCACAAAACCAATTTAGTGACCAAATATAAATATGGTCACTAGTGACTAAAATATACTAGTCACTAAATCTATGACGACCCACTTCATCACTAAATGTTGCAACTAATCAATTAAAGTTGTCACTATGTTATCTACTTAGTGACCAATAAAAATCGTCACTGTTTAATCCGATTAGTGAACATAGAAAGTGGTCACCGTTTAATATGATTACTGACCGTAGAAAGTTCTCACTGTTTAATCTGATTAGTGACCATAGAAAGTGGTCACTGTTTAATCCAATTAGTGATTATACCAGGTCATCAATGAGTCATCAATGATTTATCCTATGAGACACAAAAAGGGATCAATAATTAAGAAATTATTGAAATATTAAATGTCATTTTTAATATGAAATATAACAATATCTAATTAGACAAAAGAAAAACCAATCCTATAAATTTTTACAATACAACAATAACCAAATAAATCTTCACATGTATAATATAAAAATAATTTCAATTTAAAAAAAAAATTCCATACATTATATCCAATATTTCAAACAACAAACATATAAAGATCAGCCGGGTGAAGTTCATTTAATAAGAAAAGTAAGTTCAATTGATCAATGCAATTGAGATAAACGTGAAAGCTCACTCATCATAAATTCCATTTTCTTATTTTGCTCCTCTCGATATTTTATATGCTCTTCTTGAAATTGTAGTTGCTCTTCTATAATTACATGAATTTCCTCCTCCAAGGCCTTTGATTTTTCCTTTTCCAATTCCAGATCCATTTGTAATTTTTTTGTGCCTAAAACTTGTTTTGTCGAAACAGAATGCCCTTTTATATATCGTGGTATACGATGTAGTTTTTTCATACATATTTTAGCTGGTGAACAAGAAGAAGAAGCTTCCTCATTTAGCAAATCATTCTGCATAACAAAACAATTTCGATTAAAAGTATATATATATATATATATATATATATATATATATATATATATATATATATAAATATGTCAAGATATTAAAAATACCCAAATTTCTCCGGCCTTCTCATTGATCATTTGATTTTTCTTTTTCGAAAAATGTCCAATTTTGTAACGTTCAATGAATGATGCTTCTTCTACTTCTTTCTTTTTTTGTTTTCAAAAGGTTGCTCACCATAAGTTTGTCAAGATATGTATATTTGTAACAAAGTTGAACTAGAGGGAGAATTGACAATGCAATGAAATATTTAAGTTTTAGAGAAGTTGCTTACCATGTCAACAATCCTTGCAATTGAAATTGCCGTAAAATCCATTAGATGGTCCATATGATGGTTTAATCCATTCCTATACCCTAGATTTGATCCTAGATAGTTTTCCCAAGTGATTTAAGACCATTTAGCACCATAGAACACCCCAACATGAGTTTACGGCCGTAAACTCATGGGGAAAGGGTCATTAGGGCCGTGAACTCCCTTAGGAGTTTACTCTTGAAGAGTAAACTCCATATCCAAGCCATATACGTCCGTAGATGTCACCCGGGTCACTCCAAACACTTGATTTGAAGTGGTTTCGCATCTTGGAGTGTATAATCATATCTAATTAGTGATTTAAAGTATAATTAGATACATTTGTATATCATTTCATATTACATAGGAACCTCACGCGTTATCAAGCCCCGAACTGACGTTTAGCACCCAAACCGACACGCTTCTCGACCGGCGAGTTCATACCCCTACCCTTTTTCCGTGTTTTTCAAATGTTTTCAGGGGGAATACAAGCAAAAGTACAAGAAAATCTTGTACTTAAACTTATTACTTTCAGTTCAAATGTTTCATAAATTGTATGCTTTTATTATCAAAAATCGTATTAACCAATGGTTTGAATTGCAGAGTAAACTTTCAGACTAAATGTAGATTTCTTTATAAAGTGTTATAATCTATGTTATACTTCATAATTTACGAATAATTCATACTAATTATCAATTAGGATTAATACGAATACGAATACGAAAGTACAACTAGGAACAGAGCGAATACGAAAGTACATCTAGGAACAGAGCGAATACGAAAGTACAGCTAGGAACAGAACGAATACGAAAGTACAGCTAGGGACAGAGCGAATACGAAAGTACAGCTAGGAACACAGCGAATACGAAAGTAAAGCTAGGGACAAAGCGAATACGAAAGTACGGCTAGGAACAGAGCGAATACGAAAGTACAACTAGGAGCAGAGTGAATACGAAAGTACATCTAGGAACAGAGCGAATACGAAAGTAAAACTAGGAACATAGCGAATACGAAAGTTCAACTAGGAATAATATGAATACGAATGCGAATACGAATATGAATACGAATACGAATACGAATACAAATAGGAATAGGAATAGGAATAGGAATAGGAATAGGAATAGGAATACGAATACGAATACGAATACGAATACGAATACAAATAGGAATAGGAATACAAATACAAATATAAATAGAAATAGGAATACGAATATGAATAGAAATAGGAATACGAATACGAAAGCACGCCTCTAGATACATTCGAGTGTAGAATAACTAGGATATCAGAATACCTAGCTATTATAACAAGTATGATAGATAATTGTACATTACATTTGGATTCAATAACTAAACTTTACTTTTAAGGAAAATAAGGGTTTTTCCTGGGATAACAAACTATACATAACCGAATCGTATAATAAATGGATAACTCAACTAAACTTATAAGAAAATATGTGATTTTCTTGGATAACAAACCTTTTTGGAAAACCAAAGGAAACTTGTACATTTTCAGAAAACAAACCTCTTATGAACTCACCAGCTTTATGTTGATTTTCAAACTGCTTGTATTCTCAGGTCCATATTAGACAGGTACATCACGATCTTTTGTAGAAGACGGAGCGTACAGAAGACTCGTCTTAACTTTTGTTCATATGATATATGTATAACCTTTGTAACACTTTGCTTTCAAACAAATGTAATTATTCATATGTAATGTAATGTTTTGTGTTTACTATGATTACTATGTACATTGGTTGCGATATTCATGACGTCCTCCGCCCCGGAACATTTCCGCCTTCGGTTTCGGGGTGTGACACCTTTATCCGTTTTCCCTTATAGATCTCATATAGTAGAAATCTAGGGTTTTTGAGGTGTAAGTAGGGTGATATTGCAAAACATAAGCTAGATCTGAAGTTGTAACTTTAGATCTAGACCATTCTCGAGTTCTAAATCCATAAAGTTCCTGTATTGGATGTGAATGAGGCTTTACTTGTGCATAAAACCCATTAAGAGCATAGTTTTGGACATTAAGGACCTTTTTAGCCATGCATACACGTAAATTTGGCAACTTTACGTGAAAGGCATGCCCTGGAAGCTTGGATCTGTGGTTTGGAGTTGTTTCACGGCTTAAAATGGATCTGTATGGCTTAAAGACTAGTGGAACTCGGTGAGTCGCAAGAACAACTCGGCGAGTCGTATGAATATAACCGTGAACTCGACGAGTTGGTAGAACAACTCAGCGAGTCCGATGAAGGTTGCCTTAGACTCGACGAGTTGCATGAACAACTCGGCGAGTCGGATGAGTTTCCTCCAAGTTAGGAATGCGTGTGTATCGACGTGTTACTAGAAGAGAAACACGACGAGTGGCTCTAGGGCCTCAATCAAGAATTGTGGGAACTCAACGAGTCACACCGATGACTCGACGAGTAGGTAAAAGCTTCGAAGAACTCGGCGAGCAACCGAGGGTACTCGACGAGTTAAGGTCAACATGGATTGTTGACCTTGACTAAGGACTTTGACCTTGATCAGGGTTAACTAGTTGGGTTATGGAGTACTCTATGAGGATAGAGACTTATGAGCATAATCGTATTATGGTAATAGGTAGTGGAGTCTTTTACAAGTGATCGGAGAGCTGTGATTATTTACCGAGCTGACATCTACAAGGTGAGTTGTCCTCACTATACTAAGGGGTCTAAGGCACCAAGGCTGGCCCATTGGATTTGATATCCTAGTAGTTATTGATATGTTGAGTTGAGTTAGTAATGTATGCCAGTTGATATGCTAGTCAGGTAGATCTGTAGGACTGCCTGTGAAACTGATTGATTACCTGTATATGCATTTATTTGTTACATGTTGACATGTTGTGTGGGGTGGGTTGAGGTTGTACTGCTTCGTGCGGTAGCCAACAAACCCGTGAGTATTCTAGATATGAGCTGAGGGCCCGATAGGCATTCCAGACTCATACTGAGGACTCGGGAGCATTCCAGATACGAGCTGAGGGCTCGGTAGGCATTCCAGACTCGTACTGAGGGCTCGACGGCAATCCAGATACGAGCTGAGGGCCCGGTAGGAATTCCAGACCCATACTGAGCGCCCAGGGGTAGTCCATCTTGCAAAGCTGTGGACCCAGTACATGCTGTTCTGTTTTGATTGATATAATATGCTGATGTTGATATTGCTATGTGGACTGTATGTGTATCGGTATTTTAGGGTAACTCACTAGGCTTTTGGGATTACAGTTTTAATTTATTGTTTCAGGTACATCAGGGGATCGCGGCAAGGCCAAGGCGTGATCATATAACTGCTCCTATTATGTTATTTTTGGGGACAAGACTCTGATAAACAATGTTTTGAAAACAAAGTTGTAATATTTTGATGAACTTGACACGTTTTTAAAAGTTTAAATTTGTTTGAAATTTTGGATGTTACATTAAATATGAGAGAAACCACCTCCTTAGGAGATTATAGCCGTAAACCCCCCAAGGAATGGTTCTTGGGCCGTAAACTCCTATAAAGTGGTCAAATGGTGCCCTAACTTCCTTCCATGACTTGTACTTTGGACTAGCTAGAACCACTTGTACTTAACATAAGATCACCAAAACACATAAGGAAAGGTTACATGAGATTTTAAGGCCGTAAACTCCTATTTTACAGCCGTAAACTCCTTAAAATGGTCCATATGTTGATCAATTCACTTCCCTTGCCTTAGAACTAAACCTAGCCTAACTCCTCAAGTGTTATAAGACCATTAAGCATCCAAGAGCACACCACCCATGAGTTTATGGCCGTAAACTCATCAGGATATGGTCTATGGGCCGTAATCTCCATTAGGAGTTTACTCTTGAAGAGCAAAGTCCATATCTAGGCCTTACACCTCCTTAGATGCAACCCGGATCACTCCTAACACTTGAATTAAGGTGTTTTCACACCTCGGAGTGTACTGTCTTACTTAATTGGTATTTCAAAGTCTAATTAGATACAATTATGTATCTCTTCATATTACATAGGAACCTTGCGTGTATTCAAGCCCCGAACTGACACTTAGCATCCTAACCGACACATTTCTCGACTGGTGAGTTCATACCCCTACACCTTTTTCCGTGTTTGCAATGATTTCAGGGGGGGGGGATACAAGAAAAACTACAAGAATATCTTGTACTCGAACTTATTGTCTCATTTGAAATGTTTCATATTCCTTATGCTTTTAACACTGGAAATTGTATTAACCAATCGTTTAACTTGCAGAGTTAGTTTTCAAACTGTTTGTGAAACTCGTTATAAAATGTTATATTTTATATTTCACAAATGATTTTTCCGTATCATTACTGTTAAAAGCATGAACGTTAGAACTTTAAAAACATCATTGATAACACTCCCCCTAGATGCGAGAGTGAAGGACTAATAACATTAAACTTAGAACTTTAGACACGTCCTTGATAACACTCCCCCTAGATACGAGAGTGAAGGACTAATCACATTAAAATTAGAACTTTAGACACGTCCTTGATAACGCTCCCTCTAAATATGAGAGTGAAGGACTAATAACATTAAAATTAGAACTTTAAACACGTCCTTGATAACACTCCCCCTAGATACGAGAGTGAAGGACCAAAAAAACAGAATTTCCCATTTTATTATCTTTTAATTCATTAATCTTAAGATTGGAGACACGTCCTTGTAACACTCCCCCTAGTTACGAGAGTGTAGGACTACCCCTGTAACTAGAATCTCTTGGAGGGAGAACGTGACTTGAGTGTATAGATCTATACGGGATTGACTACCCCGCACCTGACTGCTAGCTACAGTCGGACTGAAAGGTCCAAAGGTGACAAAAGTCATAAAACGATATTGGCCCCGTTCCGAGCCTTATCTAGTCTATTGTATGGTTATGGAGCTCACAATTTAGATTATGAAAACTTTTCTACTTATTTATTAGTTTTATATACATGTTAAAACTCATGTGCTTTCAAGGATAACTAGGCTTTCAGACTACTCAACTTTAACATAACAAGTATGGTAGATATTTGTACACTGCATTCTGAATCGATAACCAATCACAAACTTCTAAGGAAAATAAGGGTTTTTCCTTGGATAACTAAACTGCTCTTAACCAGATTGTGTAACAAACGGATAACTTAACTTTACTTATAAGAAAATATGGGATTTTCTTGGATAACAACTTTTTCAGAGAACTAAAGGAAAACATGTTCATTTTCAGAAACAAACTGCTTATGAACTCACCAGCTTTATGCTGATATTTTCAAAACTGCTTGTATTCTCAGTTTCACATTAGACAGGTACCCTACGATCTTTTGGAGAAGACGGAGCATTTTAGCAGTCTTGTCTTTACTTTTGTTCATTTTGGATGTATATATCTATAATCATGTATAACTTTACTTTCAAACAAATGTAAATACTTCTATGTAATGTAATGGTTGTGTTTACTACACTTACTATGTATATTGGTTGTGATACTTTACATGACATCCTCCGCCCCGGAGCGTTTCCGCCATCGGTTTCGAGGTGTGACAATATATATATATATATATATATATATATATATATATATATATATATATATATATATTGTTATTGGTGCAAGTTGATTAAGATTTTAGCTTGAGTTAGCTGACATTAAGATTTATAGTTGAAGGCTTGAAGCTGATGGAAAAAGACACACCTTTGAAAAAAAGAAGTGACTGAGATAGCGAACGTTGGAGTATCAAATGCTATTTTGTTTTAGTCAACTAAAAACCCTAATATGGGTCTATTTATACCATATGAAATAAAATCGCTATTCACGCTATGCAGTCGCTATGGACCCTATAGCGACTCATGAACGCCTCACCTCGCCAAACATCATAGCGAGCGCCATGGTCGCTATTGATAACGCTGACCTATACCCATTGACCAAACATCCAGTATATAGTATACTGGTTGACATAACGTGATGACCCATGCGACAATATACGAGTTTCGTATTCAAACAATTGTGGCCAAGAATTAACCCAAATAAAAATATATAGCATAGTGGTTAACAAGAGTTTAAAACTCCCATATTGAATTTTAAAAACAATAAACATCAAAAGTTGTTCTTACACGATGAGTTCCACATCAATTCCGGTAAATGAAGTTTCATGTACTCCATCTTGTAAAGCTACGATTAAATTTCTTCGCGAACAAATTGGCCATGATGCAAATTGTTTCTCATGACGTTTATTTACATTGTTAGTGTTTTTTTTCCTCTAGTTCAACTTTGTGTGAACTAAAAAGTTAAAAATTAAGACTTTTTATTATATGAAAAAAATTAAAAATATCATTACATAAAAAGAATCACTTACTTTATTAGTTCCTTTATTTCAACACAATTGTTTAGAATATATGTATGAATCTTCTCCAATTCATTTTCACTCAAATCCTGTGCTTTTGGACTACCTAATGGGTGCCCTTTGCATGAAAAAACAGAAATTTCACCATCGCTATCCATCATTTCATTGCTGTGCTCACCTTATTGAAAAGTGTGTCAACATCATCCAAATACATAGAACAAAATTTTAGGCATTCATTGTCTATGTATCTCTCAACAATACATCCTTCTGGACAAGATTTGTTCTTGACATTTAAAGTACCCGTTTTCCTATTAAAATGGAACATCCAACGGTATTGAGGTGGGCCTGCGATCTTGGCTTCATATGGAAAATGATTCAAAAGATGAACCATGATGTCAAAGAATGATGGATGAAATATCCACTCCAACTTACATAATATGAAAACAATTTTTTCCTCTTGCTCCTCTAAAACATCTAGGTACATACTTCTTGTGCATAATTTCTGGAAAAACTTGTTGAGTTTGTACAATACAAGTTGAACTTCCTATGTCAAACAACCCCTACTTGATAAAGGAAAGAATCATTGGATGGAAACATAAAAGTCATGACTTTTCATGTGAGACAACTGGAAGTCCCCCCTTTAATGCATCTAGACATATTCGAGGCAAATTCATTCGGGAACTTAGGTGACTTCAAGACATCTAATATCTTTCGTTTCACTTCCTTTGTCAAATGGTAGCAAGCCATAAGCATTATAAATGAATTTTCATCTGGTTGTAAATGTAATCTCTTCTTTAAACATTCATCCATCAAATCCTTGCGAGATTTCCATGTGTCCTTTGTTTTATTGTTAATATTGAATAATGTGGCCGTCAAGCTTTCTGTCACATTCTTAACAACATGCATGATATCAGTGTTGTGTCTCAATTTTAGTTTAGCCCAATATGGAAGCTTAAAGAACACACTTTTCTTTTTCCATCCTTGTTTGTCCTATCTAGACCTACATTTTCTTGAGTTAGAAAACATATCAACGTCAACCAAAACTTCATTTCCAGACTTTGGTGTCAATGTTTCCCGCATATCTACCGTCCCATCAAAGTTCTTTTTATCCCTACGCCATTTGTTTGAGGATGGCACGAATCTTGGATGACCCATATAGCACATTTTTTACTATGAGTCAAGTAACGAGATGATGTTTCATCCATATATGTAGGACAAGCATTGTAACCCTTAACAGTCCAACAAGTGAGCATATCATATGCTAGAAAATCATTTATTTTCCACAAAAGGGCTACTAGTAATGTAAAAGTTTCGTTTCTAAGTGCATCGTAAGAATTTACACCAACCCATAACTCATGTAGTTCGTCAATTAGAGGTTGTAAGTAGACATCAATGATAATGCTAGATGATAAGGGGGGACCTGGACTCAACATTGGCATGAATATATATGTGTCTTTCATACATTTCCATGGTGGCAAATTGTATGGTACAACAAAGATACGCCATATGCTATGCGAACTTCTTAAGTTACGAAATTAATTGAATCCATCTGTTTCCAACCCTAAGCGTATATTACATGGATCAATAGAGAATGAAGGAAACTCTTTATCAAGATGTTTCCAAGCTTCGGTATCCAGGATGTCTAACTACATTATCATCATCGACTCGTTTTTCCATATGCCACCTCATGTCACAAGCGACTTGTTTGTCAATAAACACTACAAGAAAAAGACCCTTTAATGACGCGCAAACCACGACACTCGTTGATTTATGTTACGCAAAAGAGAGTGACATTAAAAAAGTCTTATCTCTTCAAAAAATTGAAGGATTTTGGTCACGTATTATTGCGTGCCCTTAAATTAGTGTAGAATGTAAAAAAACTAAAAACACGGAGGGCACTTTATCTAAATTGTGCGTCCTCTCTCCGTGTCGCTTTATAATTTCTACTCAAAACACGCGTTTCCTAAAAGGGGGAAACGAAATTCTCTTAAAATTCTAAGAATTTTAAACACCCCGCTTCAAGATCTCCATTTGTTATCTTCTCCCCTTCTCTTGCAAACCCTAATCATGATATCATCTCTACTACAATTCATATAACCAGTCTACAATTTTTTTCTTAAAAACTCAGCGTTCATTCTTGAAGATCACAAAATGGCGACCATCAATTACACGTATATTTTTAGCCAAATACTTTCGTCTGGTTGTACGACATGGGTAAATTCTCGCCGCCCTATCGGACTGCTATACATCTCTACTTCAAGATATCCCATCTCAATGAAAGAGATTCAGGATGCACTCCTGTCTCATAGCGATTTAGGGTTTTTTTGGTACAAGTTATCAACTAAGACACCGAAGTCTTAGGGTTTTAACTTTCACCACTGCTGCTGCTTCGCCACCTACGCGAATCGACACTCATAACGCACCTTCCACTACGACGAAGCACTAGGATGCTTGATGATTAGCCTCGCATCAAGGTTCCATAGAGCCCAAATCATTCGAACTAGAAACCTTCAGGTACTATCACTACAAGATCTTACCTCCCCTCCCCTTGCCGGCAATATCAAGTCTGACGACCTTAGGATTACTTCTTCTATTGCTCTAATTTACAAGCCCTATGTCTTATTAAGGTGTGTTTCGGTTGATTTTTTTCCCCTATGTTTTCATTCTTCTACCAGAACCCTATCTTGCTAAATCCTTTTGTTTTCCCGGCTTAATTTTTCTAGAACAAGATTTTGTAGACAGGAAGCAGGTGGCATAGAAGCCATAGACCAAGATTTTGTAGAAATTTTTCGCGTTGAATCAACAATTGTTCGTTCACAGGTTTTCCATTTTTAATCATTCATCTGTTCTTCCCACCATTTTTATTAGGTTGTCAATTTACTTAACAGACTTTAGTTCAATTCTTCTCAGGCACTCTGATAAACAATGTTTTGAAAACAAAATAAGGCGTGATCGTATAGCTGCTCCTATTATGTTATTTTTGGGGAAAAGACTTTGATAAACAATGTTTTGAAAACAAAATTGTAATATTTTGATGAACTTGACATGTTTTTAAAAGTTTAAATTTGTTTGAAATTTTGGATGTTACATTAAATATGAGAGAAACCACCTCCTTAGGAGATTACGGCCATAAACCCCCCAAGGAATGGTTCTTGGGTCGTAAACTCCTATAAAGTGGTCAAATGGTGCCCTAACTTCATTCCTTGACTTGTACTTTGGACTAGAACCACTTGTGCTTAACATAGGATCACCAAAACACATAAGGAAAGGGTACATGATATTTTAAGGTCGTAAACTCCTAGTTTACAGCCGTAAACTCCTTAAAATGGTCCATATGTTGATCAATTCACTTCCCTGGCCTTAGAACTGAACCTAGCCTAACTTCTCAAGTGTTATAAGACCATTAAGCATCCAAAAACACACCACCCATGAGCTTACGACTGTAAACTCATCGGGATATGGTCTATGGGCCTTAAGATCCATTAGGAGTTTACTCTTGAAGAGCAAACTCCATATCTAGGCCTTACACCTCCTTAGATGCAACCCGGATCACTCCTAACACTTGAATTGAAGTGTTTTCGCGCCTCGGAGTGTACTGTCTTACTTAATTGGTAGTTCAAAGTCTAATTAGATACAATTATGTATCTCTTCATATTACATAGGAACCTCGCGTGTATTCAAGCCCCGAACTGACACTTAGCATCCTAACTGACACATTTCTCGACTGGTGAGTTCATACCCCTACACCTTTTTCCGTGTTTTCAATGTTTTCAGGGGGGGGGGTACAAGAAAAAGTACAAGAATATCTTGTACTCAAACTTATTTTCTCATTTGAAATGTTTCATATTCCTTATTCTTTTAACACTGGAAATTTTATTAACCAACCGTTTAACTTGCAGAGTTAGTTTTCAAACTGTTTGTGAAACTCGTTATAAAATGCTATATTTTATATTTCACAAATGATTTTTCTGTATCTTTACTATTAAAAGCATGAACGTTAGAACTTTAAAAACATCCTTGATAACACTCCCCCTAGATGCGAGAGTGAAGGACTAATAACATTAAACTTAGAACTTTAGACACGTCCTTGATAACACTCCCCCTAGATACGAGAGTGAAGGACTAATCACATTAAAATTAGAACTTTAGGCACATCCTTGATAACACTCCCTCTAAATACGAGAGTGAAGGACTAATAACATTAAAATTAGAACTTTAGACACGTCCTTGATAACACTCCCCCTAGATACGAGAGTGAAGGACCAATAAAACAGAATTTCCCGTTTTATTATCTTTTAATTCATTAATCTTAAGATTGGAGACACGTCCTTGTAACACTCCCCCTAGTTACGAGAGTGTAGGACTACCCCTGTAACCAGAATCTCTTGGAGGGAGAACGTGACTTGAGTGTACAGATCTATATGGGATTGACTACCCCGCACCTGACTGCTAGCTACAGTCGGACTGAAAGGTCCAAAGGTGACAAAAGTCATAAAATGATATTGGCCCCGTTCCGAGCCTTATCTAGTCTATTGTATGGTTATGGAACTCGCAATTTAGATTATGAAAACTTTTCTACTTACTTATTAGTTTTATATACGTGTTAAAACTAATGTGCTTTCAAGGATAACTAGGCTTTCAGAATACTCAACTTTAATATAACAAGTATGGTAGATATTCGTACACTGCATTCCGAATCGATAACCAATCCCAAACTTCTAAGAAAATAAGGGTTTTTCCTTGGATAACTAAACTGCTCTTAACCAGATTGTGTAACAAACGGATAACTTAACTTTACTTATAAGAAAATATGGGCTTTTCTTGGATAACAACTTTTTCAGAGAACTAAAGGAAAACTTGTTCATTTTCAGAAACAAACCGCTTATGAACTCACCAGCTTTATGCTGATATTTACAAAACTGCTTGTATTCTCAGGTCCACATTATACAGGTACCCTATGATCTTTTGGAGAAGACGGAGCATTTTAGCAGTCTCGTCTTTACTTTTGTTCATTTTGGATGTATATATCTATAATCATGTATAACTTTACTTTCAAACAAATGTAAATACTTCTATGTAATGTAATGATTGTGTTTACTAAGCTTACTATGTACATTGGTTGTGATACTTTACATGACATCCTCCGCCCTGGAACGTTTCCGCTATCGGTTTCGGGGTGTGACAATATATATATATATATATATATATATATATATATATTGTTATTGGTGCGAGTTGATTAAGATTTAAGCTTGAGTTAGCTGACATTAAGATTTACAGTTGAAGGCTTGAAGCTGATGGAAAAAGACACACCTTTGAAAAAAAGAAGCGATTGAGATAGCGAACATTGGAGTATCAAATGATATTTTGTCTTAGTTAACTAAAAACCCTAATACAGGTCTATTTATACCATATGAAAAAAAAACATCGCTATTCACGCTATGCAGTCGCTATGGACCCTATAGCGACTCATGAACGCCTCGCCTCGCCAAACGTCATAGCGAGCGCCATGGTCGCTATTAATAACGTTGTATACCCATTGACCAAACATCCATTATATAGTATACTGGTTGACATAATGTGATGACCCATGCGACAATATACGAGTTTCGTATTTAAACAATTGTGGCCAAGAATTAACCTAGATAAAAATATATAGCATAGTGGTTAACAAGAGTTTAAAACTCCCATATTAAATTTTAAAACAATAAACATAAAAAGGTTTTCTTAGACATTGGCAAAGCCATGATGCAAATTGTTTCTCATGACGTTTATTTACATTGTCAACGTTTTTTTTTCCTCTAGTTCAACTTTGTGTGAACTAAAAAGTTAAAAATTAAGACTTTTTATTATATGAAAAAAATTAAAAATACCATTACATAAAAAGAATCACTTACTTTATTAGTTCCTTTATTTCAACACAATTGTTTAGAATATATGTATGAATCTTCTCCAATTCATTTTCACTCAAATCCTGTGCTTTTGGACTACCTAATGGGCGCTCTTTGCATGAAAAAATAGAAATTTCACCATCGCTATCCATCATTTCATTGTTGCGCTCACCTTATTGAAAAGTGTGTCCACATCATCCAAATACATAGTTAAAAATTTTAGGCATTCATTGTCTATGTATCTCTCAACCATACATCCTTCTGGACAAGATTTGTTCTTGACATTTAAAGTACCCATTTTCCTCTCAAAATGGAACATCCAACGGTATTGAGGTGGGCCTGCGATCTTGGCTTAATATGTAAAACGAATCAAAAGATGAACCATGATGTCAAAGAATGATGGATGAAATATCCACTCCAACTTATATAATATGAGAACAATTTTTTTCCGCTTGTTCCTCTAAAACATCTAGGTGCATACTTCTTGTGCATAATTTCTGGAAAAACTTGTTGAGTTTATACAACACAAGTCGAACTTCCTTTGTCAAACAACCCCTAGTTGATAAGGGAAAGAATCATTGGATGGAAACATAAAAGTCATGGATCTTTATGTGAGACAACTGGAAGTCCCCCCTTTAATGCATCTAGACATATTCAAGGCAAATTCATTCGGTAACTTAAGTGACTTCAAGACATCTAATATCTTTCGTTTCACTTCCTTTGTCAAATGGTAGCAAGCCATAGGCATTATAAATGAATTTTCATCTGGTTGTAAATGTAATCTCTTCTTTAAACCTTCATCCATCAAATCCTTGCGAGATTTCCATGTGTCCTTTGTTTTATTCTTAATATTGAGCAATGTGGCCGTCAAGCTTTCTGTCACATTCTTAACAACATGCCTGATATCAGTGTTGTGTCTCAATTTTAGTTTAGCCCAATATGGAAGCTTAAAGAACACACTTTTCTTTTTCCATCCTTGTTTGTCCTCTCTAGACCTACATTTTCTTGAGTTACAAAACATATCAACATCAACCAAAATTTCATTTCCAGACTTTGGTGTCAATGTTTCCCGCATATCTACCATCCCGTCAAAGTTCTTTTTATCCCTACGACATTTGTTTGAGGATGGCACGAATCTTGGATGACCCATATAGCACATTTTTTACTATGAGTCAACTAACGAGATGATGTTTCATCCATATATGTAGGACAAGCATTGTAACCCTTAACAGTCCAACAAGAGAGGATACCATATGCTAGAAAATCATTTATTGTCCACAAAAGGGCTGCTGGTAATGTAAAAGTTTCGTTTCTAAGTGCATCGTAAGAATTTACACCAACCCATAACTCATTTAGTTCGTCAATTAAAGGTTGTAAGTAGACATCAATAATAATGCCAGATGATAAGGGGGGACCTGGAATCAACATTGGCATGAATATATATATATATATATATATATATATATATATATATATATATATATATATATATATATATATATATATATATATATATCTATATATATATATATATATATATATATATATATGGGTCTTTCATACATTTCCATGGTGGCAAATTGTACGGTACAACAAAGATAGGCCATATGCTATGCAAACTGCATAAGTTACCAAATTAATTGAATCCATCTGTTTCCAACCCTAAGCGTATATTACGTGGATCAATAGAAAATGAAGGAAAGTCTTTATCAACATGTTTCCAAGCTTCGGTATCCAGGATGTCTAACTACATTATCATCATCAACTCGTGTTTCCTTACGCCACCTCATGTCACAAGCGACTTGTTTGTCAATAAACACTACAAGAAAAAGACCCTTTAACGACGCGCAAACAACAACACTCATCGATTTATGTTACGCAAAAGAGAGTGACAATAAAAAAGTGTTATCTCTTCAAAAAATTGAAGGATTTTGGTCACGTATTATTTCGTCCCCTTAAATTAGTGTTGAATGTAAAAAAAAATAAAAACACGGAGGGCACTTTATCTAAATTGTGCGTCCTCTCTCCGTGTCGCTTTACGATTTCTACTCAAAACACGCGTTTCTTAAAAGGGGGAAACGAAATTCTCTTAAAATTCTAAGAATTTTAAACACCCTGCTTCAAGATCTCCATTCGTTATCTTCTCCCCTTCTCTTGCAAACCCTAATCATGATATCATCTCTACTACAACTCATATAACCAGTCTACAATTTTTTTCTTAAAAACTCAGCGTTCATTCCTGAAGATCACAAAATGGCGACCATCAATTACACGTATATTTTTAGCCCAATACTTTCGTTTGGTTGTACCGCATGGGTAAATTATCCCCGCCCTATCGGACTGCTATACATCTCTACTTCAAGATATCCCATCTCAATGAAAGAGATTCAGGATGCACTCCTGTCTCATAGCGCTTTAGGGTTTTTTGGTACAAGTTATCGACTAAGACACCGACGACTTAGGGTTTTAAGTTTCACCACTACTGCTGCTTCGCCACCTAAGCGAATCAACACTCATAACGCACCTTCCACTGCGACAAAGCACTAGGATGCTTGATGATTGGCCTCGCATCAAGGTTCCACAGAGCCCAAATCATTCGAACTAGAAACCTTCAGGTACTATCACTACAAGATCTCACCTCCCCTCCCCTTGCCGGCAATATCAGGTCCGACGACCTTAGGGTTACTTGTAACATCCGGATTTTACTAGGTATTTTGTAAATCTAATTTTGTCATATTGTGAGAGGGACTCGGCGAGTTGGAGCTCAGACTCGCCGAGTAGAGACGCGGAATTGAACATTGGTGCGCGCCTCGACTCGGTGAGTCCAGGATATGGACTCGGCGAGTCTGCGCTGTGTAATGAAACCCTAAATCTTCGGGTTTGAGGCCTATTTAAAGGGCCTTATGGCCGTCATTTGTGCTCACCCAACCCTCAGTGAGTAACCCTTGTGTTCTTGAGCTATTTGTGAAGAGAAAGGAGCCATTCTTGATCTTGTGTGTGTTATCTAGCAAGAAGAAGGAGACCCTAGGCAAGAGGAAGCAAAGGAGGTTGCTATTTCGTGGATTTGGAGCTTAGATCATCACTCTAGAGGTATTATCTCGGACCATTTTCTGTTTAGTGAAGCATGATGCAATTTAGGGCTTGTGGTGGTCATTTATGGGATGATTTGATGCCCATTGGTTCCCTCTTTGAGTTGAGACCATGGATCTGGATCCATAGAGGTCCAGAGAGCTTCACTCATCAAGCTTTATGAGTGAAAATAGAGTCTTTGGCCTTGTGTTGTAGTATTTGAGTCATAAACATCATATATGGTCATATAAAGGTTGTATGTGCATCAAGATTGTAACTTTACTTGCTAAATGAGCTTGGAGGGACTAGATCTATGGATTAATGAACTGGATCTGACCTTTAGAGCAAGATTGAGTCAGTGCATGGCATGGACTCGCCGAGTCCGAAGAACAGACTCGGCGAGTAGCATGAATGTTGCCCGACCACTCTGTGAGTGGCCTCGCCGAGTTGGGAAAGGTGGACTAAGTGAGTCAAGGGGGAGTCAGAATAGATAGGTGGACTGAGTCTAGCTGGACTCGCCGAGTTGTTCTTGAGACTCGGCGAGTTGAGTTGTGGTGGCCCCACAACTCGTGCCAGGTGGAACTCGTCGAGTTGAGGGAATGCTCGACGTGTCAAGGGAGGATTCCAGGGAAATTGGTGTACATGCCCAGACTCGCCGAGTCGCCTGGGTACTCACCGAGTCCGGTCAAAGTTGACCATTGACCGTTGACCAACGTTGACCTAGATTGACTTGTTATAGTGTGGTCAACCCCAGTGGGGAAAGTGTTAATTAGAGGTGTATTGTGCTATAGGGGGACGACAGCTCGACAGGTCGAGTGATTAGCGATTTCAGGTTTACGATTTACCGAGACACGCGAGGTGAGTCTTCTCACTATACTTTACCTTGAGTAGGTAACCAGAGTTATGTGATAGAGTATTTGTATGCTATGTATGTTATGTGTTGTACTGCATTACTTCTATGTGTTTGATGCTATGCATGTTTACAGAGTTAGAACCGGAAGGTTCACAGAGTTAGAACCCGAGGGTTCACAGAGTTTGGGTGCACGGACCCACAGAGTTATAGCCTCGAGTGGCTAATATGTGTTATATGTAGTATTTTGGGGAACTCACTAAGCCTTGTGCTTACAGTGTTGATGTTATTGTTTCAGGTACTAGTGACAACCGCGGGAAGGCGCCGGCTTGATCCGTACACACACACATTCGGAGCTTGATATCATGATCTTGGGATTTTGTATTGTCTTGTTTGGATAATTAAAATGGTTGTTTAATGAATTTCAATGGAATTATGTTTTATAAAAATTGAAAATTTTGTTTTGAAAATTTTCGGTGTTATAAATTGGTATCAGAGCCTTGGTTTTAGGGATTCGGGTACACCTTCGGGGGTATTTGAACTCAAACTGAGGAATTGAAGAGATATTTCAAAATAAAACCAAAGTTTTCTAAGAGTAAAAGATTTTCCAGGAAGGAACGTGTGTACGATCAGCCAGCGCCCGAACGGTGAATTCCCAAAATAATTTTATATTATGTGATAATTATTATTAATCTGATGTATTTGCATGCTAGAGTAGGCTAGGTATTGCTAATAGGACTAGAGTGGCCTGTTTTGTGATGCCTTAGCCTAGGGAAGGGTGAGCTGCTATGAGATGCTGAGATTAATTAGGTAGCAGCTAGGACTTTGTGTGAGACCTGTTACAGAGTGATTTAAGTATAATAGAGTACTTGGGGATTGGGATCCGAAGAGGAAGATTTGGGGTGTGTACTGAGACGGTGCGGACAGTAGTATTGGGCCCGTACTACTGAAAGCACCGGTGCGGTACACAGTCCAAATAAGAATCTTAGGATACCAAGAATCAAGGAGGGGTGGATTGTCAAATGTAAAAGTGTTTGAGTAAATTCTAATTATCGCATGTTGTATTTCAGAGGTTGATCATGGTGAGGACACGTCACATGCTGGAGGATGCCGGAACTAGCGATGAGGAGATTCGACAGATCATTCATGAGGAGGTGGCTACGGTCATCAGAGCTGAGTTACCAGAGATGTTCGGGTCCATTAAGACCGCATTGATTGAGACATTTGACGAGCGCTATGCCTCTCTTTCTTAGGCTGCGGTTGCAGCGGCTACCGCAGCGATTGCTGCGGCAAGACCCCAGGGAGGTGATGCGACATTGTTTAGGGAGTTCAGCAACACCAAGCCACCAGAGTTTGATGGTACGCAGGATTCAGTGGCAGCTATGAGGTGGATATCTGATATGGAGGGATGCTTCTTCACTTGCTCGTCCCCTGAGCATTTGAAGGTTCAGTTCGCGCTGAACCAGCTTCGCTTGGGAGCGAAGGACTGGTGGAAGTTTGTGACGGCACACTTCACACCGACTGAGCTTTCGGCAGTGACCTGGGAGAGGTTCACTACCATGTTCCGAGATGAGTACGTTCCTCAGGTGGAGAGGGAACGTCTGACACAGGAGTTTCTGACCCTCAAGCAAGGTACCGAGTCAGTCACAGCTATTACGAGGATGTTTCATGAGAGGGCGATGTTCTGCCCTGAGCACGTGTCC
Organism: Lactuca saligna; assembly: GCF_052625555.1. Taxonomy (NCBI): domain Eukaryota; kingdom Viridiplantae; phylum Streptophyta; class Magnoliopsida; order Asterales; family Asteraceae; genus Lactuca; species Lactuca saligna. The sequence continues at coordinate 40,786,105 of NC_136424.1, read as the reverse complement.
ACCAAGCAGGCACGTATGAGCCGTTACCTAAGCATCCTGAGACGGGATATTCGGGAGTTCGCTGCGAACTCCTCGTATCGGACATTTTCCGAGCTTCAGGCAAATGCTCGAAAGAGGGAGATTGAGCTTGAGACTCAGGCCAGGGAGGAGGCGCAGTCTCTGGGGAGGGATCGGCGGCCGGCACAGTCCCAGCCGGCAGCCAAGCGGGCCAAGCCCGCTGATCCCCGACCCGGGAGCCAAAAGGGCCGCACTTGTGGAAAGTGCAGCAAGGGTCACGATGGAGTCGGTCGAGCGGGGTCTTGCTACAAATGTGGCAAGGAAGGGCATATGGCCAAGGACTGCCCCAAGGGGTTTATAGTGTGCTTCCACTGTAACCAGACCGGACACCGGAAGGTAGAGTGTCCGCTGCTGCGCGGAGCATCTCAGGGGTCTGCTCCCGCCGCCATCAGAGCTACTGCTACAGAGAGTCGGCCCGTGAAGGCCGAGGCACCGAGGGCTCGGGGGAGAGCCTTTCAGCTGACTGCGGAAGAGGTCCGCGCTGCACCCGACGTTGTGGCTGGTACGCTTTCTTTTATTATTTACTTATGGTGTCGAGATATTATGCTTATATTATGCTATGCATAGGTACCTTCCTTGTGAATTCTGTACCTGCTTTAGTGTTATTTGACTCTGGTGCGAGTCGATCTTTTGTATCTTTGGCATTTAGTCAGCATATCAGTGTTAGTCGTGGGGCACTGAGTCGGCCCCTGCGGGTTTCCATAGCCGCTGACAGAGTGATTTGTGCCACGGAGGTCCTCCGGGGATGTGTATTGGAGATTTTTGGGGTTGAGTTCCCGATCGACCTGATTCCTATTGCGATGGGTGATGTCTGTGTTATAGTGGGCATGGACTGGTTGAGCCGATTCGGCGCGGTTATCGATTGCGAGCGTCAGCTGGTGACTATACGAGATCCTAGTGGGGGAGTTCTTGCAGTTTACGGCGAGGGTACACGTTCTGGATCAGCCTTTTGTTCGGCTGCTAGGGCGAGGCAGTGTTTACAGCAGGGCTGTAAGGGTTTTGTGGCGTATGTGATGGATACGCGAGTGATCTCCGAGAGACCGAGTTCGGTGGATGAAGTTCCGGTGGTGCGTGAGTTTCCAGATGTCTTTCCCGAAGAATTACCAGGTGTGCCTCCCGTGAGGCAAGTGGAGTTTGGTATCGATTTGGTTCCGGGAGCGGCGCCTATCGCTAAGGTGCCGTATCGCCTTGCGCCTCCAGAAATGCAGGAGTTATCCTCGCAACTTCAGGAGTTGCTGGGGAAGGGGTTTATTCGGCCGAGTAGCTCGCCGTGGGGAGCACCCATCCTGTTTGTGAAGAACAAAGATGGCTCGCATCGCATGTGTATTGATTATCGGGAACTGAATAAGTTGACGGTCAAGAACCGTTACCCGTTGCCGGGGATCGACGATTTATTCGATCAGTTACAGGGAGCATCTTGGTTCTCCAAGATTGATTTGAGGTCGGGCTATCATCAGGTGAGAGTACGGGACGAGGACGTCCAGAAGACAGCATTCAGGACGCGCTATAGGCATTATGAGTTTGTGGTGATGCCTTATGGGCTCACCAATGCCCCGGCTGTATTCATGGACCTCATGAACAGGGTATGTCGGCCGATGTTGGATCGGTCGGTGATTGTGTTCATTGATGATATTCTGGTATATTCGAGATCTAGAGAGCAGCATGAGGAGCATTTGAGGGAGGTTCTTGGAGTTTTGAGATCGGAGAAACTTTATGCAAAGTTTTCCGAGTGCGATTTTTGGTTGCGGGAGGTCCAGTTTCTGGGACATCTCGTTAACTAGAAGGGGATATTGGTCGATCCGGCCAAGGTTGACGCAGTGATGAGGTGGGAGGTGCCAAGGTCACCTTCTGAGATCCGGAGTTTCCTTGGGTTGGCAGGGTATTATCGGAGGTTTATTAAGGATTTCTCCAAGATTGCGGTTCCACTCACCAGATTGACCCGGAAGGGTGTTACATTTCTATGGGGTCCCGAGCAGCAGACCTCCTTTGAGACGCTTCGCCAGAGGTTGTGTGAAGCTCCGGTATTAGCTCTTCCGGAAGGGATGGAGGGTTTTGTGGTATTCTGTGATGCATCGATTTTAGGACTGGGAGTGGTACTGATGCAGAAGGGACATGTGATAGCATATGCATCGAGGCAGTTGAAGCCTCACGAGACGAGGTACCCCACACATGATCTGGAGTTGGGGGCAGTGGTGTTCGCCCTCAAGATTTGGCGGCACTACTTGTATGGGGTTCGATGTACGATTTACACGGACCATAAGAGCTTGAAGTACCTGATGGATCAGCCTAACCTAAACATGCGGCAAAGAAGGTGGTTAGATGTGGTCAAGGATTATGATTGCGAGATTTTGTACCACCCGGGCAAGGCTAATGTGGTAGCCGACGCATTGAGTCGCAGGGCGGAGAGTGCTCCACTGCGAAATGTATGTTTGCGACTGACTGTGATAGCTCCAGTTCTGGACGCCATTCGTGGGGCACAGGCCGAGGCTGTGCGTCCGGAGATGCAGAAGAGAGAGCGGGTCGTTGGGTTGGTTTCGGAGTTCGTATCGGATAGTCGAGGCCTTATGACTTATCAGGGCCGGATCTGGGTACCGTTTGTAGGCGGTACACGTACTACATTGATGGAGGAGGCTCATAGATCGAAATTTTCGATCCATCCCGGGGCTACAAAGATGTATTTGGACCTAAGGAAGGAGTATTGGTGGCCTTGTATGAAGAGGGATGTCGCATGGTTTGTCGAGAGGTGTTTGACCTGTCGAAGGGTAAAGGCCGAACACCAGAGACCGCATGGCAAGTTGCAGCCATTGGAGGTTCCCGAATGGAAGTGGGAACAGATCACTATGGATTTCATCACCAAATTGCCGAGGACTGCCAGAGGAGTCGATGCAATTTGGGTGATTGTGGATAGGTTGACGAAGAGCGCTCACTTCCTTGCCATCAGTGAGAGTTCTTCGGCGGAGAAGTTGGCGGAGATTTATGTGAGGGAGGTTGTATCTCGGCACGGGGTGCCGATCTCGATCGTTTCAGACCGCGATGTGCGTTTCACCTCCCACTTCTGGAAGAAATTTCATGAGGAGTTGGGTACTAAGCTGCATTTTAGTACCGCATACCACCCCCAGACCGACGGCCAGAGTGAGCGGACGATTCAGACACTTGAGGACATGCTTCGGGCATGTGTATTGGACTTTGGGGGTAGTTGGGATACGTATTTGCCTTTGGCGGAGTTTTCCTACAATAACAGCCATCATTCGAGCATCGGTATGCCGCCCTTTGAGCTGTTGTATGGTAGGAGGTGTCGGACTCCCATATGTTGGGGAGAGGTTGGACAAAGGGTAATGGGTAGTACGGAGATCATGAATCAGACGACAGAGCAGATACAGCTGGTCAGACAGAGGTTATTGACCGCTCAGAGCCGACAAAAGAGTTACGCGGATAGACGTCGGTCCGAGCTGGAATTTCAGGTCGGCGACTTTGTTCTCCTGAAGGTCTCTCCTTGGAAAGGAGTGATCCGGTTCAGGAAGAGGGGCAAATTGGGGCCCCGGTTTATAGGTCCGTTTCGTGTGATCGAAAGGGTAGGACGGGTAGCCTATCGGCTGGAGTTACCAGCAGAGTTGGGGCAGATTCACAACACTTTTCATGTATCGCAGTTGAGGAAATGTATAGCCGACGAGTCGGCAGTGGTTCCATTAGAGGATATTCAGGTAGATGCAAGCCTGAATTATGCTGAGAGACCAGTGGCTATTAGGGATCGGAAGATCAAGATTTTGAGGAACAAGGAGGTACCTCTGGTATTGGTACAGTGGCAACATCGGAAGGGATCAGAAATGACCTGGGAGCCGGAGGGTATGATGCGGGAGCAGCATCCGGAGCTATTTTAGAGCGAGACTTCGAGGGCGAAGTCTAGTTCTAGTAGGGGAGAGTTGTAACATCCGGATTTTACCAGGTATTTTGTAAATATAATTTTGTCATATTGTGAGAGGGACTCGGCGAGTTGGAGCTCAGACTCGCCGAGTAGAGACGCGGAATTGAACATTGGTGCGCGCCTGGACTCGGCGAGTCCAGGATATGGACTCGGCGAGTCTGCGCTGTGTAATGAAACCCTAAATCTCCGGGTTTGAGGCCTATTTAAAGGGCCTTATGGCCGTCATTTGTGCTCACCCAACCCTCAGTGAGTAACCCTTGTGTTCTTTAGCTATTTGTGAAGAGAAAGGAGCCATTCTTGATCTTGTGTGTGTTATCTAGCAAGAAGAAGGAGACCCTAGGCAAGAGGAAGCAAAGGTGGTTGCTATTTCGTGGATTTGGAGCTTAGATCATCACTCTAGAGGTATTATCTCGGACCATTTTCTGTTTAGTGAAGCATGATGCAATTTAGGGCTTGTGGTGGTCATTTATGGGATGATTTGATGCCCATTGGTTTCCTCTTTGAGTTGAGACCATGGATCTGGATCCATAGAAGTCCAGAGAGCCTCACTCATCAAGCTTTATGAGTGACAATAGAGTCTTTGGCCTTGTGTTTTAGTATTTGAGTCATAAACATCATATATGGTCATATAAAGGTTGTATGTGCATCAAGATTGTAACTTTACGTGCTAAATGAACTTGGAGGGACTGGATCTATGGATTAATGAACTGGATCTGACCTTTAGAGCAAGATTGAGTCAGTGCATGGCATGGACTCGCCGAGTCCGAAGAACAGACTCGGCGAGTAGCATGAATGTTGCCCGACCACTCTGTGAGTGGCCTCGCCGAGTTGGGAAAGGTGGACTAAGTGAGTCAAGGGGGAGTCAGAATAGATAGGTGGACTGAGTCTAGCTGGACTCGCCGAGTTGTTCTTGAGACTCGGCGAGTTGAGTTGTGGTGGCCCCACAACTCGTGCCAGGTGGAACTCGTCGAGTTGAGGGAATGCTCGACGTGTCAAGGGAGGATTCCAGGGAAATTGGTGTACATGCCCAGACTCGCCGAGTCGCCTGGGTACTCACCGAGTCCGGTCAAAGTTGACCATTGACCGTTGACCAGCGTTGACCTAGATTGACTTGTTATAGTGTGGTCAACCCCAGTGGGGAAAGTGTTAATTAGAGGTGTATTGTGCTATAGGGGGACGACAGCTCGACAGGTCGAGTGATTAGCGATTTCAGGTTTACGATTTACCGAGACACGCGAGGTGAGTCTTCTCACTATACTTTACCTTGAGTAGGTAACCAGAGTTATGTGATAGAGTATTTGTATGCTATGTATGTTATGTGTTGTACTGCATTACTTCTATGTGTTTGATGCTATGCATGTTTACAGAGTTAGAACCGGAAGGTTCACAGAGTTAGAACCCGAGGGTTCACAGAGTTTGGGTGCACGGACCCACAGAGTTATAGCCTCGAGTGGCTAATATGTGTTATATGTAGTATTTTGGGGAACTCACTAAGCCTTGTGCTTACAGTGTTGATGTTATTGTTTCAGGTACTAGTGACGACCGCGGGAAGGTGCCGGCTTGATCCGTACACACACACATTCGGAGCTTGATATCATGATCTTGGGATTTTGTATTCTCTTGTTTGGATAATTAAAATGGTTGTTTAATGAATTTCAATGGAATTATGTTTTATAAAAATTGAAAATTTTGTTTTGAAAATTTTCGGTGTTACATTACTTCTTCTATTTCTCTAATTTACAAGCCCTATGTCTTATTAAGGTGTGTTTCGGTTGATTTTTTTCCCTATGTTTTCATTCTTCTACCAGAACCCTATCTTGCTAAATCCTTTTGTTTTCCCGGCTTAATTTTTCTAGACCAAAATTTTGTAGACAGGAAGCAGGTGGCAGAGAAGCCCTAAACCAAGATTTTGTAGAAAATTTGGTGTTGAATCAACAATTGTTCGTTCACAGGTTTTCCATTTTTAATCATTCATCTGTTCTTCCCACCATTTTTATTAGGTTGTCAATTTACTTAACAGACTTTAGTTCAATTCTTCTCAGGCACTTTGATAAACAATGTTTTGAAAACAAAATAAGGCGTGATCGTATAGCTGCTCCTATTATGTTATTTTTGGGGAAAAGACTCTGATACACAATGTTTTGAAAACAAAATTGTAATATTTTGATGAACTTGACATGTTTTTAAAAGTTTAAATTTGTTTGAAATTTTGGATGTTACATTAAATATGAGAGAAACCACCTCCTTAGGAGATTACGGCCATAAACCCCCCAAGGAATGGTTCTTGGGTCGTAAACTCCTATAAAGTGGTCAAATGGTGCCCTAACTTCATTCCATGACTTGTACTTTGGACTAGAACCACTTGTGCTTAACATAGGATCACCAAAACACATAAGGAAAGGGTACATGATATTTTAAGGTCGTAAACTCCTAGTTTACAGCCGTAAACTCCTTAAAATGGTCCATATGTTGATCAATTCACTTCCCTTGCCTTAGAATTGAACCTAGCCTAACTTCTCAAGTGTTATAAGACCATTAAGCATCCAAAAACACACCACCCATGAGCTTACGACTGTAAACTCATCGGGATATGGTCTATGGGCCTTAAGATCCATTAGGAGTTTACTCTTGAAGAGCAAACTCCATATCTAGGCCTTACACCTCCTTAGATGCAACCCGGATCACTCCTAACACTTGAATTGAAGTGTTTTCGCGCCTCGGAGTGTACTGTCTTACTTAATTGGTAGTTCAAAGTCTAATTAGATACAATTATGTATCTCTTCATATTACATAGGAACCTCGCGTGTATTCAAGCCCCGAACTGACACTTAGCATCCTAACTGACACATTTCTCGACTGGTGAGTTCATACCCCTACACCTTTTTCCGTGTTTTCAATGTTTTCAGGGGGGGGGTACAAGAAAAAGTACAAGAATATCTTGTACTCAAACTTATTTTCTCATTTGAAATGTTTCATATTCCTTATTCTTTTAACACTGGAAATTTTATTAACCAACCGTTTAACTTGCAGAGTTAGTTTTCAAACTGTTTGTGAAACTCGTTATAAAATGCTATATTTTATATTTCACAAATGATTTTTCTGTATCTTTACTATTAAAAGCATGAACGTTAGAACTTTAAAAACATCCTTGATAACACTCCCCCTAGATGCGAGAGTGAAGGACTAATAACATTAAACTTAGAACTTTAGACACGTCCTTGATAACACTCCCCCTAGATACGAGAGTGAAGGACTAATCACATTAAAATTAGAACTTTAGGCACATCCTTGATAACACTCCCTCTAAATACGAGAGTGAAGGACTAATAACATTAAAATTAGAACTTTAGACACGTCCTTGATAACACTCCCCCTAGATACGAGAGTGAAGGACCAATAAAACAGAATTTCCCGTTTTATTATCTTTTAATTCATTAATCTTAAGATTGGAGACACATCCTTGTAACACTCCCCCTAGTTACGAGAGTGTAGGACTACCCCTGTAACCAGAATCTCTTGGAGGGAGAACGTGACTTGGGTGTACAGATCTATATGGGATTGACTACCCCGCACCTGACTGCTAGCTACAGTCGGACTGAAAGGTCCAAAGGTGACAAAAGTCATAAAACGATATTGGCCCCGTTCCGAGCCTTATCTAGTCTATTGTATGGTTATGGAACTCGCAATTTAGATTATGAAAACTTTTCTACTTACTTATTAGTTTTATATACGTGTTAAAACTAATGTGCTTTCAAGGATAACTAGGCTTTCAGAATACTCAACTTTAATATAACAAGTACGGTAGATATTCATACACTGCATTCCGAATCGATAACCAATCACAAACTTCTAAGAAAATAAGGGTTTTTCCTTGGATAACTAAACTGCTCTTAACCAAATTGTGTAACAAACGGATAACTTAACTTTACTTATAAGAAAATATGGGATTTTCTTGGATAACAACTTTTTCAGAGAACTAAAGGAAAACTTGTTCATTTTCAGAAACAAACCGCTTATGAACTCACCAGCTTTATGCTGATATTTTCAAAACTGCTTGTATTCTCAGGTCCACATTATACAGGTACCCTACGATCTTTTGGAGAAGACGGAGCATTTTAGCAGTCTCGTCTTTACTTTTGTTCATTTTGGATGTATATATCTATAATCATGTATAACTTTACTTTCAAACAAATGTAAATACTTCTATGTAATGTAATGATTGTGTTTACTAAGCTTACTATGTACATTGGTTGTGATACTTTACATGACATCCTCCGCCCCGGAACGTTTCCGCTATCGGTTTCGGGGTGTGACAATATATATATATATATATATATATATATTGTTATTGGTGCGAGTTGATTAAGATTTAAGCTTGAGTTAGCTGACATTAAGATTTACAGTTGAAGGCTTGAAGCTGATGGAAAAAGACACACCTTTGAAAAAAAGAAGAGATTGAGATAGCGAACATTGGAGTATCAAATGATATTTTGTCTTAGTTAACTAAAACCCTAATACGGGTCTATTTATACCATATGAAAAAAAAACATCGCTATTCACGCTATGCAGTCGCTATGGACCCTATAGCGACTCATGAACGCCTCGCCTCACCAAATGTCATAGCAAGCGTCATGGTCGCTATTAATAACGCTGTATACCCATTGACCAAACATCCAGTATATAGTATACTGGTTGACATAATGTGATGACCCATGCGACAATATACGAGTTTCGTATTTAAACAATTGTGGCCAAGAATTAACCTAAATAAAAATATATAGCATAGTGGTTAACAAGAGTTTAAAACTCCCATATTAAATTTTAAAACAATAAACATAAAAAGGTTTTCTTACACATTGGCAAAGCCATGATGCAAATTGTTTCTCATGACGTTTATTTACATTGTCAACGTTTTTTTTCCTCTAGTTCAACTTTGTGTGAACTAAAAAGTTAAAAATTAAGACTTTTTATTATATGAAAAAAATTAAAAATACTATTACATAAAAAGAATCACTTACTTTATTAGTTCCTTTATTTCAACACAATTGTTTAGAATATATGTATGAATCTTCTCCAATTCATTTTCACTCAAATCCTGTGCTTTTGGACTACCTAATGGGCGCTCTTTGCATGAAAAAATAGAAATTTCACCATCGCTATCCATCATTTCATTGTTGCGCTCACCTTATTGAAAAGTGTGTCCACATCATCCAAATACATAGTTAAAAATTTTAGGCATTCATTGTCTATGTATCTCTCAACCATACATCCTTCTGGACAAGATTTGTTCTTGACATTTAAAGTACCCATTTTCCTCTCAAAATGGAACATCCAACGGTATTGAGGTGGGCCTGCGATCTTGGCTTCATATGTAAAACGAATCAAAAGATGAACCATGATGTCAAAGAATGATGGATGAAATATCCACTCCAACTTATATAATATGAGAACAATTTTTTTCCTCTTGTTCCTCTAAAACATCTAGGTACATACTTCTTGTGCATAATTTCTGGAAAAACTTGTTGAGTTTATACAACACAAGTCGAACTTCCTTTGTCAAACAACCCCTAGTTGATAAGGGAAAGAATCATTGGATGGAAACATAAAAGTCATGGATTTTTATGTGAGACAACTGGAAGTCCCCCCTTTAATGCATCTAGACATATTCAAGGCAAATTCATTCGGTAACTTAAGTGACTTCAAGACATCTAATATCTTTCGTTTCACTTCCTTTGTCAAATGGTAGCAAGCCATAGGCATTATAAATGAATTTTCATCTGGTTGTAAATGTAATCTCTTCTTTAAACCTTCATCCATAAAATCCTTGCGAGATTTCCATGTGTCCTTTGTTTTATTCTTAATATTGAACAATGTGGCCGTCAAGCTTTCTGTCACATTCTTAACAACATGCCTGATATCAGTGTTGTGTCTCAATTTTAGTTTAGCCCAATATGGAAGCTTAAAGAACACACTTTTCTTTTTCCATCCTTGTTTGTCCTCTCTAGACCTACATTTTCTTGAGTTACAAAACATATCAACATCAACCAAAATTTCATTTCCAGACTTTGGTGTTAATGTTTCCCGCATATCTACCGTCCCGTCAAAGTTCTTTTTATCCCTACGACATTTGTTTGAGGATGGCACGAATCTTGGATGACCCATATAGCACATTTTTTACTATGAGTCAACTAACGAGATGATGTTTCATCCATATATGTAGGAAAAGCATTGTAACCCTTAACAGTCCAACAAGAGAGGATACCATATGCTAGAAAATCATTTATTGTCCACAAAAGGGCTGCTGGTAATGTAAAAGTTTCGTTTCTAAGTGCATCGTAAGAATTTACACCAACCCATAACTCATTTAGTTCGTCAATTAGAGGTTGTAAGTAGACATCAATAATAATGCCAGATGATAAGGGGGGACCTGGAATCAACATTGGCATGAATATATATATGGGTATTTCATACATTTCCATGGTGGCAAATTGTACGGTACAACAAAGATAGGCTATATGCTATGCAAACTGCATAAGTTACCAAATTAATTGAATCCATCTGTTTCCAACCCTAAGCGTATATTACGTGGATCAATAAAAAATGAAGGAAAGTCTTTATCAACATGTTTCCAAGCTTCGGTATCCAGGATGTCTAACTACATTATCATCATCGACTCGTGTTTCCTTATGCCACCTCATGTCACAAGCGACTTGTTTGTCAATAAACACTACAAGAAAAAGACCCTTTAACGACGCGCAAACAACAACACTCGTCGATTTATGTTACGCAAAAGAGAGTGACATTAAAAAAGTGTTATCTCTTCAAAAAATTGAAGGATTTTGGTCACGTATTATTGCGTGCCCTTAAATTAGTGTTGAATGTAAAAAAAATTAAAAACACGGAGGGCACTTTATCTAAATTGTGCGTCCTCTCTCCGTGTCGCTTTACGATTTCTACTCAAAACACGCGTTTCTTAAAAGGGGGAAACGAAATTCTCTTAAAATTCTAAGAATTTTAAACACCCCGCTTCAAGATCTCCATTCGTTATCTTCTCCCCTTCTCTTGCAAACCCTAATCATGATATCATCTCTACTACAACTCATTTAACCAGTCTACAATTTTTTTCTTAAAAACTCAGCGTTCATTCCTGAAGATCACAAAATGGCGACCATCAATTACACGTATATTTTTAGCCCAATACTTTCGTTTGGTTGTACCGCATGGGTAAATTATCCCCGCCCTATCGGACTGCTATACATCTCTACTTCAAGATATCCCATCTCAATGAAAGATATTCACGATGCACTCCTGTCTCATAGCGATTTAGGGTTTTTTGGTACAAGTTATCGACTAAGACACCGACGACTTAGGGTTTTAACTTTCACCACTGCTGCCGCTTCGCCACCTAAGCGAATCGACACTCATAACGCACCTTCCACTGCGACGAAGCACTAGGATGCTTGATGATTGGCCTCGCATCAAGGTTCCACAGAGCCCAAATCATTCGAACTAGAAACCTTCAGGTACTATCACTACAAGATCTCACCTCCCCTCCCCTTGCCGGCAATATCAGGTCCGACGACCTTAGAATTACTTCTTCTATTGCTCTAATTTACAAGCCCTATGTCTTCTTAACGTGTATTTCGGGTTGATTTTTTTTCCCTATGTTTTCATTCTTCTACCAGAACCCTATCTTGCTAAATCCTTTTGTTTTCCCGGCTTAATTTTTCTAGACCAAGATTTTGTAGACAGGAAGCAGGTGGCAGAGAAGCCCTAGACCAAGATTTTGTAGAAATTTTTGGTGTTGAATCAACAATTGTTCGTTCACAGGTTTTTCATTTTTAATCATTTATCTGTTCTTCCCACCATTTTTATTAGGTTGTCAATTTACTTAACAGACTTTAGTTAAGTTCTTCTCAGGCACTCATGCCATTACATGTGCCTTGTTTGCTTTCTTGAGCCCTGGTGATGAGGCACTTAATCTACTCATTTAGAAAGCATAAAATTTATTCATTAATTTTTATTAGCTTTTGGCAGTTGGGTCATCACTGACCAGCTGTACAGTTTTACAATCACAAAAACAAATATATGTAAAATTTTTGGGCATGTTTTGGTCTTTCAGTCGCTCTTTTTTGTGGCTTCTGGCTGAAGAGCTGAACAATAAATAATACTTAATGCTATAGCTGATGAAGATATGCTCATGGCCCTTGCTCATCAGAAGTACAAGTCTGGAGACTTTAGACTGGCATCAGATCATAACAAGGCTGTTTATGTTTTTACAAATTAAGCATTTTTTTCTTCATTTATTTAGTTTTCTAAATTTACATACCTGTGCCAAATGGTGTTGATAATGTGGAGGCGCCACTTGCAGGATTTAAGCAAACGGTGTAGAAAACAGCGATCCGCCACCTGTCGATGTGGGCCCCTACGCAGGTGTCGAAGTCAAAAACGCCCCAAAATTTGATCTTTGAGGGGTCCCACCACTCGATCAAAACAAGTTTGATGACGGGGAAGAAGGGGCGGGAGTTGAAAACAAAGAAGATGATGACGTGGCACCAAACGGAGTACTAAACAGCCCTGAACCAGATGCCAGGTTGGCAACCCCGACAGGTGGAGTAGGAACAACAGCAGATGATGTGGCAGCAGCAGGTGTTGCTGAGCTGGCAAGCAATGCGCCAGATGGCTGGGAGTTAGAAGGGAGATGTAATGTCGGATGTACCCTTCGGGCAGCAGGTTCCCATTTCGCGGTTTCCCTCCGGTCAGCTTCAAGTGTTGATCCTCTTGAGGAACAGAAAAAGATAGCAAGGGCACTCAGGTAATTTACTTGCTTTATTAACATAATATATATTTTTTATTGGCAGTTTTGTTTAATACTATGAAGTTTTGTTCTTGTACGGGTTCTCAGGGACACAAAAGGCAACTGTTCTCAGTGAGACCCTTATTCACTTGAGTTTAACTATTTTTTTTCTTGTGCCTTTAATTTAACTCTTTTATATTTTTTTAAAATGCAGGTTAGAATTGTGTAATCTTTTGATCCCCAAACAGCCCTTTTGTTGATTATGGAGTTACAGTAATAGTTCCTCTTCCTCTGCTATTGGTAAAGCTGGTGCCCCCCACTTGTTAATTGATAGCAATCTCCAGAGTCAGTGACTTCAAAAAAAATTTAAAAAAATATACAAGGTATTATAGATATGAAATAGTGAGTGAATGAGGTTAGGTTTAAAAATGAGAGTTTTTCAATGTTTTAAAACATATATAAATATTATCACATGATGAATTTTCAGTGTTTTGGTATGCACCTACATTCCCAGGTAATAAGAGTTGCATCATAGTAAAAGTAAAACCACAAATCATGGATCTAATGCTAGGTTGGATAATTTGTGTTAGTTACTAATTTATCGTTTTTTTTTTTGGATTTTGATATTTTATTAATAAAAGATAGGAAGATCTGATTTGGTGGATTTAAAAGATTTGCAGGAAATGTTGGTTCGATTATGGTGACTCAGTAGTCTACATGTCTTTGTCTTGACTTTCTTTATTAAGTCTTTTTTTTGTGCATTAAGTAAAAAACAAAGTCATTTGTTATTTAACCTCACTTCCACATAAAAGGGTAAAATAATGGTCATTTTCTATTTCAGACCGGAACTACTATTACTAACCAGATGGACCTTCGTGAGCAAGTGAAAATGTTATCAGGTTAGGTGGCACTTTGCACTAGTAGCATACTTAACTGATTTGACTTGAAAAAACATGATTTAATTTTTTTTTCCTGTTATTTGCAGAGGTTTGGGAATATTGCTGGTGTATTTAAAGTCATGTCGATTTCAATCAGTGCCCTTGAAAAAGGGGAAGTTGACACCGCTTATATGACCAAACTTGCTAAGCTTGCCACTGCTGAGATCATTTCATCAAAGGTAATTTTGGGTCTAGTCTTTTCGGTATTGTTAATATGGTCTTTAAGGGCTGCTGAACATATTCATCAAACTGAATTCTCCTTCATGAAGTTTGAGGTGTTGAGTTTAATTGATTATGATGGTTACTAATTAGTTCTATTGTTTTCCAAGTCAATATACAATTAGCATGTGCTTTTTTGGTTATGGTATATATGATGTTTGTCCGTGGGCCCTAACCATGTGGATTTCGTGAGCTAAATGTTAACTCCCATGGCATAAAAACATGTTTGAATAATATATGTTCAAATAGAAATATAAATTTTTTAGGAATCACTTATGAACAAAACTCTAAATTATTAAATTATAAATATAGATTATTAATCTGAAAATAGATAAGGTGACATAATCGTAAAAAAAACAAATTATTGAAATGTATTCACCATTTAATAATTGTGAATTCATTAAGTTTACAGTTTGATATATAATAGCTACAATAAAATGGGTTATAGTGTGTGGTATGACATATTACATGAGGGATTTGATGCTTCAGAGTTATTTAGAGAACAGATCACTATGAGGTAGGTACTCTTTAGCCTAATAGGATTATTAGGCGGCAATATTCTAGACCTTTGTGCTTATTATAAGTATTTGTTTGTTATCTTTTCCATTCTCTATCAACAGTAGCTCAACCTCAAGCAGCACTTTCACCTCAAGGTTATGGCTTTAATTTGTTTTCATATCCAGGAATGAGGCACTTCGAGTTGCTTTCATACATGTTGAAGAGGTTCCAGGTGGTGATGGAAAGATCACAAAGTCATTTTATTCGAAGCTTGTGAAAGCTGATATCAATGGAAAAGACCAGGTATCAGTTACTTACTACATGCAAAACCTCGGTCCTTTTCAACCAACTAATTAATGATTAAATATATTTTCCAGATTGTTCCTTTCTCAAGTGGGGAAAAGTCAAAGGTTTTAGATTCCACCTAAATCTTCATGGAATTGTAACGATAGAATCTGCTTCGGTAAGTATACTTTGGTGTTATACTTCATGGAAAAGGGTTTTGAGTTAGAGATACTTATGCTTTAAAGTTTTGCTTTTTTACACCATTTTACTCGAACCAAACACCATTTGTTGCACCAAATTTGGTGTTATACTATTCCTGTGTACAATTTAGTCCTTCAAGTTTGAGTTTATACATTTTTAGTTAGTTTAAATTTTACAGTTATATTTCAAATCTAGTATATGAACTTGTAATATTATGTTATATACTATATTGATATTAACTAATCATATATATTTAAAAATACTTTTATGTTTCAGGTTTATGGTCCTGAAGCAGATATATGGAGTGCTGGTGTGATTCTTTACATTCTTTTTTGTGGGGTCCCACCTTTTTGGGGAGGTAAGTCTAAAGGAATAAAAGACTAATAAGTTAATAAGTTAATAACTTATCAAATGCTCTAAACTTTCTTTTTAGTGATTGAATTCATGATAGAATCTGAAAATGAGATCTTTGAAGAGGTTTTGAGGGGTAAACTCGACTTTTCATTAGATCCATGACCTAGTATTTTTGAAAGTGCTAAAGATTTGGTTAGGAAAATGCTTATTAATGTTGGATCAAAAATATGGTTTATACTTTGCTTTTCTAGGAAAATATATTTTTTCTATAATATAATATGTAATATTATGGCTGTGTACGGCTGCACATGTGTGTGCGGCCGCACACCCTGTGTACGGCCGCACACGCGTGTGCAGCTGTACACTCGTGTGCTGCTGATGGCCCATGTCTCATATATATAGGGTGAGGAGTATATGTGAGTGTACGGTTGAGGAGAGGAGAGCATCTTGTAGAGAGAGAAAGTTAGAGAGAAGAAGTGTGTGTGAGAGAGAATCTATTGTAAGGAGCATCACTCAATATCATCAATACATCATAGATTCATCTTAATTCTTCTTCTCCTTCTCTTCTATTTGATCTGACATCATCCAATTGATTGGGATTCCGCACCATCAATTGGATCTGATTGATACACAAACAATTTTGGGGACTTACAATATCAGAACTTGGATTGTATCAGTCACTTTTATCAGATCTGGAGCTTATTTGATCTTCTTTTGAAAACAAAATAGCGTTTTTGGATAGATCTCGCAAAATTAAGGGGGTTACTTCTTTGCATTTTTCATAAAAACGAGTTTTTGATCGAGTTTTAGAGCAAAAAAGAGTGAAAAACGCCGTTTTCTCGTGAATCTGTTGAAGGTGTGCGGCCCGGTTGAAGGTGTGCTGTTGGTTGAAGGAGTGCGGCTTGGTGTATGCGGCTCAGCAGCCTCAGTGTGTGGCCCCAGATTACGACTCGGAGTGTGCGGCTTAATCTCCTCCTCGCATCGCAACCTTGCACAGCAGCCCTTTCATAAAAAAAAAAAAAAAGAAGAGGAAACGAATTTGAGGTGCCAGGGAGATCGAACCCTAGACCTCAAGGTTATTGGCCCAACGCCTTACCATCTCATCTCGAATACTCCTTGTGTCATTCCTTCGAAAAATAGAACATAAGCTATCCCTCTCGGTTTATAATTTCGCAAATTGACAATTTCAACCCAAAAAAAATCAATTTTCTTTATTTTTAAAATCCTTTTTAAACCAAAAATTTTAGTTTTTAAATTTTAATTTTAATTTTTGATTTTGACTTTTATAAGTTGACCTTTGACTTTAAATTTTGACTTTGTCGTTTGACTTTTAATTTTTCAAATTTGACTTTTCGGTTTGACTTTTCAAGTTTGACTTTTGAGTCTGACTTTTTAAATTCAACTTTTAAGGTTGAGTTTCTCGGTTTTTAAGTCAAAGGGTAATTAAAAATATAATAATAATATATATATATATATATATATATATATATATATATATATATATATATATATATATAATGAGTTCCACATCAATTCCGGTAAATGAATTACGTACTCCATCTTGTAAAGCTACGATTAAATTTCTTCGCGCTCAAATCGATTTATTAAAAAGGGAAAATGAGGACCTTAAATACGAAGGCTATACTCTAAGGAAAGGCTAGAAACCTTTAAAAGCACAATTAGAGGCCAAGACTAAGGACTTTAGGAAATTACAAAGAAGATTATAGCAACAAGTGTGAAAATTATGATCACATTAAGAAAAAACTTGCTGCTGTAACTGAAGAACTTGATGCTTTGAAAATAAAGTGTGGGAAAACAGATGTTAGTTTCAAAAATTACATTGCGTCAAGTAAGACAGTAGAGTCCTTATTTGAAAGTCAATTGAAATTCAAAGATAATCAAAACAAAGGTCTAGGGTATGATAGTGTTCCTCCTCCTTTCAATCATAACTACACATCCATCCCGTATGACACAGGAAGAAATTGAAAATGAGGCACATCTACAATATGGGAAACCTGTTGCGGTTGTGCCAGAAAAGGATGAAGTAAACGTTTCTAATGATTCTGTTACATGTGCAGGTAAAGTAGTAGAGGATGAGAACAAGGAGAAAACTATTGAACAAACCAATGATTCCTTGAACTCTGAATCTGTTGCTTCGAACTCAACTGCTTCTGATCAACTTCTTGTTGGTAAGTACAAGCCACCAAGTCAAGTGAAACAGCTAACTTGCTGTAAGTGTGCTTGTGGGAACAATCGGGAACGAGGCAAGGACACGCCACCAGGGGCAGGAAGAAACAACTCCATAGTGAAGAAAAAGACATGTTTTCACTGTGGAACACCTGGACACATTGCCAAAAATTGTCCTAATCGACCATACGTTCCCTACTACGAACAAGGGTGGCAGAACACGCCAAGAGGGAGATACTTCAAAAGAAACCCCTCAAGGTCATGTTCAGACAATGGCGACTTGAATGCCATGAAGGGCAAGAATTCAACTCCCAAGGTCAAGAAGGGAATGTCGACCAAGAAGCCAAATCCAAGAGATGCTCCAATGAAGTCAAAATCAAAATCATCTCAACGGCTGACATCAAGTTCAAAAGCAAATACTGAGCCATCCATCAGATCGAAAAAGAAATGGGTTAAACCAACTACAAATGGGTTAAACCAACTACAAATGGGTTCCAAAGGCTCACTCTCCCAAATCCTCTAACGACTCTAATATTTCTTCATCTTCTGTTTGTGATAAGCAGGACATGTCATGGGAGAGAGTACCATGAAAGGATGACAAAGGTCAACCCAGTTTCAAAATGGACCGGGTTACAAAGACCAACTGATCCTGCTCTGTGTTGGAGCAGATATGGAGGCATATCATCAGACTTCGGTTTGTTGATAGTGGTTGCTCCAGGCACATGATAGGAGGCATCTCTCAGCTGTGCAAAACTAAGAACTTTGTTTGAGAGTATGTGTCCTTTACAGGATAGGAAGAAAGGAAGGGATCCCTCATGGGGTTTGTGCTTAACTACATGAAGAATTTTCGGATCTGTTCTGAGATTACGCATGTTGTTCTCAGACCTTCTGGATGCAAATTCAATCGGTGACTTACGGTTTGAGTTTTCTTCTCTATACTCCTGAGTTTTTCTTAAGCTGATTCGCTTTAAAGACAAATTTTTGTTTTAGGATAGTTTAAATTTGCGCATTTACTTTCGTTTCTCTCATATGCACAAATTTAGGGGAAGAAATAAAATCAAAACAAAAATTAGAAAATAAAAAAATTAAAAAAATAATAGAAAAATAATATGTTGGTTATGGAATGTGCATGTGGGAGATGTTTTGGGAAGTGATATTATTAAGTGATAACAGGCAATCTACGTCTGCATAACGTACCCAAAGTTGAAGGGTCTATGCTCTGGTTTGATGCGTCGGTAGGCATGAAGAATTTAACAGACTTGACTAGGGGCAGATGAACTTAAGGAATCTAGAGACTTGATAAATCTTGACCTAGATAGTTCTATTTAGCCTGATAATACGACGCTTGGATAGGTTAAGCAGGGATATATATATATATATATATATATATATATATATATATATATATATATATATATATATATATATATATATATATATATATATATATATATATGGGAATCTACTCGTCACATTAAATGAACCCGTATCTGGAACCGTGGTTTAACTTTTCCTCGATGTGCGGATTCTGTCCTTAATTCCGGTATTGATGGGGCGACTGGTAAATTCCGATGAATTAGGTCTGTAGAAAATTATTTTCTTTCTTTCTTACTGTTAGTCATATGTTGCCTCCTATGCGTGATTGGAAGAGATCCGACATGGACTGCAACATATGCAAATCTATTTCTCTGCATATTATATCTATGAAATTCTTCTTATTTGTTAGCCATATGCTGTCTCCTTTGCGTGATTAACAATCCAACCTGGTACACAGCATATGCAACCTTCTACTTCTCAATCCCTCTAAAACTATAAGTGATAATAATCTAAATCTATCTTTTATTTATTCATGATCTTGAGCTATCTTCTGCTCGTAGGTGGCTTGTAATTTCAAGTGATGGAGTCTGGGATGCTCTTTCCACTGAATCAGCTCTAGGGTGCAGTCGCGGATTGGCCCCGGAATCAGCAGCAACACAAACTGAATCAGCTTTGGAATGCAGTCGTGGATTGGCTCCAAAAAATTGTCAAAGTATGGAAACAAAAAAATGTCAAATTTGTAATAAAATATTATGCAATGGATTCTATTTTTTGTATATGATATTTTGTATGACATTAAATTTTATGAAATGGATTATATTTTTTGTATATGATATTTTATTTTCTATTATGAGGCATTAAATGCAAATTTAATTTGAAAATTAGTAAACCTATAAAAAATATATTGTTTAAACATTTAAAATTATGATACGCAAAAATGTGTGTCATCTTCATTTATGACATGGCCTTTTTTGACAGGGGCTTTCTTGATATGCATTGTGTGTCATTAACACGCGCGTCGTAAGGTTACGACACACGAATGCGTGTCATCTTCCTTTATGACAGGGTCTTCCTTGATACGCATTGCGTGTCGTAAACGCGCGTCGTAAATGAGCGTCGTAAATGCGCGTCGTCTCTCTTTATGATAGGGCCTTCCTTGACGCGCATTTGCGCGTCGTCTGAGCCTTTGACGACGTGCAATGAGCGTCGTAAAAGGCTGTTTTGTAGTAGTGAAACAATCTCTAAAGTCTAGGTTTAAGAGGAAAGTAATGAAGCACCTTTCGTGGTACTTTCAAATCATTTCTGCTAAATCGAGGCTCTTTGCAGTCATCATTTGGGCAGTGGGTACGAGACGCATACTGTTTCCGATAAAGAACACAATCATTAATACATGCATGAATTTTTTCTCTTTGAAAACCCAAATCAAGTATGTATTTTTTTTCTTCATAAAAATTCTTTGGGACTAATGATGGAGTTGCCAAGGCTTTCCTAAATATATCAAGAAAAGCATCAAATGATTTGATGGACCAACCACTTGTTGTCTTTAGATGTGAAACTGTAACAATAAATGAAAATTGTGATTAACTTTGACATCCTTCATAAAGTTCCCGGTGCGATTCATCTATCAATCTTCGGAGGACTTCTAAATCCTTGTCTAAGGTACATGAGGAATCACCACTGGCTTTCCAATTATCACCCCTTTGCTTTGACCTATGTTATTTAACATCTCATCAAGGTCATCATCATTTAAATCATCACTAACCCCATCAACTTCATCAATTGATATACCATCATTCGATGTATTATATGACTCACCATGATATATCCACCTAACATAACTAACAACAATTCCCATTTGCATCAAATGTGAGAATATATTTCTTGAGTTATGATGTCGAAAATTATGGCATTTTTTGCAAGGGTATGGAACTTTTGACAACACTTCTCTATCACGGTATGCAAAAGTAAGGAATTCATTTACACCCAACTCATATCTTGGGTCCTTTGTCCTATGAACTATATTCATCCAAGACTTATCCATATGATTTAGTAAAAGGAAAATTCTTGAAAATAGCATAAATGTATATTGACAGTGAAATAGAAAACTCAGGTGGGGTTGTTAAATTAACCAACAAGTTAATGTAAATTTTGTATATGAGATAGAAACTAAAATGTACTACTAACTGACAGATCTATTAAAGACAAACTAGCATGCCAAATAGTCTAAAATAACATACAAAGGTTCCTGAACTTGGTATAATATTAAATATCCTAACATGGTCATTATATGAACCCATGATTTTGACAACTACTATATACATTGTTCATATAATTCAAACAACTCGTTTGTATAAATTGACTTCATACCTTTTATTTGCTTTGACACAAGAATCATTAGAATTGAGAACACAAATAGTTGGACGTTAAATAGATGGACACAGTAAGCAATTGAAAATAACCATATATGGCCCATGGCCGTGCACCATTAAAGAAGAATCAAGTAAAAAATAACTTCAAGTGTTAATTTTTTATTTCTACTTGAGAACGGGAAGGTGTACTGCTTGGAACTGTTGGGACTCCTCAGAAACCCTAATAACAACAACAAAAACATTAATTTTTTATTTCTACTTCTGCTATGTTTTTTCAGTCCTTGCTTATTGCTCTTTAAAACCATTAATTTTTGAATATCATATAAAGTTTACGTTACATAAATCTTATGCCACTGAGACACTTGTTTATAGTATTTTTAAAAGTTGAATGTCATATTTGGTGATTTTTTTCAAAATAAAATGCCATAAAAGGAAAAAAAAAAAATCAAAGTACAAAGCTGTAGATGGTGGATTTTTCAAAATTAGGTTCTTATCGTTGCTAGATTTTTCACAGTAAAAAGACTTAATAATATAAAATTGGAGAGTTGGAAAACTAAAAGTGCTATATGATTTGAATTCGTAATTAACAAAATGTATGTAGAATCCAAAAACTGCAAGTATTTTGAAAGTATAAATGCCTTAATAAGAAAAACCATGAAAGTTAAATTGTTGTAGCAGAAATAAAACTGAAATATGCAATGCCAAATCTCAAAAGAAAATGAAACCACAAAATTGTTTTTTACCTTATCCTAATTAAACGTTATATCCTAAGGGCTAAATATGTAAATTATTCAATGGTTAATAATCTATATTAACAGGGCAATACAATATGATATGGAGGGTGAATAAAAAACAAACGAGCAAAAATTGCAAATTACCAATATGACAGGAATCAAAAACCAATAAAACCATAATCAATAAATACATGGCAACAAAATCCTGTACATTTTAAGGAACAACCTATAAGAAATGAATAAAACCAAAAGATTCAAAGATTATCTCTGTTAAAAATAAAGGACAAGATGAAACACAAGAAAAACATAATCAAAAACCCTAATTTTCAAAGTAGGAAAAAAACATATAAGGAACTTGAGTAATCAAATATTCTCCTATTTTTTGTTCCTATCCATTTTCCTACTCAATAGATCAACACAGGTGTCTAAATTTCAGAAATAAGTCAATTTTATAGAATTGGTGGCATGTGGATGGAAAGTCATAAATACACACCTATAGAAGCTCTATAATTGACATTTTTGACAAAAATATATGCTTTAGTATAAGTATGTAGTGAAAATTTTGACTGTCACTCTATGCATAAAAAGAGCATGACAAAAATCCCTTTTTCACAGCTGGAAATTTCATCAAGCATGATGCAAGAACATGGTTAACTCTGTGAAAGAATGCAATCTCCAGAGTTCAAAACAACCATAACATATGAAATGATTGTTGAAAAAATCGAGTCAGGAATACAATAGAGAAATGTGGATCGTTCATATGCCAACAATTTACTTGTTTCAATCGCACAAATTTTAGGGATTTCAACAGAAAGATGAACATTAAAGAAGGAATTCGAAGATTTCAACAATGAGATAGAAAATGCACAACTGAGAAAAGATCAAGCTGAAGCCATTCAAATAGATTAGATAATTGCATTGTTGGAAAGAGCAGATGCCACATGTTCTGATGAAGAAAAATCAAGAAAGTATTTGACTAAACGTTCTTCATTGGGTAATCAACCTTTAGAGCCTCTACAATCATTTTATTGCCCGATTACAATAGAAGTTATGGTGGACCCTGTGCAAACTTCTTCAGGTCACACATTTGAAAGATCAACTATTGAAAAATGGCTTTCTGATGGAAGTACTTCATGTCATCTTACCATGATCCCTTTGGATAATCTTACATTACGCCCTAATAGAACTCTTAAACAATCAATTGGGGAATGGAAAGACATGAACACCATGATCACAATTTCTTCAATCAAATCAAAACTTGTAAAACCTTTATCAGAAAACGGAGAAATTATTTATGTTTCGTTGTTGTACTGATTAAGGAAAAGGGTAAAGAGTTATTGTATTTTGAATTTATTCTCTATATGCACACATATCATTAGCCAAGCAAGAAAAAGAGCAGACCATTATAAAAAAAACGAGCCTAAAGAAGCTATCAATTAGAAAGAGCGATCAGAGATGTTGGATCATGTGATTTCAGATGATGATATTAATTCAAAAAATAAAGAAGTAAATTTACAAAAGAAACGAATCATTAGCTTCAAGGAATTACTAGTTGTTGAGAATGAGAAATAGAAGTAAATTCATGGGAAGGGAAGGTTAGTCAAATAGCACAAATCATGGCATACAGGTGTATATATGAGAAGGTGATTCAACTTGATTCAATGTGATTGTAAAACTCAATTAAACCTATAGAAAAAGAAGTTGATAGTCACTCAATCGATTGACTTATCTGATCATGCGAGTATGGAGTGCCTGCTTTACTTCGAGTGGAGAACAGAGGTGCGTCCATGGGAGGGTGTGGAGCGACGATGGACCGGCGCGATGCTGTCAACTCGGAGATTGTTGGTGTATCGATTTAGGGCAAAAGAAATGTGTTGAGTCGTTTTAGGGCATATTATCGGTAGTCCAAATTAATCAACCTTGTTTATCCTACTTACTAAACCAATTAATCGTGCTTACAAAATTAGTCATGCTCCCTAGGCTAGGGGAGCGGTAACACTCTTAAGATCTTGTCGTATAAGATTTTTAAGTATCACCTCATTTTTTGCTATTTAATATCTAACCTTAGCAGTTGGTAGGAAGTGATAACACTCCTAGCATTTATTTTTTATTTTTATTTTGTTTTTCTTATTTAATTGAATTATTTTATTTTAATCCACAAACAATTTTTATGTTGAAAACTTTAAATTTTGACTTTTATTTAAAAAATCAAAAAACTACCGAGCAACCATTTAATCTAATTGATCAAATATATGAAAATATTTTCACTTATTTTAATACACTAATATTCTTTATGCACATATTTTAATCAAATTATATTTTTTTAAATTACCAACAATTAATATAACATAAATCAATTAAATGAAAATAAGTATAAAATTTAAGTGCAGGGTCCTTTTTGTAATTCCAAAAACTTAGTTTGTGAGAGGAATTAAGGTAGAGGTGTGATGTGTAAGTATGTGATTTTTGGAGGTCTATTTCTGTCAAATTCAGATTTTATGCCTTCTTCATCCCAGCAACTAGTTGCAGCGGTACTCTTCCATTTTCCATTTTCAAGCTTAGAAATTGTGAATTTCTTTTTCCGAAAGCAAGTGAATAACTCAAATTTGTGGAGAGGAGATTGAGGGAGGCAACAACAGCGAACCAAAGGTGAATCACAAAAAAAAAAAAAAAAAAAAAAAAAAAAAAAAAAAAAACCAGTCAGATTTAACTTCTTCGTTCTCTCTCATGTCGCTACCTTCTTAACGAGTTCTTCATGGCGTGTTCTTTAGCGAACTGTTGGGGATGGTGTGGCATCTCTTAGCGAACCTTTTGGCTAGAGGGTGGCGAGGCCACTCCCTCCAACCTTATAATCAAAATTAGTCAATTCTCTAGTCAAAATATAAATACTTTACCTTTTGTTCAAATAGCACCCAGTTACCACTGGCATCTGCCGGTCACCACCTAAAATTGACCTCATAATGTTCATTAACTGAAAATATTAAACGACATTGCATTTTTTTTACGTAGATTAATTGGAAAAGAAAAGTCGAATTCCACAACTTTGTTTCTCAAATTCGTAATTCGTTCAACCGGAAGGAGTGAGCATAGAACCCTCTCTTTTATTATCATTTATTGAAAAATGTCTTATTTTAACAATGAAAAAACTGTCACTGTTTTTATTGAAAAAAAACTAATTTTAGCAACCAAAGTGTTATTGAAACTGCCTCTGTTTTTATTATTTTTTAGTGGTTACTAATTGATTTTTTCTTGTAATTCATCAGTGACCACTATTGAGTGGTCGGTATTTGTTTTTCGACATTACATTTAAAGAGTACATGTGTAGTTTTGAATAAGAGTAGTCGGTTACCACTATTTTTGGTCACTAAACCTTCAATACAGTGACAACCTTTTTGTCACTAAACTTCTAACATATTGACCATTAATCTTAGTCATTATATAATTATCATAGTGGCCATTATTTTTAGTCACTAAATAGTTGTTATGATATGAAACAAAAGCAGTGTAATTATTTTGCATTTTAGTGATTGAGTTAGTGACCGCCACGTATAACTCGTCATTAAATTAGTAGGATTACCAAAATTCAGTGACCACTTAATTTGTAGTGACTAAAAGACGCTTTCAGTGACTAAATTTTAGGTCGTAAAAAACAAGGACTTTTCTTGTAGTGAGCCCAAAGTTTTTGGTGCCGTTAATGTATCTTAATACACAATTTGCTGTAGCCATGTGTTCCTGGTTGGGATTTGCCATGAATTAGGATAGATGACTGACCACATACATCAAATCTGAACGCGTGATTGTTAGATAAATGAGGCTTCGTACGAGACTCACTACAAAAAAGTTCCAATTAGTGACGAAAACGAAATGTTAACTAACAACAGAAAGAGTCATCACAATTTGATTTAGTGACCAAAATTATGGTCGTCAGTATAAGCTCGTTGCAAAACTGATTTAGTGACCAAAATATATAGTTGGTCACTAAATAGTGATTACAATATATTGGTCACTAATCTGTAACGACCGGTTTTATCACTCAATGTTGTCACTAATTAATGAAATTCGTCACTATTTTATCTAATTAGTGACCATAAAAAATCGTCAATGATTTGTCCAATTAGTTACCATAAACAGTCGTCACTATTTTAACCAAATAGTGACCATAAAAAGTCATCACTATTTTATCCAAATAGTGACCATAAAAAGTCGTCACTGATTTTGGTTGATAATATTTGTATTTAACCCATTTACAAAATGATTTCTCAATTAGGAAGAAGAATACATCCGCTAATGGATCTACAAATAATAATACAATGATACAATTTATGTTTATTTATAGCTTAATATATTCATTGGGTAACAAGTTAATGCTAACAAGAAATTCCCTTATGGCAACAAATTTAACTGTTTCTCTACAAAGCTTGGGGGTATCTTACCCTTCATAAACCTGAGAATAATAATAGTTGTATATGAGGGGTAAAAGTCAATTGGGATATTGGGATATATAGATTAGCTAATTGTTTATTTGATGGGTATCACATTTGTAGTTAATTATCTGATTGTTTGATAGATTAGCTATTCTGTCAAAATCTTTGTAGGTTCAAAATCATCTACAAGAAAAAAAATGCATTAGATTTCACAAAATATAACATGATAAGTTTGAAAGAAATATGAATTGTGAGGAAAACAAAGAAAAAGACGAAAAAATCAGTCTTCAATTTTCATGGCCTCTTGAGTCTTGTCGTCCAATTTGTTCATTTATTTTAGAGTGGAAGTTTTTCTTTAAAAAAATAATAACAACAACAATTAAAAAGCCACATAGCATATCTCTCCATCAATGAAAACTATTCTTTCATTAGTCAAGTCAAAGTCAAGGTCAAAACTCTATAAAATCAACTTGAGCTCATCCATAACTTCACATCATCAACCATGTATCATGTATGTAAATCTACATCAAAACATGAAATCATTCTTAGCTATCAACTAACTTAAAGGGGAAAAGTCAAATGATAAATCATATTTGAAATACAATATTTTTCTAAAAATAACATAGCAAAAGTGGAAGACATAGTAAATTTACAAAGTCTTCACTCATGGAAGAAAGAAGCTTATTAGGACATTATACTTTTGAAAATCTATCTTAATATAGCATTGTATTATCAATTTTGTCTTATTAGGATATTATACATGTAAAAATATACCAAAGTATTGAATTATAGCAATAAGCTTCTTTGTATCTGGATGACATTCCTATAACTAGTAAATTTTCCAAAGTACAATGTTGTAATAGAAAAAAACGAAAATATAATGCTATAACAAACAAATCAAAGGAAGTTAAAAAAGTTATACTCACACATGTCTAGAAATGGAGTGATTTTATTGGATGCAAACTTGTAACAAATTTCCTTGCAACCAAATAAACTTTCTTGATCATCCGTTTTCCCAAAACACCACAAAAAAGCACCAAAAGTAAATTTTTAATTGTAGTCATAGTAATAATTTAAGTCATAGTTGTAGTTGTTCAATGGATTTGTATTGTTTGAAACATCGTGTGATATAGAAAAAAAAATTATGTTCTAATTTATATTGAACCATAACATCTTGTAAATTTTTCTTTAATTTGCACTATATGTGGATAACCATATATTTTAAATTGAATTGTCCGTTTCGCCGGTGGCCAAGTAGCCATGATTCAGGACGAAACCAATGTGCCTTAACGGCTAAGTATGACTTTGCATTTCCATGGAAGATGGGTTAAATGTCACAAAAAATGAAAGCGAACACTAAGTGTTATTCGAAAGGTGTTGAAACCAAATATATCAAAACACATTTAAAGCCTCAGTTTTAGGGGTAATATAGTCAAATATGGGCACTAAATGTACCAAAAGTACAAAAATATGGCTTAAAGAGCCATTTCCCCATTTCTTCCCCTTCAACAAGGGTAATAGAAAAAACTATTAAAAAAGGGTAAAAGAACTCCGGTTAAAAACCTGGTCCAAAAAATCGATAGAATGAAATAAGAAAAACCGGTCTAGACCCTACTGGTAGACTAAACCGAAAGCAGTTTCTTAAAAACGGTCAGGCTACTTTTGGACGGTTTCTTAAAAACTGGTTTGCTGGTGCACCTTTACTTGTAGCATATATTTGTTTTGTAAGCCATATTGTTAGCATACGCTTTTGTGAGCCTACATATGTATGTTTGAAACAATAGTTGAGGAGGGAAGCGAATACAGCCGAATACCATTGACCTATAAGCCATATATGGTTTAAGCCAAAATTTGTTTTCAGCCTCGTGGCATGGTTTAACTGGTGGGCTAGGAATGGATGATAATTGACTACTCTTAATAATTGGTTACTCCTTGAATTTCTTTCCAAAGTGCAGCCCAAAGCCATATCTATTTATACTTGCATCTTTTTGTTGAATTTCTTTCCAAAGTGCAACCCAAAGCTTTTGGTGGTTTTCACATATCTTATTACATGTTTTGTTGCAGCCATGTGTTCCTCATTGGGATTTGCCATGAATCAGGATAGAAGACTAACCACATACATCAAATCTGGACACATGATTGTTAGATAAATGAGGCTTCCTACGAGACTCATGTGTTTGGTACTATTTGGATCCTTGTCACACCTCCGGCCAAGGCGGAACATGCCGGGAGTAGGACTAACTTCATGGATCACAGATAAACTGAATATGTAGCACAAGTACAACGATAAACAAAATTGCATTTGTATTCCATTATTAAGTTTGAATACAAGGTTCTTACAAATAATAATAATACAGTAGTTGCCTTAAACAAGTAAGCATATATCAAAAACACGCTAGCTAGGTCGTCTGCAATCCACAGATAATCTTTTGTCTAAATGCCTGGCTAATGATCCCCTAAGAATACATGTAATTTTAAAAGTCAACACAAAGGTTGGTAAGTGTCACAGGTTTTCTGCTAACCGTAGTAACACTTTTAAAATGTCCAAAAAGTATTTTCTTTGTATGTATTAAAACAATTAAAACAATATTTGAAATGAGTCTTTAAAAGCCAAAATGTATAGTTTTTTAACTAAAACCACACGTGAAACTGTGTTTGAAATGAATCTTTAAAAAGTAATTCCATACTTAAAAACTGTTTTGAAAACAACCAAATCCATGGTTGTACGGGTAACAAATAAAGTTTCCTACCAAGGTTGTAATTAACAACCGCAGATACAGATAAACAGACATACAAATATACGGATAAAGTTACCTGCCAAGGTTGATCTTAACAACCGCAGATACGGATAAACAGATAAACAACAAGTATATTTGGTAAGTGTACACGTAAAGTGTATAATACTTGTTTAAACAGTTGATAAAACTTTGAGTAGAAGCACATAACAAGCCTAAGATACTTGCTCTATAACTCGTATAAATATATAAACTTATATATTTTTGTGTATGTATGAGGCATAATTAGACTACCAAGTTGATAAATGGCTATGCAGTCATAGCACAAATTTTGTCGGAATGCATATGTTATTTTTATTAGTTGTATTATCTTAACATAACATATGAAGCTAATGAGGGTTAAAATGATTTTGTTTACTTAATATGTAAGCGTTTAAATAAATATTTCTAAAATTGGTAAAGTATTTACACAAAACAACGATTTTTTGTTTGTGTATTTTGTATTATAAATATTACTTAGTACACGTACTACCATGCACAGACGAGGGCCAAACATGAAACACCGAGGGCATGATCATTTTGGCAATTAAGCTGTTCTGAAATCTAACAACCCGTGTGGCCCTTTAAAATAGATTCCCCGTACCGTAAGTAGTAGCGTAATAAATACTATTTTTGTGTGATTTATATTGCATAAAAACGATGGTGTTGGTTGTTTAAACAAAGTATTTACAAATAGATACCTACTAAATATACAAGTACTACATGTATTCCTCCCCAAAATTATGTAAAAGTGGGGCCAAAACACTCACTTTAATATGTGGTTGTCGAGTCGTTTCGAGTATTTGACGCGAGAACGAGAAGTATCGCTTTGATAACGAATCGTCGAGATTTATTTACTTTCCTAGAAATTTTAACATAAATTAATATGTGAAGGGTTCACGTACTAGCTCAAATGGATTAAGTTAAGAATTTTCAAATAATGGACTAAAATTGTTTATTTAATTTATAAGTTTACTCTTTGGATTTAGTTTGAAAATAAATACCAAGAGAGAGGTTAAATATAAATAAACAAAATACAAGTTTAAGGTTTGGGACTAAGTTTGTAAAGAATTTCGAACAACACGCTAAATGATTTATTTGGTAATGGGAATTTGATAACATGAGGAGACCCTCTTTGTTTCCTACATGTCGAATTAAATAAATAAAATAAATGGTTTTTAGTTTAGGCAGTTAACAAACAAAGGGGGCAACAACAGATTAAATGGTTGTCGGAGGCTCAATTTCGTAAAATCAATAAACTCAGAGGTTTTATTTAAGGGAAAATGACTTAAAAGCCCAATGAAGTTTCCAAACCATTTAAAAAAACCCAATCATGTTTTGTCTGTTCAAAAAAACCCAACGAACTTAACATTTTGTCTAAAAAATCCAACAAAGTTCCAAACCGTTCAAAACATCCTAATTTTGTTTTGTTTAAGTTCGTTAGGTTTTTTTTGAACAGTCAAAACATGATTGGAGTTTTTTAAACGTTTTGGAAACTTCGTTGGTCTAACAAGTCATTTTTCCGACACGGTAATAAGCCACGTCATATGTTTCTCTTATTTGACTTTCAGGAAAGTGTAACTTAGTTGAGGTTTTTAGAAAAAATGTTAAGTTTGTTGGGGTTTTTTAAACAAACAAAACATGATTGAGGTTTTTTGAACGGTTTCAAAACTTCGTTGGGCTCGTAAGTCATTTTCCCTTTATTTAATTAAAAGGAAACAAGGTTTGCACAGTACATCACTTCTGTTTATGATCGCGAGTTGCAGGTGTATCCCAAACAAAACAAAATTAAATGAGACTCGCTCGTTATAGCAGGGGGCGGAGCTTCCACGTTTGTTTCGGGCCGAAAATATAATATGTAAAAAAAATTGTTAAGCAGGGGACCAAAGCCAAAATTTTATATTTTTGGGCCAAAATGTATAAAATGAAAGTATACGCCAATGCGTTATAGTCCATTTAGTTTCCACTAAAAAAATCGGAGAGGTTAAACACTCGGTGGGTACGAGGACTTACAGCGGTAGAGGGTGGCTAGAGATGGCAGTAGAAACTGGTTGATGATGGTGGTAGAAGGCGGCATGGGAGGTGATGAGGGTGGCAGGAGGCCACTCCGGTGGTCTTCTGCTGCCTTCTTCTTGCTTATATCGATGAGATGACCAAAAGGAGGAGGGATAGAGCTGTGGTGATTGTAGAGAGAGGAATGGAAGATGGCTGATGAATTGATGAATGGAAGAGGGTCTTGATCCTTCTATTTATAGCTTGAAGGTCTCACACATCCTATGGAGACACATCCTATGGAGAGCCATGCCTTGTACTAGGTTAGTGAGGTGTGCAAGCAAAGCAACCAAAGATGGAAGAGAGCAGTGCATGGTTACGTGGGCAAAGGTGATGGGCAAAGAATGGGCTGGAAATTGGTGTTCATAAGCTTAGTGGGTCCCACTTAAGGATATCCATTCATTAATTGCTTAAAAAAACACACCAAATCGAACGCATCGGGATCCAATTGTCGAGATTTTTTTTAATGTGTCGTTAGATAGAGTTTAATTCAAGGATCCGAAAAACTCAATACAGATTAATTTTTGGAGTTACGGAACTCCTGGAATTTGCGTTTGAAGTTTTGCGTCTAAACGGACCGCGGTGTCCGTTTTCGCGACATTTGTAAATAATTTCGTTAAAAATATTTTGAGTATGAAATCAAATATTAGACTATATCCTGAGTCCAAAAACGTTATCGGAAATCTCATTGGCAAAGCGTAAGTACCTTAACGGATTCATTCGGTTTTACGTGATCAAAGAAAAACAATGTTTTACCGCTTGTTTTCTTAAAACTGTTGTATTTTTTGCATACAAATTCCGTTTTGGATGTTCTTTATATTTTCGAAAACAGGGGAACATGTACTATAATATTTTAATGTTTTTTTTTCTCAAAACTGCTTAATGCAAAAATTCAGTTTTTCAGACGCATTGGTTAAGGTTGTCATTTAAGCGGTTTGATTATGTTGACGATTTACACACTCGGAAGCAATGTATCATATGACATCATATAATAAAGACAAAACTTCAAAAATAGTCCCTGTGGTTTTCAAAAATATCAAGTTTAGTCCCTAAGTTCAAAAAATCTCACAGAAGGTCCCTGTAGTTTCAAAACTTTTAATAAATGGTCATTTTCGCTAACTCCGTTAGAATTTAGCCGTTAAGTGATGGGCATTTCTGTCATTTCACAACCACAGGGACCATTTATGAAGTTTTGCCTTATTTTTTTAAAAAAAGATAAAATAATATAATTATTTAATATTAAATGGCTCTCTCTCTCTCTCTCTCTCTCTCTCTCTTCAAACACCCAAATCCTCACAAAACTCACAAATTTCTCTCTTAGCAGTTCCCCATCCCTGTATAAAACTAGTTATGGAATCGATTTCCTCAAATACAAAAAGTGAAAACACCATCGGTCACCTCTAACCTAAAATCAAACCCAATCTTGAAAACTGTAATAAAATCCAAACCAAAATCAAAATCAAACAATTGAAAATCAAAACTGATGAAGTTAAAACTAAAACCAACAAAAAATTTGTATCAAAAAAGCTAAAATCGTTTAAGAGGTGGGTGTGGTCTTTTGAAATCATACAAAGAGTAGCCTACAAGAGCTCCTCCAGTCATCGACATTCATGTCGTAGAGTCAGTGAGCTAAACCCACATCTCTTCAGCCTTCGGTACTATCTCCAGCTCGAGTGGGTGCTCTGAGTTTTGTCGTTTGTTCTGTAATGCCCAACAAGAAGAAGACTAGGGAAATGAAGCACAATGCTCCGACACCTGCACTAGTAATGGTGTCATCACCTGCTACCATTAAAGGTCCTGGAAGAAGCATTGTTTCTCCTTCTCGGTTCATGTTCTCAAAAAACGTAACCAAAATCATTTCTATGAAAACGTACCTGGCATCATAGATTTGGGGTCTTTTACAAGGGTTAGTTACATGATGGAACAAAAATTCCAGTAAGAGAGATGAAAGAGTGATGCTCTGGATGAATATACACAGATGAAAGAGAGAAATTTGAGAGTTTTGTGAGGATTTGGGTGTTTGGAAAGAGAGAGAGAGAGAGAGAGAGAGAGAGAGAGAGAGAGAGAGAGAAATTTGTGAGAAAACCTCATAAATGGTCCCTGGGTATTGAAATGATGAAAATGCCCCTCACTTAACGGTAGAAAGCTGACGGAGTTAGGCGGAAGGACTACACATTAAAAGTTTTGAAACCACAAGGACCATCTATGAGGTTTTTTGAACTTAGGGACTAAACATGATATTTTTGTAAACCACAAGGACCATTTTTGAAGTTTTGTCTATAATAAATGGAATAAAATTATTTGTTTTACTTTAGGTGCACTAAAATCAGTAATTCGGATAAACAAGAGATTCACGGATAGATTGACGGTTATAATTGATGGGTTTTAGCCATAAGAACTTTCCTATGTGCGCATGCAAAACCCTAATGCTCGGATCTAGGCTTTCTAATAAACATGCTTTTGAATCCAAGACTTCTAATGGCTAATTAGGTCAAATAACAATATTGAAACAGATCTAGAATCATACTTTTGAATCCCTTGTTGATCTTGTTTGTCTTGGAGCTTCTAGAGTCACAATTGTCACTCCTCTAATAGCTTACAAACACCAATAGCAAGCAAGATGATTTAGGAGAGAGGAGAGGGGAGGAATTCGGCCAGAGGTTCCTTGCTTAAGGCTGTGTGTCGAATTCCCTCACCCATAGGGTCTATTTATACTTGTAGACTCCTTAAGGGTTTCACCCTAAACCCTAATTGGATAATCTTCTCTTAAGGCTATCCAAATCCATTCCATAGATAACCATATGGACGATTTGAGCTATCCTAAAGCTCTTAGAATCCGTCCAAGGTCTATCCTAATGGATTTACAGTCTAAAGTCTAACTATCAAACAATTGACAGTTTATACCCTCTTATTTAATTAATCTCTTTAAGTCACCAAATTAATACCAATTAATTTATGACTTATATTAATCAAATAGCCAAATATTATTTCTTATAATATTTACTCTCTCTTAACAAATCATCCTTCAAGTTGCTATGGTGAAGGCAACCCAAAAGGACCATGCACAACCGAATATAGTTATAGCCTTAGACACTATTCCAACAGTCTCCCACTTGGATAAGTCTAGTAACTATACAAGTACAATTCGGTTAGCAATCGTAGCTCTCAAAGACGCTGTCAACTCTGATCTAATCAATCTTGTCCTTTAGATAAGGGATCTTACAGTCCTCTGTTAGATATCATGCTGACAATCCTATGGAATGGTTAGTCTAGCATTTAGATTTCTC
This sequence comes from Lactuca saligna, assembly GCF_052625555.1. Lineage (NCBI taxonomy): Eukaryota > Viridiplantae > Streptophyta > Magnoliopsida > Asterales > Asteraceae > Lactuca > Lactuca saligna. Next base: position 40,751,690 of record NC_136424.1, on the reverse strand, counting down.
GATTTCCGATTTATTCGACATAGAACTTAATCGAACACATCAATTCAGTTCTGACCGGGCCCGGCACATAAGTCAAATCAAATCATCGAGTGGCCAAGATATCTCTTCTACCCTCTTAGGATAAAATTTACAGATAAACTTCGACTTATATGCATTTACTTATTCATTAACCAACTATACACAACAATGCGTTTTATAACATCAAGTTACTGATGCGTTTTCGCATTATCAATGCACAATCAATTAACAAATAATAAACCATATATCTAGGTTTTAAGACTATATGATATTATCGTCTTGCGATCACCTTTTATATCGTATTCCATAAGGTGATTCCAGCAAGCGCGGGTTTATTCCAATGCTCAAAACCAGTCCATAAGCACTCATGAACGTTGCAGCAACCCTTGCTATGTCTAACACCATTTAGACATTCTACACACCAATTCATGACAATCTTCATTCATATCTACTCCCAACATATGAACGATTGTGGACCATTTGAATAATTCGATTATTCCTAATAAATTCAATTATTCTGGAAGTCAAAACATGCAAAGTGAAACAATAGTTAAACAACTAACATGTGACAGTAACTTTACTTATAAATAAAACTCCTTTATTTAATCATCAAATGTTAATTACATTTATCTATTATACGTTTCTAATACTATCTAATCTATACTAATATCATCCTTCAGCCCAATACTCCTAGCATGCTGCAAGTGTTTAACCCTACTCAGTCCCTTCGTAAGCGGATCTGCTGGGTTATCTTCTGATGATATCCTCTTCACTACGAGTTGTCCTTCTTCTACACGATGTCTAATGAAGTGATATTTTCTGTCGATATGTCGAGATCTACCATGATCCCTCGGTTCCTTGGTCAATGCAACCGCACCTTCGTTATCACAGAAAATCTCCATGTGCTCCTTTATGGCCGGCACAACTCCAAGATCACCGATGAAGTTCTTTAGCCATATTGCCTCCTTCAACGCTTCGCTTGCTGCGATGTACTCTGATTCGCACGTTGAATCAGCTACGGTTTCCTGCTTGGAACTTTTCCATGTCACTGCTCCTCCATTTAGGGTAAAGACCCAGCCCGACTGCGAACGGTAGTTGTCTCTGTCGGTTTGAAAGCTGGCGTCACTATACCCTCGCACCTTCAAGTCATCACTCCCTCCAAGGACTAAGAACCATTGTTTCGTCCTCCGAAGGTACTTAAGGATGTTCTTCACCGCAATCCAATGTGCTTTGCCAGGATTCCCTTGATATCTGCTAACCATGCTCAAAGCGAAGGCTACATCAGGGCGAGTACAAGTCATAGCGTACATGATTGAGCCAACTGCGGAAGCGTATGGTACTCGGCTCATTTCTGCTATCTCGGCTTCGGTACTCGGACTTTGAGTCTTACTCAACTTGGCATTTCCTTGTATCGGTAGTTCTCCCTTCTTTGAGTTTTCCATACTAAAACGTTTTAGTACCTTCTCCAAGTAAGTATTCTGACTAAGTCCAATTAGTCTCTTACTTCTTTCTCTTACTATCCTTATTCCCAAAATGTAAGAAGCCTCTCCGAGGTCCTTCATAGCGAAACACTTCCCGAGCCAGGACTTAACCTCCTGCAGAGTTGGGACGTCGTTCCCTATGAGTAATATGTCATCGACATATAGAACGAGAAAGCTTACTATACTCCCACTGGCTTTGACATATACACAAGATTCGTCTTCGCTTCGTATAAATCCAAACTCTTTGACTTTCTCATCGAAGCAAAGATTCCATCTGCGAGACGCTTGCTTAAGTCCATAAATGGACTTCTCAAGCTTACACACTCTATTCGGATGCTTCGGATCCACAAACCCCTCTGGCTGAGCCATGTAAACATCCTCAGCCAACTTTCCGTTAAGGAAAGCGGTCTTGACATCCATTTGCCAAATCTCATAATCATGAAATACGACAATTGCTAGCATCACTCTAATAGATTTAATCTTCGCAACTGGTGAGAAGGTCTCATCATAGTCAACTCCGGGAGTTTGAGTAAAGCCCTTCGCAACCAATCGCGCTTTATATGTGTGTACGTTCCCATCCACGTCGGTCTTCTTCTTGAAGATCCACTTGCACCCTACGGTCTTACGTTCGGGCACGTAATCAACCAAATTCCAAACTTGGTTATCGTACATGGATTGGATCTCGCTATCCATTGCCTCTTTCCATTTCGCAGACTCCGGGCCCGCCATGGCTTCCTTATAGCTATTAGGTTCATCAAGATTTAGTAGTGTACCATCACTAATATACGTGTCCCCTTCGGTAGTAATATGAAAACCATAAAACTGGGGTTGAACTCTAACTCTATCGGAACGTCTAAGAGGTAAGGATTCGTCAATCGGTTCAACCGGAGTTTCCTCCTCGGGTTGAATGCCAGCAGTAGAGGTTCCTTCATCTATCGATTCTTGAATCTCTTCAAGTTCGACTTGCCTCCCACTGTCTCTTTGGCTTATGAGTTCTCGCTCTCGGAAAACTCCTCTCCTCGCAACAAAGATAACATTATCTTTCGGTCTATAGAAGAGATATCCAAAGGATGTTTGCGGGTAGCCGATGAAATTACATCGCTCACTTCGAGGTTCAAGCTTGTCGTGAGTATCTCGTCTTACGAAAGCCTCGCAACCCCAAACCTTGATATGTGCCAACGAGGGAGCTTTCCCCGTCCACATCTCGTGAGGTGTTTTGGCAACCTTTTTAGTAGGGACTCGGTTAAGGATATGGGCGGCAGTCTCTAAGGCATACCCCCAAAAGAAGATAGGTAGTGAAGCACGACTCATCATAGAGCGAACCATATCCAATAAAGTTCGATTACGCCTTTCTGCCACACCATTCAACTGCGGTGTCCTAGGAGGCGTCAATTGCGAAACTATTCCACACTCCTTGAGATAATCGTGGAATTCAAGACTTAGGTACTCTCCTCCTCGATCGGATCGAAGCATCTTGATTTTCCTGCCCAATTGATTCTCTACTTCATTCTTGAACTCTTTGAACTTTTCAAAAGTTTCTGACTTTTGCTTGATTAAGTAGATATACCCATATCTACTATAGTCATCGGTAAAAGTCACATAGAAGCGGTTCCCGTCCTTCGTGGTTGATCTAAAGGGTCCACATACATCGGTATGTATTAGGTCCAATAGCCCCTCACCCCTTTCACAAGTACTCGTGAAGGGTGACTTAGTCATCTTTCCAAGTAAACAAGACTCGCATGTGTCATCTTCCCTAAGGTCGAATGACTCCAACACTCCATCCTTTTGGAGTTGGGCTATGCGTTTCTTGTTGACATGTCCAAGACGACAATGCCACAAGGATGCTTTATCCATACTAGTGGAAGAATCAATATTCAAAACATCATTGCCTAAGTTATCAACAATCATAACAGTTTCATATATTCCATTACATGGTATAACTTCAAAATAAAAGACACCATTTAGATAAGCCAAAATAGAACCATTCTCATTATTAAAAGAAAATCTAAATCCTTGTTTATATAAACCATGAAATGAAATGATGTTTCTAGCCATTTCTGGCGAATAGAAACAATTGTTCAAATCTAAAACTAAACTATTCCTAAGCACTAAAGAATACACTCCAATCTTGGTCACAGGCGACGATCTTCTGTTCCCCATGATTAGATTAATCCTTCCTTGCTCCACATCCCTACTTCTTCTTAGTCCCTGCACATTAGAACAAATGTGATAACCACAACCGGTGTCAAGAACCCAAGAAATAGCATGATTAGAATCGTTAGATTTGATTGCATATATACCTGCGAAAGATGGCTTGATCTTTCCTTCCTTGATGGCTTGCAGGTAGTCCGGGCAGCTTCTCTTCCAATGTCCTATCTTGTGGCAATGGTGGCACTCTGCCTCCTTCGGGTTAGAGCAGGGCTTAGAGGGATCAACTTTGGTCCCACTAGAAGAGGAACCATCTCGGGCTTTCACCTTGCGATAGTTGTTCGAAGAAGCTTTCCTCTTCTTTCCCTTCCCTTGACCAATAGCCAAGACAGGAGCAGCGGATGGATTGGGAGTTGGTGCAACAGACTTGTCCTTGAAATTGCTCTCAGCAACCCTCAAGAGACCTTGGAGTTTACTTAGAGTGACCTCCTCTTTGTTCATGTGGTAGGTCATCCTAAATTGGTTGTACATCGGAGGCAAAGAGTGAAGCACCATGTCGATCGCCAAGTCTTCGCCGAAGTCAAGATTTAACTTGCGAAGGCGGTCGACATACCTTTGCATCTTTTGCAAGTACACGGTAAGAGATTCTCCATGACCCATCTTAGCGGAAATCATGTTAGTGAAAATCTCGTAACGCTCTTGCCTCGCGTTTTGGTGGTACCTCTCCAACAAGTCTTGATGCATCTCGTATGGATACATGTCCTCGTAGGACTTTTAGAATTCGGAGTTCATGGTGGCGATCATGATGCAATGTACCTTCGTTGCATCTCGCTCATGGGTTTCGAAGGCGGTGATTTCGGCGGGAGTAGCAACTTCGGGGTTGATTTTCTCGAGCTTCTCATCGAGGACATACTCTTTATCCTCATAGCGAGCAATGGTGCGAATGTATCTTATCCATTCGCTAAAGTTCGTTCCATCGAAGGTGACCTTTTGGCAAAGGCTCATCAACGTGAAAGAACTAGCAGCAGCGTTGTTTGCGTTTGACATCTATAGAAAGGACAAAGATAGATTAGAATAAGAATCCCTAATTATCACCCAATTAGAAAAATTAGGGCTAGGATCCAACAATAACATTTACATACTAGAAAAGGGATGCCGTAATCTAACATGCAAATAAATTGAAGGTAAGTGAATGACGATTCACTAATTCTCCATCACATAACTTAAACTATTAGTCCTAAGTGTCTTGAGAATTCCTAGGTTCGGATGAGATTCATTGAACTATTCAATGACATGTTTAAATCTCGATATGCCCCTCTTGTTTGTGACTGGGATGCCGAGGATCACAAAGTGGGTGTGAATTACCATGCAAATTCACATGGTGCCTTCATTGTAACGATCACCTATTCGATGTGCCGGTAAACCACACACGCTCCATCGAACTATGATAAAAAATGAATCACTCTTTGCCACCTTCGCTTAGAACCAATTAGTGTGCCGATAAACCACACACGCTCCACTAACATCTTAGCAAGGTGCAAAGTGTAATTTCATGGGATTGCATCAATTCACTTTTCCTAAAGTAACTAAGATTGGGAAATTTAAAAAAAAAAAGGTTTAGTTACTTCGTATTTCTTATTATACTTTTAATGAGAGGATGAGGTTGCCCTATCCTACCCGTTCGGCTAACGACCCTCCACCAATCAAGCAAGCGGTGGGTGTGAGTGTACACCCATTAAGCACCATTTTATAGGCCGCAACCTTATACCCACATTATAGATCGGCTTCGTGAATGAGGCCTACTAGCGATAAGACTAGCATTTAGTTATACATATATATATTATTCTAGTAATATCATATAAGTATAGGGTTGCATTTTAAACTTTTCAAAATCTAGAGTTTGAAATTTAAGTTGTCTAAATTAAAACTTTTAATCACAAATATAAATTTCAAAACTTTGGGGTAGGTTTTAAACATTTAAAAACATGGAGGATCAAATAACAAATAATTCCAATTAACAATTAATATTCTAATTATCTTTATTTGATTTATCTTGATTTCTTTGAAGATAATTACCAAAATAATTAATCATTATCATATAAGGAAATTAAATATTTTATTAGATGATAAATATCTTTAATTAGATCAAGATAACAATCATATTTATCAAAAAAATAGGATTTGGATTGATCTAATATGATTAAGGTAAGTTTCCATAAGATAATTATGAAAAAATCCCGAATCTGGCCCATCCTGACGCCTGGACTCGCCGAGTGCACAAGGGGACTCGACGAGTCAGGCCTACTCGACGAGTCCACCTTGGAATTCGACGAGTCAGTGACTCAAAACCCAAAAATTCGAATTTTGCAGGTTTGTTTCAGTTAATCAAGCAACAATTTAAAGAAAACCAATCTAGGCTCTGATACCACTAATGGGTTTTAGCCATAAGAACTTTCCTATGTGCGCATGCAAAACCCTAATGCTCGGATCTAGGCTTTCTAATAAACATGCTTTTGAATCCAAGACTTCTAATGGCTAATTAGGTCAAATAACAATATTGAAACAGATCTTTAATCATACCTTTGAATCCCTTGTTGATCTTGTTTGTCTTGGAGCTTCTAGAGTCACAATTGTCACTCCTCTAATGGCTTACAAACACCAATAGCAAGCAAGATGATTCAGGAGAGAGGAGAGGGGAGGAATTCGGCCAGAGGTTCCTTGCTTAAGGTTGTGTGTCGAATTCCCTCACCCATAGGGTCTATTTATACTTGTAGACTCCTTAAGGGTTTCACCCTAAACCCTAATTGGATAATCTTCTCTTAAGGCTATCCAAATCCATTCCATAGATAACCATATGGACGATTTGAGCTATCCTAAAGCTCTTAGAATCCGTCCAAGGTCTATCCTAATGGATTTACAGTCTAAAGTCTAACTATCAAACAATTGACAGTTTATACCCTCTTATTTAATTAATCTCTTTAAGTCACCAAATTAATACCAATTAATTTATGACTTATATTAATCAAATAGCCAAATATTATTTCTTATAATATTTACTCTCTATTAACAAATCATCCTTCAAGTTGCTATGGTGAAGGCAACCCAAAAGGACCATGCACAACCGAATATAGTTATAGCCTTAGACACTGTTCCAACAATAATAGTAGCCCTAAATTTCGGGTTGTCACATTGCCTCCCCATCAAAGGAAATTTCATCCCGAAATTAAGTTGGTACTGGTAGTACTAGGGCTTCGATAAAAAGTAATGTAATCTCGTAGTACATGATCCTTGCGTGGTCCTTCTATAATCGTTTGGTGTATACAAGTCGTATATAATCAAGATCGAACAGATTGTCGAATAAGTGATTCTAACCTAAGCCCACAACCAAGCAAGGAACAGGAAGTAAAGTGGAATCACAATCCTAAGTCCTTATAATCTTAATTATATATAACCCCAACTTATACACTTAGCAATCATAGATTACCAGTAAGGGTCCTTAGTTTCTATATGAATGATGTGATTAATTCGGGTGAGAAAGCAACTAGGGAGTAATTTTGCCATGTCGATAAATAGTAATGTACTTACGTGGCGCATCATCCCTGGCTGGTCCTTCTACATTCCCTTGGTGTATACAAGTCGTATATAATCAAGATCGAATAGACAGTCGAATAAGTGATTCTACTCTAAGCCCACAACTAAACAAGGAACAGGAAGTAAGTGGAATCAAAAATCCTAAGTCTGTAGAATCTTAATTATATACAACCCTAATGTATAAATTTAGCAAGCATAGATTACCAACAAGGGTCCTTATTTTCTATGTGAATGGCATGATTAACTTGGGTGATAAGGCAACTAGCAAGTACTTTTTGTTATAGCTACTGCATAGGTTTCATTAAGTTTGCGAAATTTTATATTTTGTCGCGTGTTGAAACCTATTGTCGATAAATCTTTAATTAGCACTAGTATTAATAAATACCTAGGCCTAAACATTGTTGTTACAAAACATACCAATAACTGCAGGCGGTTGCGGGAGAGCCTCTCCTGCTGTGATCATAAGTACCCTTCTATTGCCACCTTGGTTCTTTAGTTGTGGGCAGTCCTTCCTAAAATGCCCTGGTTGATTGCACTCGTAACAATTACGGCTTCCTTGTGCCGTAGTGGTTGGGGTTCTTCTACAATACCTCGATATGTGACCTCTCATGTTACACTTGGTGCAGATCACCTCCCTGCAATTTCCGACATGGTGGAAATTGCACTTTATACAATGAGGTAAAGTCCCAGAGTAGGACTTAGTTGGGGTGGGAGTATTAGTAACTGTGGCGTAGACAGCTAACGGTTCGGGTTCAAGCTTGTGATGCTTGGAGTCCTCCTTTGTTTCCCCATGAAACTTTCTTTTGGTGCCTCCAGTGTGCTTCTTCTCTGCCGGTGGGGTTATGGTACCGTGTCGGACACACTATTCAGTCAACTTATAGGCTAATTGCTTAGCACTATCGAAAGTGGAGGGTTTGGATGCCGTCACCAGACCTTGAACAGGTGAAGCTAGTCCCCAGATGTACCTTTCGATCTTCCTGTCTTCCGGGGTCACCATTCTTGGGCAAAGGTTTTCAAGGTCATTGAATCGAGAGGTGTAGGCAGCTACTTTTGATCCTTTCATGACAAGGTTCCAAAGTTCTTACTCTAGAGCCTGTATTTCCTATCGGGGACAATACTCCTTAGTCATTAGTTGCTTCAGGGATTCCCAGCCCATGGCATAAGCTTCAGTGATTCCCATGGACTTCGCATGGTTATTCCACCAAGTTAAGGCGGAGTCCATCAACGTGCAGGTAGCGTACTTAACCCTACAGTCATTGGGTCAAGCACTAATGTGGAAGACAACCTCAGTCTTTTCTATCCAACGGGATAGCCCAACAGCTCCTTCAGTGTCGTAGAAGGTTCGAGGTTTGCAACTCATGAAATCCTTATAGGAATAGTATCTGATGTTGCTTTGGTGAGTTGCGGGATTGCCACTTCCACTATTTCTAGTGTTTCCGTTTCGGACTGCCTCGTATGCTACCAAAGCCGTAGCAATTCGTTGTGCGAGCATGTTCTGCATCATGGTGGAATTCATTTGGAATGTTTCGTTTACATTTGTTACTTTTGGGTCTCCTCCCTGGTTTGGAGTTTCCACTGATGTTTGAGTTACTGGTGGGGTTCTCCTCGGGTTGCCTCGGGGAGTTGGCGGTAGACGAACCCCTGGTTGCTTTCGTGGGGCCATCTCCTAATATGTTTAAAACGGACATGTTAAGTTGTGTTAATACTATAAAGTCCTAACAAGTATGCATGGGATGCATTTTATGATATAGTTTTCTTGTGAAATCCTACCAATTATAAGAAAAAGAGGATTGATTTAGAAATCCTCTAGATTTCCAAATGATAAGGGTAAGGTGATTGGTTTACAAATCCTCTAGATTTCTAAATGATAGAAAGGGGACCTTAATTGCTAATGCATTGTAAGTGTTTTGAAATGTAAGTATGGATTCTAAGGTATTAGGTTGCTGTAGCGAATCTGGAGAACATCCTTCAATCTCTAAATCCTTCAACCATTTTAGTCTGTCAGACTCCTTGCTAAGGGTTGGTTATGCACCGGCCTGACCATAAATAACATAGGTGCGCATTCCAGATTTATTTATGGTATGACTTATGTACAGTACTAACCCTAATTGAGGCGGCTGACCTAAAGGGTTGAGTTGGTAGTTTTAGTTGAAGGGGTGTTAAATTTTTATTAAGTATTCTCATCGCGGGTCAGAGTATATATAAACTCTTATATATTATGGTTGGTGGGGTTTGTAGTATTATTAATTTTTATTTGTTCTTCCCGACTACCGAGCACAAATGACGGTCGGACATCAAACGGCATAAGTAGTCGAGAAGTAGTGTTATTATTAATAATACTTTTATTAGAATTTAGTTGCTATAGTTGTATTCCTCTTTCGAGGATACGAGTTCTCTATAGCCAATTTAGCTCTGATACCATTCTGTCACACCCCCGACCAAGGCGGAACACGCCGGGAGTGGGACTAAGTTCATGGATCACAGATAAATTGAATATATAGCACAAGTACAACGATAAACAAAACTGCATTTGTATTCCATCATTAAGTTTGAATACAAGGTTCTTACAGATAATAATAGTACAGTAGTTGACTTAAACAGGGAAGCAGATATCAAAAACACGCTAGCTAGGTCGTCTGCAATCCACATCTAATCTTCAATCTGAACGCCTACCTAATGATCCCCTAAGAATACATGTAATTTTGAAAGTCAACACAAAGGTTGGTGAACATCACAGGTTTCCTGCTAACCGTAGCAATACTTTTAAAAAGTACAAAAAATATTTTCTTTGTATGTATTAAAATAGTTAAAACAATGTTTGAAATGAGTCTTTAAAAGCCAAATTGTATAGTTTCTTAACTAAAACCATACGTGAAACCGTGTTTGAAATGAATCTTTGAAAAATAATTCCTACTTAAAAACCGTTTTGAAAACAACCAAGTCCATGGTTGTACGGGTAACAAATAAAGTTTTCTGGCAAGGTTGTAATTAACAACTGTAGATACAGATAAACAGACATACGGATATACGGATAAAGTTACCTGCCAAGGTTGTGATGGGTTTTGGCTATAAGAACATCCTATGTGCTCATACAAACCCTAATGCTTGGATCTAGGTTTCTCTATTGTACATGCAATTCATCCAAGACTATAAACCCTAATTCTAGCATATGATAATCGATATTAACATAATAATGTGTTTAAGATATTACCTTGATTGTTATGTAGCAATAACAATCACAATACCTCCTTGTAATGACTTTAGAAAGCTTAGAGTCACAAATGTCACTCCTCTAATGGTTCACAAACACCAAGAGCAAGAGGATGAAGACGAGGAGAGAAGGAGGCTGCCCAAAACGTGTGGAAACCCTAGACAATTAGTTCACTGTGTTTTTGAGGCTTAAGGGTTCTTTAAATAGAGAGCCTATTAGGGTTATCTAACAAGGAAACCCTAATTTGGATGCTTAAGCCTTAAGCAACCCATGGAGTCTTTCCTTAACAAGCCTTGGACGATTTCTAATGAGTTTCCCCCATAGAGTTCGTCCACCCTTATATTATAAGGTAATCCATAGCCCAATTGCAATTATATTATAGTTACAATTCCAGTCCCTTAAGTTTAATTAATCTCTTTTAGCCACAAACTTAATTCTTATTAATTCTTGACTAATACTAATTAAACAATATGATTTCTCCTTTAATATATTATTCTCATAATATATTAATAAATCATATTTAATCCTTTCTCTCCATAATTCATCCTATCAAGTTGCTTTGGTGAAGGCAACCCAAAAGGACCATGCACCATCGGGTCAAGTACATACCAAAATAATTATGGACTTAGACACTAATCCAACAGTCTCCCACTTGGATAAGTCTAATAACTATTCCGCGTATGACTTCAGATCCTGATCTGCAATCGTAGGTTTTTAAAGCCGCTGTCAACTCTGATCATATCAAAGACGTGTGTCCTTTAGATAAGGGATCATATATTCATCCATTCTAGATATTATCGTATAGACTGAGACATGGATCTAAATCATTCTCTCTATCTATGTGTTGTTTCCCGAATTCAGATTTATGACGACTGACAAGAGACTACAATTTGAACACATCAAATTAGTCTCGGCTTGGCCAAGCGCTTAGGTGCCATCACTAAATCATCGAGGGGCCCACAGATATCGCTTTTATCCTACTTTGGATAAAAGGAACGGATAAACTTTGACTCAATGCTCGCTTGCACTTACTCACCAAATCACACACAACAATATGTTTTATAACACCAAGTTACTGGTGCATTTACATATTATCATTGTGCAACTGACTCGCAAGATACAACTCACACATCTCGGTTTCAAGAATATAAGATGTTATCATCTCACCAATCACTCGTGATAAAAATCCATTAAGTGATCCAAGTGAGTGTGGGTTTAATCTAATGCTCAAATCAAATTCATAAGCACTCATGAACGTTGTAGCAAACAATTGCTTATGTCTAATACACTTTAGACAATCCACACACCAATTCACGACAGTCTTGTTTCATATTTACTTCCAACATATGAATGACTGTGGTCCGTTTGAATAATTTGATTGTTCTGAACCTATTAAATTATTCTGGAAGTCAAAACATGCAAGGTGAAACACAAGGATAATACTAATCCCATATGGCCTCAAACCTTTGAGTATACATAAAACACCTTTTATTTATCACCATATCGATTACTCATTATTTGTCGTTTCGGGTAATCAACTTCTTACTTGAATTACAACACTTGTCCCATGCTCTTAGCATGCACACAATGTTTACCTATGGTTCTTACTTTGTGAAATAGATCAAATGAACACATTTCCAATCATACTGATTTCACAACTCCCAATCCATATCACAAGTGTAAGAATATCAAATTCTTGCCACTTATTAGAATATGTTAGATTCTAACATTTTATGCAATGATCCTTTTGTAATGTCACTGCACTAAGGTCACAATGACTATTGCTAATGATATTACAAAGTTCTCTATGATTGTTACAATACAATTCAATAGACGTGATGTCTCTCACTCAAAGTACATTCCTTTGAACATCCTTTTGCATAAAATTTCTAATCTAGACATAGACTTTCAACATCCAACTCCCAATATGGAAACATTTCCATATTTTCCATATGACAACTCATTCTTAATAGAATCTTATCTATTCATAATAAAGTCGATATGGTCCATCCAATATCATACTTCTAACTATTCGCACGCAACCAATCCTCGGTGAACTCTGGATTGTCCTTTGATAGTTGTTTAATTATCTTAGTCAAAATCGTTTCTTGTCCTTTTTCACTCTAAATGTGCTAGACATTTGGAAAATTTTAGAATGGTCAAATATTATAGCATTTGCAATCGATCCTATACCCGAAGCGTATGGGACACGAATCATAATGTCTTACATAAAGATATGATACTTTATCACACTACTAGAAAAACAGCCTTTTACGACGCGCAATGTGTGTTGTAAAATGCTCAGACGACGTGCAATGCGTGTCGGAAAATGCTCAGACGACGCGCAAATGCGTGTCAAGGAAGGCCCTGTCATAACGAGAGACGACACGCTTTTGCACGTCGTCTATAGACGACACGCATTTACGATGCGCATTTATGACACGCAATGTGTATCACTAAAGCCGCTGTCAAGAAAGGCCATGTCATAAATGAAGATGACACACATTTTTGCGTATCGTAATTTTTTTTTTTTTTAAATGTATATATTTATAGATTTACTAATTTTCAAATTAAATTTGCATTTCGTATGTCATAATAGAAAATAAAATAACATATACAAAAAATACAATTCATTGCACAAAAGTTAATGGCATACAAATAATCATTCCAATAATAAACAAATGTAATACCTCAAATGTGAAAGAGATGAAAGTCATCAACAAATAATAGTTGAGCTACAAGAACTTGTTGCCCACCTTCATAACATCCTGAGCTACTTTGCTTGACACTATGCACATCAACAAGATCTACAAATATGAATAATGCAACCATTAGAGTTCAACTTTTGGCTAGCACTCTAACAACCTTACTGAAAAAGGATTCGATAAAGGTGGATAATACCAACAACAGAAGCTTCAATAATCACCTTGAAATAAATATATACAAACTACTTATAGTTAAATAATGAAGGGAATCGGATATGTAGGGATGCTTGGGGGAATAAATCCCAGGTACAGATGCAAGCAAATGTCTGACAACAATGTTGAAATCAAACTTAGCTAATTCCAATATCCAATGGGCTTGATCAGGAGCACCAACTAACAAAGTTGCCATGAATCCAACAAGTTGAGCAGCAAAATCGGATTTTGAAGGTTGTCAAAACGATTACCTCATCTACATCACCCGGTATTTCAGTGCTCAGTGATAAATTGCATCACCTTTACAATAGAGTACACTGCCCCACAATGGAACTGCACTAGCAATCTCCTAAATGACTCCCTTAAAAGAAGAAAGAGCTTCCAACAATAGTGATTCACTGTAATACAATAAAATGGATGGTGATCACAAATTAGGAAAATTGATAACTATCAACTAGATTCAAATATGAAGCCAATTAAAACAAGAATTCAATCTAGTTATTTTTCCTACTTGTAATGTTCATCAAGTTTTAACTAGTTATCATTTTTTTTCAAATACTAATAATCATCATCTAATTCTGGGGTCAAAATTACCCTACAAAATGGAAGAAATAATTAATAAAATAAAACCTTAATGAATAGTTAAGACAAGGGTATTTTTGGCACATAAAAAATAAAGCTAACCATACATGACTAAATCACACCAAGGGTAAAAATGGAAATCCCAATTCAACGATGTTCCACTTCCATGAGAGAATGCAATTTTGAAACGCGACGCCTAAAGAGTGTTTCAAGGCGAAAAGAGGGAACACCAGTCAGCCATCTTTTAACCTCATACATCTCATTCCATGCTTGAACTATTTCATCAATTTTAAAACCAAGACCTGAAAAACACTCATACAAAACATTCAACTTTGGACTAAATATAGTAAAAATCAGAAAAGCACAAGGAACTTTTTGTAATTTACTTAAAACTTATCTAAATTATCTGCAGAAGCTGTTCCATTTGAGCAATGATTCTTTATAGTTACTGCAAGATCTGTTGGTGATGAAACCGCAAGCTCAAATGTTTTAACAGCAGCAGCTAAAGATTTTTCCCATGCTGACAAATCCATTTTGAATTCACCAACAGATCTCTCATAAAGCAAAGTCCCCCATAAAATATGCATCTGAGATCTCAAATGAGCAGCTTGTTCAACAGCTTCATCAGTAGACACTTCTTTCAAGCATATCAATAAATTAAAATTTTCATAAATGCAACAGCTTAACAATTAAAAATAATCCATATAATTTAGATACTCAAAATCACATTTAAAAAACTTGGTACAAAGTTTTAGAATCATTCAGTCCCGTGTAGGAAAGGATCTGCAGGCCTGACATAAGTAAATCCCTTAAACAAGTTTTCCTTAAATTTGGGACTTGCAGTAGGGGAATCCAAAAGCAGGGGTAAATTTGTCCAACAATCTTCAAAATTCACAATGCATTGCTTCCCAGCTACTTGTGGAACAAAATTTGGCTTTATTTCTCTACCCTCCAATTTCCTCTAATTATTGAATTTAAACCAACCATGTATTTTTATTTCATCACCTCCACCTACCCCAATCCCAAGTTGCCTGCTTGAATCCTTCTGTAACAACTATTTTTAGAAAAAAAAAAACACCCTTATTAAGCAACAACTATAAGAGATGGAAATTCATAGAATTTGTGCTTATTCAAGGTAATGATACGTAAGTAATTTGACATTTGTCTAGATCAATCAAGCTTTTCTAGATTTGATTGTTTTGACCCAAAATACTGTGAAAATCCCAATTGAAAGAAAAGCACAAGTAAATTACCTCTCCACCAAGTTAAGCTAGGTCACCCAAAGAAGTCAAAGAGGTGTCATGGAATGCCGATCTACCAAGAACCCTAATCATATCAGGCTCCACCATATGCTTCCCTCCAAGTATCTTCAGTATCGTCGTTTTTCCTTTTGTTTTAAAATTCAATAAAAACTTCACGATCGATATGGATAGAATTGAAATTGAAAAAAGGAGGACAGAAGGGGACGAACCTATCCTATTCAAGAACATTTGAAGGCATCAGGCTTAGTTGGCTGCTCTGATGACTCCGTGCCTGGACTCGCTAGACCATCCACGTAAATAGTGGTGGTAGGGGTGACGACCATGGTTCTTAGAGTGATACCGACATGTTTCTTCATGAAGCATGTTAGAATTTTTTAGGGCATAGTGCATAAGAGGGAGTATGTGAGAAGGGTTTTTAATGCACAATGCAAAAGAACCGATTAATATCTTGAGATAGTGTGCGAGAGATTTAGGAGATGGTGGGGAAGAGGGAGTACTAAAATTTACATGCCACAAATAGAAGAGATCGAAACCAGAGGGTGAGGAAGATCCCAAAAATCGATTCTGAGATATTCTGCGCCAAAAGGAAGATCCAAGCAATTGATTTCTACTTCAATGGAGGAAGAATCGATGACTACTTCATTTTCCATTTATATAGAATTTAAGGGTTTTATGGAGATTCATATATAGAGATAGTCATGAATGCGGAGGAGATGGAAAAGAGGTGGAGTCACCGATGATGTTTGAGGGGGGGGGGGGCGTAGAGTATCATTCTTAGGGCTTAGGGAAAAGAGGGAAACAAAAATGGGGGAGAAAAAGGAGCGCGCATTTCTAATTTTTAGGATTTCCATCTCCTGCCCATAGATACTAAAGGAGGAGCACCTTTTCCTAAAAAAATTATAAAACGAAACCTAATTTTACATCACGCAAAAATACGTAATCTAAATCCTTTAAATTTTATTAGAGATGATGTTTTTTTACGAGACCCACTTTTGCGTATCATACATTCGTGCGTGTCATAAATTGCATGTCCTTAAAGGCCTGTTTTCTGGTAGTGTCAATCTTCTCCCATAATATTTAATGTGTCTCATTCTTAGAATTCGAACTATGAAGAGGGATGCCACAATTATAATCAAAATTTTGAGAACGCACTATGTACTCTTGACTAAATTTATTAACATTCCACAACCTAAGCCTTTACATTTGAAATGAAGCATAATATTCTCTCCCTTAATTATAGCAAAACAACTATTCAACCCTTACAACTTTGCAAAGTATAACTCTTGTTTTCTATAATTAATATTGCTAACTTGCAATACTTTCCTTATTAATCATACAATCATAACATTTATGCTCCCACTATCATGATGATTATTATAAACATAACACTTATGCTCCCACTAGCTTTGACATGTATTCAGAAAACAGTTTAACTCACAGGAAAACAATACCTATTGAATTTCTCAAGTTCATATTTCTAATAATTAATGCTTTGATAATCTTTTATCAAGGTTATACACCTTTCCTTTAGATAGCTCATATGTGTGTCTAAACAATTCAGACTAATTGCCAAATCTCATAATTCGAATCATGGAAAGGGATACCGTAACCATAATCGAATTCGAGAATCCAATTTTTCACAATCACTATTTTTCTCAAAATCTCTTTTTCAGTGAAAGCATTTCCTCACATTCATTTTCATGAAGGAGGGAATCTCATGACACTTAGATTTTAATGATGTATGTGTTTCTATCCATGTAAATTTGTCAAAACCAAAGTTTGCAACAAATCCAAACTCTTATGGACCTAACATTCTTAATCTTGATCTCTCGCCTTATGGTAACACGGCTTCCCACAATGTCTTCCAAGTAGTTAAGCAAATCACCCTATCTTATCAATGTACTATTCATTGATTAAGGTCCTTGCCTTTTATGCACTCAAATGAGAACTGATAGAACTCATATGCATAAATAACTCGATTGGAACGTCACAGAAACAAGATAATGTCAATACGATAGGTTGTAAATCTGAAGTCGTGTGCTAGTGATGATCGATAAGGTTTATTTTGATTTGTTCTTGAAACCTTTCAAGACCATTAAGACTCCCACTGACTCCTTGACATATAAGATTCTCTTGTCAATAAACATTTCTCGACAAACAAATATTCAAGAGTTAATGTAGCTTTTATCAAGACAAAACACTTCACAAAATTGGTCCTAGTTGGTCTTTGTCTTATCCAAGACATCATAACTTTCCACATTTGGTGAATGTTATAAACCTTCTTAAGACTTGTCACTCAATGTCACAATCTTAACTCTAAGACTTTTTTTTAGAACGAAGTATGATTGACTTCGTGATTTAACCATTTCTTCAATTCTTGATTCCTCTTCTTAGACATACAATTGCACTAAGACTCACTTAGAGGATCAATTAAAATATGGTTCTTAATCATTAAGACTTATCATAAAACATAATAAAAGGTACTCTCCCTTCTTCTTAGAATAGAGAAACTTTTATCTTTCTACCTACTTGATTCTTCTTATTCATTCTGCTATTGATTTAAACTTTTTCAATCCACTAAGAATTACACTTAATCTCATAAGTGTAATCATATTTACTTAACCTTAGTAAATCATGACGAATATCTTTGTTACTCTTGTGGTGGTCTTGATCAACACACAACCTTGTGTACTCGATCTCCTAGTCCTTCACTTGACACTTTGCCAACGAATTAGTCTAGTTTCCAAATATGAAATTTCTCATTCATTATGCAACCAAGTTGCATGATTCCAAGTTTTTGTCCAATTGAAACTTGAGCGATGAGAAACTCTCCTTATTTGGTAAATTCTTGACCATTTCATAATTAAGAATCACATCCATTCGTTGTAGAAATGCGCAAACATAAATTTTTCATAACGATTTCATTGCAAGGAAATAAATGAGTTAAACCAAAATTTATTTTATTTATAAAAGCAGCGGAAAACATTTGTCCTTACAATGCAAAATCAACTGAAAACTATGTAGTCAAAAGAAAATTTTCTAACAACTCTATCATAACTTTCTAAGCTCAAAATCTAATCTTGAAATCCATGCTATCGAGATCCATTTCTTCGTGATTAGATTCATCTTGCTCCTTCATCAAGCTTCCTCTCCTTTCACTGATCCTGCAAAACATTCAAATGCAATCTCATCACATCATATATCAATGAATAGGAACTCAATGGAGTTAGATAGTGGATTTTACCTGAAGTACAGTCATACTCTTTGACTCTCCCATCTTCTGGAATCTTTAGGCTCTTAGGGCAGATTTGTATCCAACGCCCTTTCTCTTGGCAGCAAACGCAAGTCAGTTCTCCTAGAACGTCCTCGGAAGCATGGTTGGTTGACTTTCCCAACAAATACACTCCATTGCTTTGCCAAACCATTTCTGATTCAGCAACAATAAGCATGTAAGTGATGGGTTTTGGCCATAAGAACATTCCTATGTGGACATACAAACCTTAATGCTTGGATCTAGGTTTCTCTAATTGAACATGCAATGTATCCAAGACTTTGATTGATAAATCTAGTATAATAACACAAGAAATCAGATCTAAAAGAATACCTTGAATTACTTGCTTCAATCTTCTTGTCCTTGGAGCTTAGAATCACAGAAGAATAGTTAAAGTCTACATGTAGTCGATAGAAGAGTTATGCTGACAACAGACTCAAACCATTGGAATTAAAAGTAGGAGACTGTGCCCTACTAATGGTTGATCCATGGAAGGGCGTCTTCAAATTTTTAAAAATAGGAAAGCTAAACGCCTGTTACAATGGACCTTTCGAAATCTTGGCAAGGGTTGGTCTGGTAGCATACAAGCTCAAATTACCTCAAGAACATAGCAAGGTTCAAGATACCTTCCACATGTATAATCTCAAAATGTGTCTAGCCGATTAGAACCTCATCATGCCACGTGATGAGATCCAAATCAACACTAAACTTCACTTCGTAGAAGAGCCAGTGGAGATTATGGATTGGGAGATCAAAAGACTCAAGCAAAATTGCATACCTATAGTAAAAGTCTGATGGAACTCTCGTAGAGGGCCGGAGCTTACTTAGGAACGCGAGGATCAAATGAAACAGAAGTATCCATACTTATTCAACGATGCTCTCTCCACTAGTGAAACAGCTTAATAATAACACAAAGTAGCATAGAACTTAATAATTTCAAGATGAAATTCTCTTAACGGGGAGGTAATATGACATCCCGAAATTTAGGGCATAGAATACAAAGGACTACATTACAGTATATCTATTTTTAAGTTAACTCATTCAGTTTTAGTGCATCTAAATAAAAATAAATGAGTTCAATTGAATTATTATATGATGTCAGATGATACCTTACTTCTAAATGTGTAAACTGTCAACCAAATCAAACCGCTTAAACTGCAACGCAAATTAATGTGTCTGAAAATTTTCAATTTTGCATTAAATACAATTTTGAGCAAAAAAAAACATTAAAATATTATAGTAGATGTTCCCCTGTTTCCGAAAATATAAAGAAAGCCCAAAACAAAGTTCGTACGTAAAATATACGATAGTTTTAAAAAAAACATATAGTAAAACATTGTTTATCTTTAATCGCATAAAACCAAATCAATCCGTTGATACACTTACACATTGTCGTCGAGATTTTTTTAGAACGTTTTTGGAATCAGACTATAGTCTATTATTTAATTCCATACTTGAAATATTTTTAGCAAAAATATTTACCAAAGTCGCGAAAATGGACACCGCGAGCCGTTTAGACACGAATCAATCCGTTTGGGTTTTTGAAATCCTTGACTTAAATCCTATCTAACGGTACATTCAGAAAAATTTCTCCATACCCGAGTCCCAATACACCATGAATGAGTCAACTTTTGGGCATTTAATAAATGGTAGATCACATGACCTAGAAGGTAACCAATACTCCCTTCTCTCTTCGCGCCCTCATGGGTTTCCTTCTCCATCCCTCTATTCTTCTTGAGTGCAAGTTTTCCAAAAGAGGTACATGTATGGTTGGAAGCATGGCCTTACAAGGCTTGTGTGCGAGATCATTTGGCAATAAAAAGAACGCATGAGCCTCCTTCCTTCCACACAAACAATCTTAGCTTACTCTCTTCTCTATATCTTCTTTTTCTCTATCTTCTTCTTCTCACGTGTACAACATCACCACCCTAACACCATCACAAAACCACCACCCTATCACCATCTTTTGTAGTTTCTTGATCAAAACTCCTCCGAAATATAGGACTTACTTCAAACATTAACTCGGATATCTATATATATATATATATATATATATATATATATATATATATATATATGTATATATATGTCTCTCTTAGTATAACTCATAAACTTGGTTTGTTTCAAATTCATTTTATGCATGAATTTACTTATACCAAAAAACCTTTTGGATTTTTCAAAGCTTATTTAAATATGGTTTACTTATATAGAAAATACTTTTTGAAACGCTTTTAAAAGTATCATTACTGCTACTAGTAGAAAAACTATGACTCTCACCAACCTTGCGTTGGCCCTCAAAACTACATGTATTTTTAGGAAATCAATAATCAAGCAAATTCACACGAAGGATAGTTAGGAATCTCAGGCAATTTATGTTACTAGTTTTTGTTATGGTCGCCTACCTGTTTAACGCAATTCATATATTATGCTATTATCTGTAAGAACCATGCCTTCAAACACCAAGATGGAATATAAATGTTGTTTTGTTTATTGTTGTACTTCTGATATATATTTAGTTTATCTATGATCCATGAACTTAGTTGTAGAGCTCGACATGTTTCGTTGACTCTGGCGGGAGTGTGACACAATTTAAGTCAACATTTCTAACTTTAATTCACAACTTAATTCAACCTTTCAGACAATAATTCACAAATTAGTGCATAAAAAGATCATATTCACAACTTAATAACTCACATATTCGTAAATTAATACATAAAAAATGCATATTCACAGCTTAATAAATTACTAAATTTGTTGAGACATTTCATCAAACACTTTATGTACACCACATACATTAGATCCATAATCATCATAAACATATCAGATCTGACCAAATATATCCGAACAGTATTATTTGGTTCTCCAACGAGGTTTGACGGTGGTTGTTTGACGGTAAGAACAGATTCATATCATGAGAGGAAAAAAAACATTTTCAAGATATCTGAAAAGAAGAACACAAAAACCAGGTGTGTGACTTGAAGAACACAAAAGCAGATCTCTCTAGAACTCCTTCAATCTCGTTGGAGCTCGCAGATTGGGACATTGGTGGTGGCAGAAATCAGAGATCTGGACCGGAGCTCGCAGATTTGGACATCAGTGGTGGCGGAAATCAAAGATCTGAATTTCATCTTGCATATCTAGACGATAGAAAGACATATTTGGAGCATCTGAGTCCAGATCTAAGATCAGTGAACTTCGAAGGTGTATTTGAAGTGGAAAATTTTGGCCACACGACATTCAGATGACGAAAAGTGGTAGATGACGACGACGGTAAGTGGCAAAAATCATTGATCTGGACCGAAGCTCAAAGATTTGAACATCGGTGGTGGCAGAAATCATAGATGTGAACTTAAGCTTGCATATTTGGATGATGGGACGACATATCTAGTGGTTAGCGACAAACAACGTCGATCTAGTGGTCGCAGCTTTGGTAGATCTGGACATTTAAGATCTGGAACGAACTATATCAAAGAAGAGTGGCGACGTGGTTATTCGTTGTTGTTTGTCGGTGGATCTGAAGTGATAAACCTTGGTTACTTGACATTCCAACGACGGAAGGCAATATATATATATATATATATATATATATATATATATATATATATATATAGGGTTAGGTTCATTTGAAACCATCTATATTTTGTGAGACAAGGAGACCAAATCTTGATCACTCATCTTGAATAATCAAAGGCTTAAATTAAATCAGATTAAACCACAAGGAACCACAAATAGGCGGTGGCATTTTTGTAATTAAATGGAACTCTGGGATTAAAATAAGGCACGGAGGGGCAGAAATGGAATTTTACATTCTATTTCATTCAGGTCATAAAAAAGCACAACGTTCTTCTAAATCTTCTTCATTCTGATTCATAAAACCCTAACCTCGATACGAACACTAAAACCCATTTGATTCAATCTCGTTTGATTCAATCTCGATCATCAACATCTTATGTTTCCTTCATATTCGAATTTGAATGCTCTGATTTTATCTACCTTTCATTCTAATTTTGATTCTAAAATCGCTCGAGCATAAATGGTTCCTGAATCAAAAGAAATCCAAATTTATTATTCGAACAAATGGATGCAGAATCGGATTCAACTTAAGTTATTTCATGTAATGTATAATAGCATAATTTATCTGCATCATGATTCAAACCTTTCTTCATTTTTCTCATGCACAAAACCCTCCGCCTCGATGAACACTAAAAATCCTTTTTTTTTTCCTGATTTACAGTCTCGATTGAAGAACTGGTAAATCTAGATTAAGTTTTTCTTTCAACCATCAAATTCCTATCATGCTTAAACATTGTGATTACCCTTATTCTGATTACATGAAAGATTTGCGATTGAAGAACCCAAAAAATCCTCTTATTCACTCTGTTTCGCATTTTCTACTTTGTGATTCTGATTATGTTCCCTAATCAAGCTTTCAATCAACTAGCATTACAGAATCAAAGAAATTGGATCAAGATCTCATGAATGACTAGTTCAACATAATCAGATTCAGGAATCAATTCTCATATAATATCTCTTTTTTTTACTTCACTTCATATCTACTCCAAATAACGAGAATTTTCTTTTTTGTGTCAATGAAGTCAAAGGAAATGTGAATAAACCATGATATATCTTTTTGTATATAACTTTCTTTAAATTTTGAAATTTGAATGTCTAATATTCTACTGATTCTTTGAATTTGTAATAAGAATGCATACTATTCTACATATTTTAGTATCATATTCTACATATCTGCACCAATTAAACACCTTGTAATCCTACATTAACCTTGCAGTTCCATGAAGTACAATATGCTAGATATTTTAAAATATAAATGTGTGATATTTTTATTATTCTATAAATTGTAATGTGGAATGTATAGTATTCTACATATGTTAATATACTATATTATATATTCTGCATATTTTTTTTTGTGGAATGTGAAATATTTTGCATATGTTAGTATAATAGTTCTTTGCTAAACAGGTTGCAAACTGATGATTAATTTCTAAAATATTCAATGAATTGAACGTGTGATAGAATATTCTACATATTTGCACCGGTTAAAGTCTTGGATTTCTATATAAACTTTGAACTTCCACACAATACAGAATCCTATATATTTTAAAGTATGAACTGTTATTACGTGATAGTCTAATAAGTCATAATGTACTTCTTAATTTGATATAGATATTACTTTGTTTGTTTATTTTGAGGATCGAGTAAAAATATTAGTAAAATAATGTTTGGTAACTTAATATTTTAGGTATTCCGATTTGTTAAGTTAGGTGTTACTTCATAAATTTGGTTTCAAAAGTTAGTTTATCGATCAATCAGATGTCACTGTTTGCTTTGATAAATCAGAACTAATTCATACACCAATGACTTTATTGTGTAAAGTTAAACATTATTTGTAGAACAATTTAACATTCAAAGAATAGTTCTTTATACTTTATTAGGAGAATGTATAATATTAATTATTAATAAAATGAAGTATATGGTTAATAATGTTATTACTCTAATATACTAGAGTTTATTTTATCATAACTTTATCTATAAATCAAAGAAAGGTTCTTCATATTTTATTTGGAGAGTGTATAATGTCGATTATTATTAGAATGTAGTTTACGCTTTATAATAGCAATATTCTAGTTTTTCTCAAGTATTTAATAAACAAATTCATGTATTATTCTGGTTTATGGTATTTAGTGTGAATATTCTAGAATTTTGTTCTAGTAGAAGCATGGTGTATGTTTTGATGCATATCAAGTGACAAGAATGACTCAATCAAAAGCAAAATATGTTTTTAATTTGATACTAAAATTAAGAAAACAATGATAGTTCAAGTGATAGATTTTCATCAAAACGTGAAATAAAGGGCAATGTATAACATTAAACACATTAATGTATATGGATATTTGACATAAATACTCTAAGTTAACATATTATTAAGTGTTATATTCTTCTTTTCACGATGTTGATTATTCTTAGAATATACGTATTTTTATATTTGATTTTACATTAAGTTATGGAAATAATGCATTTGTTCTGTTTTTTTTTAATAAAGTTATGATATATGTTTTAATGGAGATAAAATAAGAAGAAAAAAACATTGAGGAACCTACATAATTTGGAAATATTGATAAAGAAACTTGGTATAAGATGACGAGGGAAGAGATTGATGGAAAAGAAAGCATAAGAAGGTATTCAAAAATAGAATTGATGGAGGTTTGGAAATGTGTGGGGCTGAATGAAATTCTTAGAATGTTACAAAACATTTGATTTTTGTTATTACTTAACTTTAGTTTGTATATTTTGGGTATTTTGTTCTAATAAATATTTGTTTACATTGATTTTACTTTTTCATGATGCAGCCAAATTGGATAATAACCTACATATAAACTAATTGATGGAGCTAAGGAGTTTGCAAAATCTGAACGACTAAAGCATCTTAATCTGGTGTATGAAGTGATGCAGTGAAATGAAGATTGTTGATCGAATTGATAAAATATTTGCAAGAATTTAATGGTTAATGAATTTGGAGTCTTGTTCTCTTTGAATATTGGTTATATTTTCTATATTTTGATTAACATGTATGGTTGAATGTTTGGTAAATAATAGTGTTATGTTTTGAATGTTTAAAGATTGGTGAATATTTCATAAAACAATATTATGGTTGAACAATAGTTATGTTTTAAATGATAATACATGTATTTTTGTAGTTTATGTTGTGTAATGGTAGTAATATCTTTCACATATTAGACGAGTTTAAAATTAAAGTCTCTATGTAAAAAATTTCATCAGAATAATATTGTATGTTTTATGTTATAATAAGTGTATATATATATATATATATATATATATATATATATATAATATTCTAATAGAATAATTTTATATATTGTTTGTTATTGTGAATTGATGTTTATGTCTTTTTTAGAATTTAAGTCACTATTCAAGGTAAGTTTTATAAGTAGAGTGTATGATGGTCAAAATCATTAAAATGTTGTAGTTTATGATGTATGATGTTTATAATCTAATAAAATAAAGTTATAGGTTTTTATAATCTATATGTAGAATATTTTAATAGAATAACATTTTGTGACATTCTAAGTTATATGCAAGATATTCTAATACAACAATGCCTAATTAAATTTTGGCTTTTTTAATAATCAATGATATGATATTAATCTAGTTATTAAAAGTAATCAATATTTTTATAATGTCTTGTTAATATATATAATATTATGAAGTTATAATATTATGAAATTTAAGTGTACTATTCTAAAATTATGTTGTACTTGTACAATTAACTTACATTATGTAAGATTCTAATATTATATGTAATATTATGAAATATTTTGAATTTACAATTTATAGTGTTAAAGGAATATATAGAATAGTCTACAGAAAAAAAAATTGATTTATAGAAAAGAAAAGTTTATAATGGTAATGTGTAATAATCTGAAAGATTGTAATATGATGTAATATTATATTGTAAGATGAAATATTCTAATTCAGACCATCATTCCCTTCAAGTGTGTAGGGAACCAAAAAATGTGTAGGAACGTAGACTAATAAACTTTTTAAACCAATGAGAAACATATAAGTTTATAAAATGAAATGAATACTTTTAGGATAAATATCAAACTTTTCTTTGGAAGTTGAAACGTATTCTAAAAACCTCATAGATTAAAAACCAAATTTCAAGTTTGTATTATAAAAAATATATCACAAGGTTACAATATTTAATAATATGTTGTTAATTGATATGCAATATTATGAAATTGTATGGAATATTCCGATATTACAGTGTAATATTCTAAATTTTGTTATAAAATATAATATGAACTTATATTACATAAGATTCTAATGTTATATTTAATATTCTGAATATAAATAACATTCTAATAAAAAAATTTAATTAGGTTGTCTATATTCAAATTACAACTTAATATTCTTTTAGAATAATGTTATAGGTTGTTTGTATATGTAGAACATTCTAAATAGAATGTAACACTAAATAATTATATGAACATCAAATATCGAACTAGAATATAACAATATATGTAAGAAAATTTAAAAAAATGCACAGTTTATCTGCAAATACCAATGTAAAAGTAAAAACTTAGAATATATTGTTATCATTTTATTCAATTACCTCAAATACATCACTTGAAACCAAACAAGAAAAAAAATATAAGCAAATTTACAACACCTCACTACATAGAATGAGACTCTCCAGAAAATTATTATTGAGCCACATTCTCTACAGTTCCATTCAAGACTTACCTAAAAATTTGTAATGATAGAAAAATGAAAGTTTTAGCTAATTTCATAATTATATGTACCACTTAACACTGTGACATGGGTTTGATGGGTATTAAGATATATATCTGCTGCAATAACAATGTTTAATGTTACACAAATGTAGAGAACAATTTCATTAAGAAAGAAATAAAGAGAGTGCATAAAGTAAATTAAACCAGCATCCGTATAACAGATTCGATTCTAAAGATGAACCAAGTCCTCATCATCCATCAATTTCTTAGTTACTTTAACTCTATATGGACCAAACACCATTGAAACCAACATGTCAATATGTTTCATGAAGTTCTCATCATTAATTAATGGTAGAAAGATATGGATGGTATGCTTCTTCTAACATATGCACTGAACATTTGCATCGATAACAGTTGTATGTCCTTCAATCACTGACAAAAAGAAGAAGTACACCAGAAAATTAGAATATATTGTTATCATTTTATTCAATTACCTCAAATACATCACTTGAAACCAAACAAGAAAAAAAATATAAGCAAATTTACAACACCTCACTATATAGAATGAGACTCTCCAGAAAATTATTATTGAGCCACATTCTCTATAGTTCCATTCAAGACTTACCTAAAAATTTGTAATGATAGAAAAAATGAAAGTTTTAGCTAATTTCATAATTATATGTACCACTTTACACTGTGACATGGGTTTGATGGGTATTAAGATATATATTTGCTACAATAACAATGTTTAAAGTTGCACAAATGTAGAGAACAATTTCATTAAGAAAGAAATAAAGAGAGTGCATAAAGTAAATTAAACCAGCATCCGCATAACAGATTCGATTCTAAAGATGAACCAAGTCCTCATCATCCATCAATTTCTTAGTTACTTTAACTCTATATGGACCAAACACCATTGAAACCAACATGTCAATATGTTTCGTGAAGTTCTCATCATTAATTAATGGTAGAAAGATATGGATGGTATGCTTCTTCTAACATATGCACTGAACATTTGCATCGATAACAGTTGTATGTCCTTCAATCACTGACAAAAAGAAGAAGTACACCAGCCATCACTAAGTTAAGAAAAATCATCTTGGAATTTTGGGGTCGATATCATTAAACAGTAAAGTTTAAGGGTGGGAAGGAAGGAGTGATATATTAGATGTAACGCCCGCAGATCCGGGCTAGTCAATTTAGAGGCAATAGGGGTCAAAAATGACTTTTCGACAAAAGATTATTTAGAATGAATAGTCTTAACCAAGTTTTAGAATATGTCACAAGGTTTCCGTACATATAAAGAACGCCGAAATCCGAGTTATAACGAAGAAGTTATGGCCCGCCGAAGTTTTACGGCAAAACCGGCACGGCACAAGAAGACGTAAATAGTGAATTTACGATAGAAGACTTTTTAGCCTTAGAAATCTAAACAAAAGTCATAGAATATGTTAAACTAAGAGGGTCGATAAAAAGAACGCCCAAATCTGACTTCGTATGAGGAAGTTATGATTTTTCTAAGATTCGGCTTAGCAGTGTACAGCCCGAAACTCGAATTTTAGTTCGAGCGGTTTTTGGCTTACGTGAAATAAATGAGAGTTGAAGATCTCATTAATAGGAAGTCAACGGTAAAAAGACAGACGAAAACGGAGTCCGTATGAAGGAGTTACGAATTCTTCGCGGTCATTTAACAATCTAAACGCCTCGTACTGTTAAATTTAAGATTGGTCGAGAACTAGCCGACGGATTCAAAATGAAAGTTGTAGATATTATTTTTACCTACGCGTGGATATAAAGAACATAAAAAACGGAGGTCGTATGTGAAAGTTACGGATTTTAGAAGTCGGAAGTGTGTTGTGCGAAAATGGGTGATGTGGCACAATCTTGTCCATTGTTTTCTTCCCAAGTCTTGCCACTAGATGGTGACATGTGGCACCAAGTTCAGCCATTTTCACCCTATAAATACCACCTCTCCCACCCTCATTTTCTTCACACATTTCCCATTCTTTCTTCTCTTTACTCTCTCTCTAGAACCTCTCTCTAGCCCCGAAATCCCCCGAAAAGCCTAGGGAACCTCCCTAGCACGAGGCGGAAGCCCCGGAGTGCTCGACGGCTCCGAGAAGAAGAGCTTTTCGGCTCGGAAACGCTGCTCCAAGCAAAACCTGGTTTTCTATAAAACCCGCTGTAAGTGAGCTACGCCTACGCTATTTTTAATATAGTTTTTATTTAATTATATTAACGTTATTAAGAACATATAATAAATACTTGGGCTATTATTATGGGTTATATAAGCATTTTTTTAACGCTTATATAATAGTAATAATAGCTAGACTATTAATTAGTCTCGGCGAATAATAGACTAAAATCTATTGGTGATAATACTAGGTTTCATCGAAGGAAATTATTTTAAAGTAAACGAAGCGTTGTCCGAGTACCGAGTCACCACCTTCTCAGGTGAGTGCATGGTCCCTTTCATCTTACACATAGATATGAAGTATTTATTATATAATTTACGTGTTGTGAGTGCATAGTCCCTTTCATGAACATGATTTTAATACAAGTATTGATTGAAGTATTAATTATATGTTTATGTGCGAGTTAATTGATGTTGCTTGAAATTCATGTTAAAGAACATACCTGATTATATTTGATAATTTAGGATAAAGAGTAGACCTAAATTAAATATGAGGAATATTGGGTAGTATATTCTTACCAGTACAAGTGAGTTAAACTCAAAGAATAGAAGTTAGTATATGTCACTTATCCGGGAGTATGGATTAGACATAGTCATTGTCCCTAGTCCGAGAATATGGATTAGGCATAATCATTCGTCGTTAATCCGGGATTATGGATTAGCTATTGTCCCTAGTCCGAGAGTATGGATTAGGCATAATCATTCATCTTTAATCCGAGAGTATGGATTAGTCATTCGTCCCTAGTCCGAGAGTATGGATTTGGTAAATTCGTTCATTTCTGATCCGAGAGTATGGAGTAGGTAAAATGACTAATCTTAGGTCCGAGAGTATGGATAGCCTCGTTGCAAGGATCGACGGGGTGGGATAAGAGTTGTTTATATATATATGTATGGTGTAATTGTATATTTTGTGAATTTTAAACTTTATATATGGTATAACATTGTGGGATTGAAATCCCTATGTGCTCACCAGGTTTCCCAACCTGACCCACTCAGTTTATTTATATCACAGGTGTTGATATGAAGTGACATTACACTGAGAGATTTAAAGAGATGTAGACCACTAGTGTGAATAATTGTAAGTCCTGTTTATGCTTATGTTCTTGTATTAACGATGACATCCCAAACGTTTTAAAATGAAATAAATACGTTTCTTCGAAAATGTTTTAATAACGTATTTACCATGTTTTTCTGGGAACAAATTCCGCAACGTTTTTATAAAATGAAGTACTCTGATTTTTATAAAGCATAAACAAAATCGGTCTTTTCTGGTCGTGATTTTGGGGATGTCACATCAGACTCTACATCAAACTCTTTATTCATTTAGGACTTTCATCAAACAGGTAGAGTGCATGTATAATGTAAGAGAATTGGCTCAAGAACAGTAATAGTTATGTACATACCTCATTGATTTTATAGAATGAGCACAAAATAACTCGAAGATACATTGTTTTTGCTTGCTTATCATCATTTAACATGTGATCGAATGCACAGAAAAAACCAAAAGCTTGAAATTAATAATCGATGGCTGAAATCAAATACTTGAAATGATGATAGATTTAAGATGAAGTTAAATTGATAAAACACCTGAGTTGAGAGTAACACTCGAAGCATCAATCTAATGGAAATCGATATCAGCTGATGACTAATTACCAATATTGATGAATGGCTAAAAATCGTAGATTTGAAATTAAATTGAAGCTTGAAGTTGTTGATTATCATTATTTTAGTTACGATTCCATTAAATAAAGGGGGAAACTTTCTATGAAGGATTGGTAAAACTTGGTTGCGATTGAGAAATCATCAAACGAAAAAGGGGGATGACTTCTCTATTACGATCAATGTCTTGGTAGAAGAATCAAGGCAAATAAACTCGAAAAACACAAAAATTATAGATGTAGAAGAATGTAGAACATGATTCACCAAAGTCACTCAGATTATCAATTGCAGATGTAGAAGAATGAAGAACATGAACTCGAAAAACACAAAAATTACGACTTTAAAAGCTATGATTTAGCATTGTTCGATCAATGTCAAACTCAAATTGATTATCAGTTGAAAGAATATAAAATTGGAGATAGAAGATCGACCTGATTGAATTGAAGAACAAGGAATATTGATCCAACGAATATCTTGGTAGAAGAATCGGAGCAGTTGAGATAATTTCTTGATGGTGTGAAGACACTAACATTATATTAGATCTGAATTTAACCTAGTGACTAATCTACCCCTAATTAACTAATCAGTCACATTAATTAGTGTTAATTCATTTTTCTTATGAGCCACAAGATTAGTTTTGATCAAAGGCTAAGATTTGGTCCCCATGTCTCACAAAATATAAGTGGTCTCAAATGAACCTCTACCTATATATATATATATATATATATATATATATATATATATATATATATATATATATATATATATATAAACGAAGTACAATAATAATAATAATAATAATAATAATAATAATAATAATTGATTATTATTATTATTATTATTATTATTATTATTATTATTATTATTATTATTATTATAAAGAGAGTAATAATAAAAAATGAATTAGCAAGGAAAGTTTGGATCATCCTTAATGTATGGTCGAATAGGATAGTGGTTATCTACCCATGCCACACAGCATTGCTTCCAGTTCGATTTTTAGCCGAGAGAATTCTTTTAAAGCCGGTGTTATTTATTTTTTGACGAATTGCTACAGAAAGGAAACAATAAATAAACATTTAATTTGTTTATAATTATGTTGGTAAATTATGTTGATATCAACTGTATAGTGTGGACGTGTGGTTGATTAGATTTCTAAGTTATGTGTAGAAGAGCTTAAATGTGTTGCAATTTGTGATCAATTAGATACCTTATGGACTCTTTACAAATATATACTTGAGGATGTTAAAATTGTTTGTCTTTGTATAAGTTTTTTTAAGTATTATTTTATTTTCACCGGTTCAATAGCATTAGTACCGCTTGTTTCAACCTTACACCCATTTATGTGGCGTTTTTCACTTACGTTTTAAAGGTTATAAACCAAAAATTATTTGTTTTAACTACGATAATCACTTTGCAACAGGTCAACTACTAGAAACTTGAGTTTCAGCTATGGATTTTGCTACGGATTTATTCTCTAGCAAAATTTAGACTTATAGCTAGGGAATTACGACGGATCTACCATGTTTTTGATTGTAACATCCGGACTTTTGCCAGGTATTATGTAAATTGAATTTTGTTAAATTGTGAGGGGGACTCGGCGAGTTGGAGCTTAGACTAGCCGAGTAGAGATGTGGATTGGACGATGGATCGCGCCTGGACTCGGCGAGTCCAGGATATGGACTCGGCGAGTCTGCGCTGTGTAGTGAAACCCTAAATTTCCGGGTTTGAGACCTATTTAAAGAGCCTTATGGCCGTCATTTGTGCTCACCCAACCCTTAGAGAGAGACCCTTGAGTGCTTGTTCGATTTGAGAGAGAAAGGAGCATTTCTTGACCTTGTGTGTGCCATTTAGCAAGAAGGAGGTGATCCTAGGCAAGAGGAAGCAAAGGAGGTTGCTATTTCGTGGATTTGGAGCCTAGATCATCAATCTAGAGGTATGATTTCGGTTTATATTCTGTTTGGTGAAGCATTATGCGATTTAGGGCTTATTATGGTCATTTATGGGATGATTTGATGCCCAATGGTTCCCTCCTTGTGCTGAGGTTTCGGATCTGGATCCATAGAGGTCCAGAGAGCCTCACTCATCAAGCTTTTTGTATGGCAATGGAGTTTATGACCTTGTGTTTTAGTATTTGAGTCAAAAACATCATATATGGTCATATAGAGGTTGTATGTGCATCAAGATTGTAACTTTACGTGCTAAATGAGCTTGGAGGGACTAGATCTATGGATTAATGGACTGGATCTGACCTTATGAGCAAGTTTGAGTCATTGCATGGCACGGACTCGCCGAGTCCGAAGAACAGACTCGGCGAGTAGCATGAATGTTGCCCGACCACACAGTGAGTGGTCTTGCCGAGTTGGGGAGGGTGGACTCAGTGAGTCAGGGGAGAGTCAGAGTGGACAGGTGGACTGAGTCGAACTGGACTCGCCGAGTTGTTCTTGAGACTCGGCAAGTTGAGTCGTGGTGGCCCCACAACTCATGCCAGGTGGAACTCGTTGAGTTGGGTGAATGATCGACGTGTCAAGGGAGGATTCCAGGGAAATTGGTGTATACGCTCAGACTCGTCGAGTCGCTATAGCGTACTCGCCGAGTCCGGTCAAAGTTGACTGTTGACCGTTGACCAGCGTTGACCTAAGTTGACTTGTTATAGGATGGTCAACCCTAGTTGGGAAAGTGTTAATTAGAGATGTATTGTGCTATAGGAGGACTGTAGCTCGGCAGATCGAGTGATTAGCGATTTCAGATTTACGACTTACCGAGATACACGAGGTGAGTCTTCTCACTATACTTTACCTTGAGTAGGTAACCAGAGTTATGTGATAGAGTATTGTATGCTATGTATGTTATGTGTTGTACTGCATTATTTCTATGTGATTTATGTTGTGCATGTTTACAGAGTTAGAACCTGAGGGTTCACAGAGTTTGGGTGCACGGACCCACAGAGTTATAGCCTCGAGTGGCTAATATGTGTTATATGTGGTATTTTGGGGAACTCACTAAGCCTTGTGCTTACAGTGTTTGATGTTATTGTTTCAGGTACTAGTGACGATCGCGGGAAGGCGCCGGCTTGATCCGTACACACACACGCTCGGAGTTTGATATTATGATCTTGGGATTTTGTATTGTCTTGTTTGGGATAATTAAAATGGTTGTTTTTATGAATATCGATGGAATTATGTTTTATAAAAATTGAAAATTTTGTTTTGAAATTTACGGTGTTACAAATTGGTATCAGAGCCTTGGTTTGAGGGATTCGGGTACACCTTCGGGGGTATTTGAACTCAAACTGAGGAATTGAAGAGATATTTTCAAAATAAAACCAAAATTTTCTAAGAGTAAAGGACTTTCTTGAAAAGAAGCAAATTCCAGGAAGAAACGTGTGTACGATCAGTCAACGCCCGAACGGTGAATTCCCAAAGTACCTTTATATTACTTGATAATTAATATTAATATGATGTGTTTGCATGCTAGAGTAGGCTAGGTATTGCTAATAGGACTAGAGTGGCCTGATTTGTGATGCCTTAGCCTAGGGAGGGGTGAGCTGCTATGAGACGCTGAGAGTGAGTAGGTAGCAGCTAGGGTTTTGTGAGAGATCTGTTAAAAAGTGATTTAAGTATAATAGAGTACTTGGGGATTGGGATCCGAAGAGGAAGATTTGGAGTGTGTACTGAGACGGTGCGGACAGTAGTATTGGGCCCGTACTACTGAAAGCACCGGTGCGGTACACATTCCAAATAAGAATCTTGGGATACCAAGAATCAAGGAGGGGTGGATTGTCGAATGTTAGAGCGTTCGAGTGAATTCTAATTTATCGCATGTTGTATTTCAGAGGTTGATCATGGTGAGAACACGTCACATGCCAGAGGATGCCGGAGCTAGTGATGAGGAGATTCGACAGATCATTCATGAGGAGGTGGCTGCGGTCATCAGAGCTGAGATACCAGAGATGTTTGGGTCTATTAAGACCGCGTTGATTGAGACATTCGACGAGCGCTATGCCGCTCTTTCTGAGGCTGCTGTCGCAGCGGCTACCGCAGCGATCGTTGCGGCGAGGCCCCAGGGAGGTGATGCCTCACTGTTTAGGGAGTTCAGCAACACCAAACCACCAGAGTTCGATCGTACGCAGGATCCGGTGGCAGCTATGAGGTGGATATCTGACATGGAGGGATGCTTCTTCACTTGCTCGTCCCCTGAGCATTTGAAGGTTCGGTTCGCGCTGAACCAGCTTCGCTTGGGAGCGAAGGACTGGTGGAAGTTTGTGACGGCGCACTTCACGCCTATTGAGCTTTCGGCAGTGACTTGGGAGAGGTTCACTACCATGTTCCGAGATGAGTACGTTCCTCAGGTGGAGAGGGAGCGTCTGGCACAGGAGTTTCTGACCCTCAAGCAGGGTACCGAGTCAGTTACAGCGATTACGAGGATGTTTCATGAGAGGGCGATGTTCTGCCCTGAGCACGTGTCCACCGAGCAGGCACGTATGAGCCGTTACCTGAGCATTCTGAGACGGGATATTCGAGAGTTCGCTGCGAACTCCTCGTATCGGACATTTGCTGAGCTTCAGGCAAATGCCCGGAAGAGGGAGATTGAGCTTGAGACTCAGGCCAGGGAGGAGGCGGAGTCTCTAGGGAGGGATCGGCGGCCGGCACAGTTTCAGCCGGCAGCCAAGCGGGCTAAGCCCGCTGATCCCAAACCCGGGAGCCAGAAGGGCCGCACTTGTGGGAAGTGCGGCAAGGGTCACGAGGGAGTCTGTCGAGCAGGGTCTTGTTACAAATGTGGCAAGGAGGGGCATATGGCCAAGGACTGCCCCAAGGGGTTTGCAGTGTGCTTCCACTGCAACTAGACCGGCCACCGGAAGGCAGAGTGTCCGCTGCTGCGCGGAGCATCTCAGGGATCTGCTCCCGCCGCTATCAGAGCTACAGAGAGTCAGCCCGTGAAGGCCGAGGCACCGAGAGCTCGAGGGAGAGCCTTTCAGCTGACTGCGGAAGAGGTCCGCGCTGCACCCGACGTTGTGGCTGGTACGTTTCCTTTTATTATTTATTTATGGTGTTGAGATATTATGCTTATATTATGCTATGCATAGGTACCTTCCTCGTGAACTTTGTACCTGCTTTAGTGTTATTTGACTCGGGTGCGAGTCGATCTTTTGTATCTTTGTCATTTAGTCAGCATATCAGTGTTAGTCGTGGGGCACTGAGTCGGCCCCTGCGGGTTTCCATAGCCGCCGACAAAGTGATTTGTGCCACGGAGGTTCTCCGGGGATGCGTATTGGAGATTTTTGGGGTTGAGTTCCCGATCGACCTGATTCCTATTGTGATGGGTGATGTCTGTGTTATAGTGGGCATGGACTGGTTGAGCCGTTTCGGCGCGGTTATCGATTGTGAGCGTCAGCTGGTGACCATACGAGATCCTAGTGGGGGAGTTCTTTCGGTTTACGGTAAGGGTACACGTTCTGGATCAGCCTTTTGTTCGGCCGCTAGGGCGAGGCAGTGTTTACAGCAGGGCTGTAAGGGTTTCATGGCGTACGTGATGGATACGCGAGTGATCTCCGAGAGACCGAGTTCAGTGGATGAAGTTCCGGTGGTGCGTGAGTTTCCAGATGTTTTTCCCGAAGAGTTACTAGGTGTGCCTCCCGTGAGGCAAGTGGAGTTCGGTATCGATTTGGTTCCAGGAGCCGCGCCTATCGCTAAGGTGCCTTATCGCCTTGCGCCTCCAGAGATGCAAGAGTTATCCTCGCAGCTTCAGGAGTTGCTGGGGAAGGGGTTTATTCGGCCGAGTAGCTCGCCGTGGGGAGCACCCATCCTGTTTGTGAATAAGAAAGATGGCTCGCATCGCATGTGTATTGATTACCGGGAATTGAATAAGCTGACGGTCAAGAACCGTTACCCGTTGCCGAGGATCGCGATTTATTCGATCAGTTACAGGGGGCATCTTGGTTCTCCAAGATTGATTTGAGGTCGGGCTATCATCAGGTGAGAGTGCGGGACGAGGACGTCTAAAAGACAGCATTCAGGACGCGTTATGGGCATTATGAGTTTGTGGTGATGCCTTTTGGGCTCACCAATGCCCCAGCTGTGTTCATGGACCTCATGAACAGGGTATGTCGGCCGATGTTGGATCGGTCGGTGATTGTGTTCATTGATGATATTCTGGTATATTCGAGATCTAGGGAGCAACACGAGGAGCATTTGAGGGAGGTTCTTGGAGTTTTGAGATCGGAGAAACTTTATGCAAAGTTTTCCAAGTGCGATTTCTGGTTGCGGGAGGTCCAGTTTCTGGGGCACCTCGTTAACCAGAAAGGGATATTGGTCGATCCGGCCAAGGTTGACGCAGTGATGAGGTGGGAGGTGCCAAAGTCACCTTCTGAGATCCGGAGCTTCCTTGGGTTGGCAGGGTATTATCGGAGGTTTATTAAGGATTTCTCCAAGATTGCAGTTCCACTCACCAGATTGACCCGGAAGGGTGTTACACTTTTATGGGGTCCCGAGCAGCAGACCTCCTTTGAGACGCTTCGCCAGAGGTTGTGTGAAGCTCCGGTATTAGCTCTTCCGGAAGGGATGGAAGGTTTTGTGGTATTCTGTGATGCATCGATTTTAGGACTGGGAGCGGTACTGATGCAGAAGGGACATGTGATAGCATATGCATCGAGGCAGTTGAAGCCTCACGAGACGAGGTACCCCACACATGATTTGGAGTTGGGGGCAGTGGTGTTCGCCCTCAAGATTTGGCGGCACTACTTGTATGGGGTTCGTTGTTAATATTTACACGGACCATAAGAGCTTGAAGTACTTGATGGATCAGCCTAACTTAAATATGCGGCAAAGGAGGTGGTTAGATGTGGTCAAGGACTATGATTGCGAGATCTTGTACCACCCGGGCAAGGCTAATGTGGTAGCCGACGCGTTGAGTCGCAGGGCGGAGAGTACTCCACTGCGAAATGTATGTTTGAGATTGACCGTGATAGCTCCAGTTCTGGACGCCATTCGTGGGGCACAGGCCGAGGCTGTGCGTCCGGAGATGCAGAAGAGAGAGCGGATCGTTGGGTTGGTTTATGAGTTTGTATCGGATAGTCGAGGGCTTATGACTTATCAGGGCCGGATCTGGGTACCGTTTGTGGGCGGTACACGTACTACATTGATGGAGGAGACTCATAGATCGAAATTTTCGATCCATCCTGGGGCTACAAAGATGTATTTGGACTTGAGGATGGAGTATTGGTGGCCTTGTATGAAGAGGGATGTCGCATGGTTTGTCGAGAGGTGTTTGACCTGTCGAAGGGTAAAGGTCGAACACCAGAGACCGCATGGCAAGTTGCAGCCATTAGAGGTTCCCGAGTGGAAGTGGGAACAAATCACTATGGATTTCATCACCAAATTTCCGAGGACTGCCAGAGGAGTCGATGCAATTTGGGTGATTGTGGATAGGTTGACAAAGAGCGCTCACTTTCTTGCCATCAGTGAGAGTTCTTCGGCGGAGAAGTTGGCGGAGATTTATGTGAGGGAAGTTGTATCTCGGCATGGGGTGCCGATCTTGATTGTTTCAGACCGCGATGTGCGTTTCACTTCCCGATTCTGGAAGAAATTTCATGAGGAGTTGGGTACTAAGCTGCATTTTAGTACCGCATATCACCCCCAGACCGACGGCCAGAGTGAGCGGACGATTCAGACACTTGAGGACATGCTTCGAGCATGTGTATTGGATTTTGGGGGTAGTTGGGATACGTACTTGCCCTTGGCAGAGTTTTCCTACAATAACAGCCATCATTCGAGCATCAGTATGCCGCCCTTTGTGCTGTTGTATGGTAGGAGGTGTCGGACTCCCATTTGTTGGGGAGAGGTTGGGCAGAGGGTAATGGGCAGTACAGAGATCGTGATTCAGACAACAGAGCAGATACAGCTGGTCAGACAGAGGTTATTGACCGCCCAGAGCCGACAAAAGAGTTATGCGGATAGACGCCGGTCCGAGCTGGAATTTCAGGTCGGCGACTTCGTTCTCCTGAAGGTTTCTCCTTGGAAAGGAGTAATCTAGTTCAGGAAGAGGGGCAAATTGGGGCCCCGTTTTATAGGCCCATTTCGTGTGATTGCG
The DNA here is from genome assembly GCF_052625555.1 of Lactuca saligna. Lineage (NCBI taxonomy): Eukaryota > Viridiplantae > Streptophyta > Magnoliopsida > Asterales > Asteraceae > Lactuca > Lactuca saligna. Next base: position 40,712,994 of record NC_136424.1, on the reverse strand, counting down.
AGGGTAGGCCGGGTAGCCTATCGGTTGGAGTTACCAGCAGAGTTGGGGCAGATTCACAACACTTTTCATGTATCGCAGTTGAGGAAGTGTATAGCCGATGAGTCGGCAGTGGTTGCATTAGAGGATATTCAGGTAGATGCAAGCCTGAATTATGCGGAGAGACCAGTGGCCATTAGAGATCGGAAGATCAAGGTTTTGAGAAACAAGGAGGTACCCCTGGTATTGGTTCAGTGCCAACATCAGAGGGGATCAGAGATGACCTGGGAGCCAGAGCGTATGATGCAGGAGCAGCACCCGGAGCTGTTTTTAGAGCGAGACTTCGAGGGCGAAGTCTAGTTCTAGTGGGGGAGAGTTGTAACATCCGGACTTTTGCCAGGTATTATGTAAATTGAATTTTGTTAAATTGTGAGGGGGACTCGGCAAGTTGGAGCTCAGACTCGCTGAGTAGAGACGCGGATTGGACGATGGATCGCGCCTGGACTCGGCGAGTCCAGGATATGGACTCGGCGAGTCTGCGCTGTGTAGTGAAACCCTAAATTTCCGGGTTTGAGACCTATTTAAAGGGCCTTATGGCCGTCATTTGTGCTCACCCAACCCTTAGAGAGAGACCCTTGAGTGCTTGTTCGATTTGAGAGAGAAAGGAGCATTTCTTGACCTTGTGTGTGCCATTTAGCAAGAAGGAGGTGATCCTAGGCAAGAGGAAGCAAAGGAGGTTGCTATTTCGTGGATTTGGAGCCTAGATCATCAATCTAGAGGTATCATTTCGGTTTATATTCTGTTTGGTGAAGCATTATGCGATTTAGGGCTTATTATGGTCATTTATGGGATGATTTGATGCCCAATGGTTCCCTCCTTGTGCTGAGGTTTCGGATCTGGATCCATAGAGGTCCAGAGAGCCTCACTCATCAAGCTTGTTGTATGGCAATGGAGTTTATGACCTTGTGTTTTAGTATTTGAGTCAAAAACATCATATATGGTCATATAGAGGTTGTATGTGCATCAAGATTGTAAATTTACGTGCTAAATGAGCTTGGAGGGACTGGATCTATGGATTAATGGACTGGATCTGACCTTATGAGCAAGTTTGAGTCATTGCATGGCACGGACTCGCCGAGTCCGAAGAACAGACTCGGCGAGTAGCATGAATGTTGCCCGACCACACAGTGAGTGGTCTTGCCGAGTTGGGGAGGGTGGACTCAGTGAGTCAGGGGAGAGTCAGAGTGGACAGGTGGACTGAGTCGAACTGGACTCGCCGAGTTATTCTTGAGACTCAGCGAGTTGAGTCGTGGTAGCCCCACAACTCATGCCAGGTGGAACTCGTTGAGTTGGGTGAATGCTCGACGTGTCAAGGGAGGATTCCAGGGAAATTGGTGTATACGCTCAGACTCGCCGAGTCGCTATAGCGTACTCGCCGAGTCCGGTCAAAGTTGACTGTTGACCGTTGACCAGCGTTGACCTAAGTTGACTTGTTATAGGATGGTCAACCCTAGTTGGGAAAGTGTTAATTAGAGATGTATTGTGCTATAGGAGGACTGTAGCTCGGCAGATCGAGTGATTAGCGATTTCAGATTTACGACTTACTGAGATACACGAGGTGAGTCTTCTCACTATACTTTACCTTGAGTAGGTAACCAGAGTTATGTGATAGAGTATTGTATGCTATGTATGTTATGTGTTGTACTGCATTATTTCTATGTGATTTATGCTGTGCATGTTTACAGAGTTAGAACCCGAGGGTTCACAGAGTTTGGGTGCACGGACCCACAGAGTTATAGCCTCGAGTGGCTAATATGTGTTATATGTGGTATTTTGGGGAACTCACTAAGCCTTGTGCTTACAGTGTTTGATGTTATTGTTTCAGGTACTAGTGACGATCGCGGGAAGGCGCCGGCTTGATCCGTACACACACACGCTCGGAGTTTGATATTATGATCTTGGGATTTTGTATTGTCTTGTTTGGGATAATTAAAATGGTTGTTTTTATGAATATCGATGGAATTATGTTTTATAAAAATTGAAAATTTTGTTTTGAAATTTACGGTGTTACATTGATAGTTATTTTATTTATTTAACATGTGGAATGTTAGTGAGGATTTACCTAGGGATCAGCTATGGATCTCGCATGTATTTATCGATGCACCACTATCCCTCTCTAATCAGTCGAAAAATGAAGGGCCTTAGCTAGGCTTCAACAAGGATAAAAAATTGCGCCAGCTGGTACGCGTTTAGCGAGAGAACATCGATGGAAACTATATTGTGGGTACACGCGTTTTGTTTTTTCTATCGCCAATCTCTAGCTGAAATTAGAACAACCCACTTCCATCTTCACGAAATGCATTGAAATTTCTGGTACGCGTTTCCTTCCCTCCAGCTTTATCACTCTGGACTCTGGACATGAATTTTGAACAAATGACGGCATAAAAGTTCCCTTCAATCTGTTAACCCACTTCCATCTCACAATCTTTGTTTGAACAGATGACGATGACGACACTACTCACCCGATTCCGGTAACCTCCACGTTTTTAAGCTGAAAGTATTCTTCGTTAACTTTCGGATTCAGGTAAATCTCAACCCTATTAGGTTAGTTTTAGTTCAATTGCACAATATACTTTGTTAGGGTTTAATTTCTCATTTTTTCTTTTTCAATCGATGTCCTTCTTATCTCTCAGCATTATATACATGAATAACCCTGAAAATTAGAATTAGAACTTGATTTAGGGCTTGATTCATCATAGTTTGTCATCCAATTTATGAGAATTTAAGGATTCAGGAACACCAGTAGCCAAAACCTTTAGGTTTTCCCCAATTCTCTTTCATATTTAGGAGGTGGTCTCTCTGATAAGTCCTATGCCGTTTTGAGGTCTTGAAGTTGATGTGGTCTCTCTGATAAGTCCTATTCCCTTTTGAGGTCTTGAAGTTGATGTGGTCTTGAATCATGATGCTGACTTCTACTGCCAGTTACTGCTTCAATTGGAGCCATGTTAAGGCCAGTGGTACTTGTCACAGGAGCAACAACAACATATACAGATTTTGAAGCCAACACTCTCATCTTTATGCATCTATCTCTCATCAAACCATGTTTCATCTTATGCCCTTGCATCCACGCATTTTCACAGATCCTCTCAAGGGCACAAAATCATAATCTTCTTCTTATACTTCATATAAAATTACCAAAATATCCCCCGAAAGACTTGTTGTAAGATGCTTACAGGTTCATCATCTGATTCTGATGTTTGCAAACACTCTTCGAACATCCTGACCTGCTGCTAACTGCTAAGTTTTCCATCTAAATTTATTATTTTTCACCTCACTCACATATATATTATATTCAATGGAAAAGAGCATCTACTCTAGTATCCAGTTGTTTGTTGTTTGCTTCTAACTACAATCATGAGAACATATCTGCCTTAGCCTAAGGTAACATTACATTGGATGAGAATGAGATTACCAAATACCAAAAGCTTACCCTGGGCTCAAGAGATATAATATAGATTCAATCCTAAAGGATTGGCATAAAAGTAATCTTCTTCTTTGGGTTTATCTGAAATAACCAATCTTTTTGTGGGATTTCCCATTCTTTCTTGACAGAGCTTTTTGTTAACAATTCTTTCTTTGTTCATTTCCTTTCCATATAGATTTTGAAAACAAGGTATTGGTTTCATTTACGATAGGAGCACTTAGCTTTATTTGTTGATATGGGCGTGGGGCAGCTGATACACTTATAATGCCTATAACTATCCCATTTTCATCACCTAAAGGTTTAGTGGAACCGATGATAACAACCCTTTCTCCTCTCTTATTTCTAATAGGAAACTCCCCTGTCCAACATTCACCCTTTAACATTTGTTGTAGGATATTATTAGCTATATGGAGATCCTTTGGTTCTACTACAAGATCCAGAAAACCTTTTCCACGAATTTCCTCAGCACTACAAGTTTTCCCAAGCTTGGTTCATGCATAAATCTCAAAATTCGGAGAGAAATTTAGGTTAATATCATACAACAATCAGCCTCAAACAGTATGAAGGTGTAAACAACTTGCCTGTAGATTATGCAACGCTTAAGATTGGTTATATGAATTGGCTGATCGATTGAATGTAGGATATTGAAATAATCAGTTTCTGTTAAGACGAGAGGTGAATGCTGAGTCCATCTCCGTGAAGATATTCCCTTTTACTTGTTTCTGTCCCTCTTCTAGAACTAATACATCAGTGCAATCTTTCTAATTGATCCCTACAAACTGCATATTTCAAGAAAGTTGCATATTGACCAAAGAATAAATAACGTTGACCATTATTTTAATGACACTGACCTTCAACATTTTGAGCTCCATTTTAGTGATCACCCGATTGTTTATCTTTACTTTTGTGTTTCCATTGCTAGCATTTTCCATGATTGAACCACCAAGTGACAGTTGAGGAGTAATTCTTTGAGGACAAGACTTTGTTGTTTTCATCTTTTTGTTGAATAAAAATAAAATATACCTTTTTTGCCCTTGCTTCAGCCTTCCTCTGTTTTTGCCTCAGTTTCTTCTTTTGTGAAGCAGGCATTTTTGCTAGCTCATCATTTTCTTCAGTTGATTATTTTTTTATTAGATGTTATATCAAGTTGGTAGTCACATTGTAACTAAATTATTTATAATATGAAGTGTGATTTATATTTGATTGAATGAAGTACAAATTATGTACTTAAGTTAAAACAATCATAACAATGATTATAATAATAATTAATATATTTAAGTCACATGAAATCCAGCAAAAACAACTGGCAAATCGATCATAAATCTGTTACATGCATGAAACCACATCGTTATTTAAGCTTCTGTTCCTAATTCTACCTTACTCACTTTCTTTGTTTTTATTTATTAAATCAAGTATCGCTTTTTTGAGTATTAAAATTAACACGAATTTAATAGTACTACCAATAACTAATCTCTTATTATTAATTAAATAAGATATCATAGAACTAATAATATTATTATACAACTTGATATAACATTTTTATAACAACATTAACTAAAAAAAATTAGGTACAAGAAATTAAAATATATGAATTTTTTTTTTGAAAAGATTGTATAGTATTACGATTAGATAACAAAAGATATGCAAATGAAACTTTAGGTCCCTGTGGTTTTAATATTCCAGAATTATATTTTTAGTCTCTGTAGCTTTAAATTTTAGGAATTACACTTTTGGTCACTATGAAAGTGGGAAATAAGCAAAAGACACTTTTGGTTCCTATAGTTTTAGTTTTCCAGATATATTCTTGGTCCCTAAAGTTTTTAGTTTGTTGCAATTACATTTCTGGTCCTTGTAGTTTATTTTTACAAAATTACATTTTTAGTCCCTATAGTTTTTAATTTGCAAAAGTTAAATTTCTGGTCCCTGAAGTTTTAAATTTCTGGAATTACAATTTTGGTCACTATGAAAGAGGGAAATAAGCAAGACACTTTTGGTCCCTATAGTTCTAGTTTTCCAAAATTATCTTTTTGGTCCCTGAAGCTTTTAGTTTGCAGGAATTACAATTCTTGTCCCTGTAGTTTTAATTTTCCAAAATTACATTTTTAGTCGCTACAGTTTTTGGAATATGATTGCATAGTTATAATAAAAATAAGTATTTCATATTGTATAATTGTAGTTTCCAAGGATGCTTTTAGTAATGTGGATATGATTACATTATCTAATTTCTAAATACTAGTTATATATTTGGTTGTAGCTAGTCATTATGTCAACACGTAGTGATGGAGACTGGATGTACAAAAGGTTAGATCATGGGTATCTTAGCACAACATATCATGCATCCGTCAAAGGATTTATGGATGTTTCTTTTTCTAATGAAGCAACCGTTGATGGGGATTATATTAGATGTCCTTGTTTTAAATGCAATAACATGTATTATAAAACAAGAGGTGATGTAGAGCTTCACTTGTTACAAAATGATTTCACTCCTAATTACACAACTTGGTGGGCACATGGTGAAAGAAATACGATATCTCAGCATGAGGAAGAATCTTCTAATCCGATGCAGGATCCGATGGAAGATGATGATGATAATGTTAATGGGTGTACACAAATGTTGATGGATGTAATGGAGGAACGCCCGAATCCAACTGCCAAGGGGTTCTATGATATGTTGGAAGACGCTGATGAACCTTTGTGGGATGGATGTGAAAATTATTCAAAATTACAAGCTGCAACAGAGTTGTTGCATTGGAAGTCAGAATACAATATATCTGAGGCTGCTTATGATCACATACTTCCTATAATTAAGCGGATGCTACCCAAAGGTGAGAAGCTAGTTGAGAACTTCTATGAGATGAAGAAGCTTTTGAAAATAGTTAGACTCCTAGAAAAAAAGATCCATGCTTGTAACAACCATTGCATGATATTCTATGGGGTAGATTCTGATTTGACTAAGTGTCGAGTGTGTGATCATGATCGGTACATGAGTGGCAGACTGCCATATCTGGTTATGAGGTACTTGCCGATTGCTCCTAGACTACAAAGGTTGTATTTGACAAAAAATACGGCAAAGCAAATGACATGGCACTATGAACATCAAACAGAACCGGGTTTGATGGTCCATCCAAGTGATGGTGAGGCTTGGAAGCATTTCAACTTAATGCATCAAGAATTATCAAGTGAACCATGTAATGTTCGCCTTGGGCTATGCACCGATGGGTTCAGTCCAAATAATTCAAATACAACCCCGTATTCATGTTGGCCTGTTTTCCTTTCAATTTATAACTTGCCTCCTTGGATGTGCTTAAAAGAACCATATGTTTAGTTAAGCATAGTTATTACTGGAAAAAAGAGCCCAGGTCAAAATATAAATGTGTTTCTCAGGCCGCTAATTGTCGAGTTAAAGATGCTATATACAGACGGTGTTGTCACTTATGATGCTTCTACAAAATGCAATTTTACAATGAAAGCTATACTTCTTTGGATAGTTAGTGACTTTCCAGCTTATGCAATGTTATCGGGATGGAGCACACATGACAAGTTAGCATGTCCGTATTGTATGGGTGAGGGTCGTTTCGGTTACACCATGGTAGCAAACCATGTTGGTTTGACTGCCATCGAAATTTTTTACCTGAACAACACACTTATAGGGGTGACAAAATAGGATTTCTGGCTAATAAGGTTGAGAGATCTAGCCCCCCACCAATATTAACCGGTGATCAGATTTGGGAGCAAGTACGACACTTTCAACTGTTTATGAAGGCAAAACTTTTAGAGCAAAGAATGCAAAATATAAGAAATGTATGTATATATAGGTAAATTCAATTTTATATTGAAATCAAATACATTTACTTAAATACATGACTTAAAAATGCTTAATGTTAATCCTGTGAAATGTATATTAAGTAGCTACCATATATAAATATTTACTAAGGAAAGAAGCATTTATTGTCAAGATTAATAAAATTAATGTATATACCATACATAACTCTTACTAATAAGTGAATTTTAAGTTTTAAGAAAATGAAAAACATAAAAAAATAACAAGTGGAAAAAAATATAAAGAAATTTTAGAAAATGATATGTCTCAAATGTAATGAGAAGATGATATTTAACAAAAAATCATTTTTATTTATTATGGTAGATTTTATTAAATCTACTGGTTGTCACTATTTAAAATTTATAAGACAATGAGTAGAATGAAAAATCATAAGGATATTTCCTTTCTGTTTATTTTATGGCTGGGTTATTTATTTTTTGATGCATTACATATGGAATGAAAATGATAAATAAACATTTACAAAAGAATAACGACAGATATTAACAAAATTAATTTCTCCTTTTATTCCTTTGGAAATATTCCAAAGGATATATTGAACAATTTCCTTGTTTTTTTGTCCCGATGCAGACGGTATTCTGTCAGTAATAACCGAATGGAGTAGTACGGTTGGCATACATCTCTTCGTATAAAAGCATTTTTGTTGATAATGTATGCCAAAAGAAACAAAGCTTTCATGTTCAACAATTGGTTTATGTTTCTTCTCTATTTAAATTCCAATTTCCTTTTCTTATTCAATTTATGCACAACATAAATAAAAGATCTAAAATAAATTGAAGATTATGTGTTACCTATCACAGCATAAATGTTCCTTAAAACAGTATTTAATTATTTATTAGTGTTTTTAATTTGATTACCTTATTTAATTTAACTGTTATGGAATTTCCCTCTATATATATTATGTGCATACGATCATGTTACACACTGAAACTTATTCATTCCATTCCTATTTTATTTTGTTAAAACATGGAGCACACTTCACTGAAGATAGTTTTGTTTGTCGCATTATTGCTTTCCATCTCTTGTACAATTTTTTCTCCCTCCCTCTCTAATTTCGGAAACATTGTAAGGTCAATACTAACCAAATATGCTTTGCAGGTATGCGAATGTCATGTGCTTTCCCTGAGAGAGAGCATATAGCCACCCCACAATCTCTGTCTAAAAGCAATGGTGAAAACATGACCGAACGTGTGGTTCCCATACATTGTACTAAGGATAGCGATTGCAATTCATTTTGTGTAATTGGCATAGGATCATGTAGTAACGGTGTTTGCTCCTGTCACAACTAAAATATTTAATAATGGTTAATCCCTCAGTACATCCATATTACAATGTTTCAATTTGTAGGTTTTTTATTATAAAAAATTGTCTTTGATTTCGTAGATTCTTAAATAAGATCCAACATGTTCTACATGATCTAAAATAGTTTTAAGAAGGCGATTCGAACAATACATGGTTTTCATGTATTTTAGTTTCATCACTGACATTAAGTTTATTTACATATTTTTCAAGTTCTAATCTTGAAATTCATTATGGAATATAGCAAATATAGAGGTGAATCATACATGCTTTTCCTAAGAGTCCATCGCAGAGTATAAAAAATTCAAAATTTGTATAACCCGCCATAATTAAATGCCACTCTTACCTCAATCGATATCTTGATTTTATTAATATTATTAGAGTGATTGATGATCTAGTCAACTCATAGGATCGGTTCATGTGCATAGTGAGCATTGTTTTAAAACCCAGCTTTTCAGTTAACCTAGTATTGCCAATGTTGCGACCGAGTCACAGTTCAACCACGGAGTCGACCAATTTTTCAGAATTTCTATGCATTTTATATATACCAACATTTATATATCAGACGTTCGATCTATTAATTGGTTCATCCGTTGTTGCTTCAGATCATTAACTCGAGCAAATCTAAATTAGTTTTCGTCAGCTTCTAGTTCTGGCTTCTAGTAGTGTGTAAGTTGCATTTCCATGTAGCGCTCTCTTACTTATATTTTATTTCTAGCTCATATCATCACTCTTTTTTCTAAGCTCTACCTTCCTTAACTCCTTAATTTTTGTTTTCCTAAGGTTTTCATAATGATTATCATCTTGATTCCAATTTTTACTTTCTAGATTATATAAATTAGCATACATATTTTTTCAAGATTTGAAGTGAAATGGATTTCGTACCGGGTTAGGCATTTAACCATTACTAGAAACTTTAGGTTTAGCAACGGATTTAGTGACAATAAATTCTATAGAAAATTTTAGGCTTAGTGAGAGTTTTGTGATGGATCTACGATGTTTTAGACAATCATATTCTTTATTCAACATATAGAATATTAACGAGGATTTACCGGGGGATCAGTTATGTATCTCATAATTGTTTATCAACGCACCCCATCTCTCGCTAACCGGAAAAAGATAAAGGCATTTAGTGTGGGCTTTAGTGACAGACATAAAAATTGTCGATTTTTTCCATTGTGGTACGCTTCTAGCCAGCGAACGCCAACGGAAGCCATAAATCTGTATGCACATTTGTTTTTTCTATCGCTGATCTCTCTCTGAAATTAGCGCAACTGACCTTCCTTCCCAAATTTGTATTATCACTCTGGAGTAAGTTCCCTCCATTTTCTTAAACCTAATTTCACCCTCTCCTTTCAAATAAAGGACGACACCACTCGTCGTTGCAGCTTCTGATTCTGGCAGCCGCCACCCCAACCATAAAATCGAGCAAATTGGAAATTAGTTTTCATCAACTTTCGATTCAGTTAAATCTCTTGATTTTCCTTGCTTTAGTCATATATTAGTTTAGGTTCAGTTCAACTGCACTATATTACATTAGATATAACTTTTCCCTTCTTTTCCTTTTCAGTCATCATCCATGTCACACCCCCGAACCAGACGGCGGAAACGTCTGAGGGCTATCGTGACTCATTGAATACCATTACAATGCATATACATGAAACATAACATAAAACATCACCAACATTTGGAATAGTACAACCGTTAGTGTTTACATTCGTTACATTGTTCAAACGTTACATTCTCAAAATAACTGTTCAACTTCACTTAAACTACAGCAAACATCATAGAGTATAAATCATCCGTCACCTTATCTGTTACCTGAGAATACAAGTATTTTGAAAAACGTCAACATACGAAATGTTGGTGAGTTCATAAGTAAAGTTTGAAAACCAAAGTAATGTTTGAAACCCATCAGAAAATCCGATATTTTCTAATAATAGAATAGTGTAAAAATATGTGTTGATCCATGAGTATGCATGTTTGAATTCTTATTGATGTAAGCGTAATAGTTGTAAAAATGTTTCGACCGGTAATTCATAATTTGTAATTGTTGAAAACCCTAGGAAAACCCGACGTTTTCCTATCATTTTGTATTACTTAGTTTGTATACCGTTGTTCGTTTCGTTAGAGTGAATCATTGAGCTCCGGAGGCATTGAGAATATAATGAGTGGTGAAGTGTTGTGACGTGCGTCGACGAAGACGTCCAATCGACAACCTTACAAGCGATCCCTTAGGTACCACTCGTAATTCTTCACACAACTCGATCCTCCCGGACTTGTGTAGTCCTACGACCGGAGGGAAGGAGAGAAGGTGCGAAACCCTTGGTATTTCCCCGCGTCGATTGGGATAAATGCAATTGCGAAGGGCCCGAAGCCCAACTGCAATCGTGAGTTACCGACTTTACTAGCAACACTGAAAAACCCTTGGAGTCCAGCAGTATATATGCCATTGAAAGTCCTGTTACGTCATGTCGGATCGGTAAAACCCAACACTTCGTAAGTGAGAGAGAGACCTTCGGGCCTTAAGATCAGGTCATTGGGCTAGCTAGACTCAACGAACAAGATTTTACACTTTTGGGCCCAAAGATGGTGCATAGACGTCTGCGCACACACGTAGGTATCGTGAATTCCCCATCGTTATTAGTTATGAATCGAAATGTCGTAACTTCGTCGTGTTAGTGGTTTTGGATTTTTATTGGTTCGAGACCGAACCAATTCGTTTAACAACGACTTTTGGTATTGTAGTATATTGTATTTCGTCGGCAAGCGTGGTACCATTAATTGGTCAAATTGAATGCATTAACTAGCCTTGAAGATTTTCTGTTTTCAGCCCTTCCTTAATTATGGAATTTACTCTTTTCACCCCTTTATTTTAAAAACTTTCCGGTTTGGTCCTTAATCAAATTTTCTTGACATTTTTATACCAAAAATTATTGAAATAAGTATTTTCTAGCATTTTTATCATAGAAAACAGTTTAAACCCTTGAAATTTCAGTTTTCTCGGTTATAGCCCCTGTTTTTCGCAACTTTTACATTTTTGACCCAATTTGGAAAAATTTTACAATTTTGGTCCCCTTTAAATTTGAAAAGCATTGTAAACCCTTGAAAAGCACATGGAACACTTATAGTCCACTGTTTTATAGAAAAATGCAGTTTTGGTCCTCCAATTTAGAAAATTTCGCATATTGGGCCTTATTGGGGCGAAAATGTCATACTTAGCCCAATAAGCTTGGAATTTATGTTTTTAACCCTCTAATTAGTATATTTTCAGAAAATACTTTGTGTAAACTGTTTTGACTCATCTCACCCATCAGATTTCGAGATATTGCACTTTAGGCCCTTTAACTTTGTATTTCCAACATTTTATGTCAAAAAAATGAGTTTTTAGTCCAAGTTAAGTGTTGTCAAGCTATGTAGCCATTTTCTTAGTATACTTTGCATGTGATAGTCTATTTTATGCTATGATAAAATATATGTTTCGGTTTTTAGCATATCACCCTAGATCTATCAATAAAATCATACAAAACATACATGTAAGCATAGAAATCAACCACAACATACACATAATGATGGATCTACACTTTTTCTTGTATTCTCCCCCACAAAAACTCATAAAAACCGAAAATAAGGGGATATGAAACTCACCTTGGGTGTTGGTTCGGTTTTTGAAGAAAGAATGGAAGAAATGAAGTGATTTTTGGCCTTTGCACTCCTTGATGAAATTTTCGAGTTTATGGGGTTTCTAGTGTGAAAAATCACGATTTTTGCATGGATTAGGAAGAGGTTTTTGATAAACAAAGAATATAAGTCATAGATCCAAGCAAAACCTTACCTTAGGTGATGATTTTTGTGGTAGAACTTCCTTGAATGCTTCCTAAATCTCGAGATTTTTGAGTGAAGAGGGAGGATATGTTCTTGAGTGTTCTTGAGGGAGTTTGAGAGATTTTTGTGTATGTGTGTGTGTGTGTTCGGCCGAGAGTGAGAAGAGAGAGGAGTGGAGGTGATTTTGAAGTGATGTTGCATGGAAATATGGACTAACTTGCATGGATACCCAATGGATAATAATGAGGTGGCATACTAAGGTCAACTCTCTTCTCTTGGGCTTGTTTTGGGCCTTGGGCCGAGATTTTTGGAATGGAAGGAGAAAAATTGGGCTTTAATGCCCTAAACCCAAGTAGATGTTAAGTTGGATGGTTTTTAGTCCCAAAAGAAATATAGTATGATTTTTACACTTTGTTGGGCTAGTTTAGGTTAATCATGGTTCAAAATTTTGTATTTATTTCATTCTAGGCCCAATGTGGCCCAAAATGTTGAAATAAATAGATGTGGGTCCAATTAGAGCCCAATTAGGGTTCTAAGTCCATGATAGTCTTATTGGAGGCTTATTGGTCCATTTGGATCCAATAAGGAAGTTCTAGTCCAAAATGGACTTAATTAGAATTTCTAGGGTTTTCCAATTGTTTGATGACTATTTGTAGTATTTGTATAATGTATTTGATTGAAGTTTTTGATTCACATTAGCTTGAATGTATGGATTACATGACACAAAATTTCCAGTTGTGACAATCCATCTCATATCTCACCATTACTTGCACGCATCATGTTGAATCATAACCATATGAAAGGCCTTTTTCTTATTAGAAAGTTGATTTCTAAAACCTAGAGTTGTTTCCTTACTTTGGTACCCCACGTATGACATAGATTACTTCTTATCTCTTTGATGCCATCTATGTACGCTTTTGCAAAAGGTAATACATTCAGACATTTAACTATACGATCAATTTAGCATTTAAATGGTACATACCCGTAGATAGTATTATTCACCACTTAAGATATACATAATATATAAAAAACTGTAAATAGTATTCATACTCTCAAACATCTATGCTAAAAAAAGGAACCAAATTCGCACCATTTGTAAATTATAACCAGGTCCTGTATCACAACTAAATACATTCTTGATAATCTAATCTGTCAACTATAATTTGTAAATCTTGAAAAATCCACATAATTTTTAAAGGTAGAAAAAGCTACATAATTTGTTTAGTAAAAGGCTCAATAGGATTTGTTATAATCTCATTTATTATCATGCGGAAGATATCTAAGACTGAGAAATAGGGAGGGGTGATTTTGTATTTCAACCATATTTTGATTGTACTGTGTTTTGTATACCAATTTAATATTTAAAGTATTAACAAAAAGTGATTGTTGAGCAATCTATTGATTATTAGGTGTAGTTATTAATTGTAAAGGGTGTTGGAAGTTTTTAACACATTTTTCTCTATCCCATGAAAAATGCAAAATGACATAAATACATTTATCAAAAAGAAAATTTGACCCATGTGATGGGTAATTCCGTAAAATTGAACTTCGAAAGTTGTCAAAAGGGGAATGTTTGTGATTTTTCAAGGGGTATATGGGGGTATAACGTTTCATTTTCGCATACGATTAGAGGGGTATGATGGTAATTTTAACTTGTGGTTCTTAATTTTAGGGCTTTCTAGTCCAAGGTCTAAAGTAGTTGTTATGTTGGCTGGAGTTTCCTTCCCTATGATCTCATCATTTGTAGGTTATACAACATATATAAGAATATCAAAGCTTAGAGAAGATAAATTGTTTATGGCTTCCTGTGTTATTCATTAGAATTGGAGTTGAAGATTCTATTCTTTTGAGGTCTACTAATTTTAAGCAAATTTTAGGATGCTATGTTCTATCATTATCCTGGAAAAACAAAAGCTTCTTCTGGACACAAAAAAGCATTATTCCACTCACAAACATATTTTCCTAAGTCCCAGTCTAAGGATACACATCTTGATTAATTAAATATTTTGCATCATTTGATATTTGAATCACAACTTTGCATGCTGGAATAATTATACTAGATGTATAGTCCTTTGCACCTAATGGTTGTTGATTTAAAAAATCAACAACATGTTACAAGATTTTAAAAAAGACAGTAAATATCCCTCATCATTCGAAAAAGGAAATAGCCATGGAAAGCTTATCTTGCAATGTTTGCTTTAAGTAGAATCTATGGATTTCGTACTTGTAGATGATAATCACATAAGCTCATGTCACTAGGTGATAAATAGTGTGTGTAATGAGTTGAGTAAGAATGGATTACCATATCTTCCAACTTGAAACTAAAATAACCTCATAATATACATGTTTGTGGGTGTCGTTGAAATTACCATGACTGCACTTTCTAATGCACGCCAACCCATCTAAGCCTTTACCATTGAGCTGATTAGCTTGAAGAAAACTTTATTTGAAATATGCTGTATGCTATTTAGCCAAATCTATCAACAATTTATCTAGCAAACCTTTTATGAGCTATTTTTGCATCAAGTTCAGCTAGTTCATTGTATCTGTTTATGTAAAAGAAGATATGTTTCATATAACCATAAAAGAAAACAACTTGATGCCCTAACCTATATTTATTATTCCAAACATGTTGATAGAAAAATCATTCCATTTCTTATAAATAGTTTTTGGAAGAGATGGAGTATACTTTTAAGGCATATTCTTGTTTTGGAGGTTGTTGGCATATTTGATTACGATAGTTAGTTCTGGAAGTGTTATTTTTTATTTTTTATTTTTACATAGTTTTGAATTCTAACATAACTTTTTTTTAATCTTTTATAGGCCTTACATTGTGTTTGTGGTAGTTCATATTTAATTTAACATATTTCTTTAATTTAACAAATTTCATGGTTCATTGATAAGGATTTTCCGCATCTTGCTTTAGCCAGAGTTTGATAGAGAAGTAAATACCAAGCCTCTATTCTCCTCTATTTTCTTCATTCTGTATTAGGCTTATCTTTTGCTTTCCTGAGTTTTCATCTTTTACATCAGACCTGTGTTTGAACCTTAAAAATATAATTCTCAATATAACTATTATGTTTTAGTTTTTTATTTTTTGCATCGGATTTTATGCAAGTGTAACATCCCGAAATATCAAGAGTAGAGTTGAAGGGCTAAAAGAGTAAATTGAAAAAGGGAACTCGGCGAGTCCATGGGTGGACTCGGCGAGTAGGGTCGCGATTTGGTCGCGTGTTAAGTGGCCGACTCAGCGAGTCCAAGGCTGGACTTGGCGAGTACGTGCTGAGTGCAGAAAACCCTAATTCTCGGGGTTGAGCCCTATATAAAGAACTTAACATCCATTCCCCTAGCCTCTTTACTCATCCTCAAGTCTAGAAACCCTTAGCATTCGTGTGTGAGTGGATCAAAGTGCATTAGGGAGCTTGAAGGGTATTTGTTGAAGGAATCTTGGGAGTTTGGAGGCTTGGAGCAAGGGGCTTTGCTTGGATTCGAGTTTCATTGCAGTTAGGGTACTCTTTTGAGGTAATATCTCGTTCTTGGGCTGTTACTCATATGGATTCATCATTTTGGGGTTTATGGGGAGCTTATCTTGGGATGTTTTGGAGTTTGGAGGTTAGATCTGAGGTGGCTACCTTAGATCTGGAATGGGGGAGGTCTAGAGTGCATTAAAATCCCTGTGTTTGAGTGCTTAGTGAAGCCATCATGTCCCAAACCCAAGCCCTAAAGTGTATAAGGCCTAGATCTCTTTGGATTCATGTAAGGTTTGCCACTTTACGTGATGGATGGGTTGTAGGAGGCTAGATCTATGTTTTGGATCAATTGCATGGCCTGGAATGCTTCTGTATGGATTCAGACCGGTGGTACTCGGCGAGTCACATAGGTAGACTCGACGAGTTGCTTGAAGATGAGCTGGAACTCGACGAGTTGGATGAACAACTCGGCGAGTAGGTTGAAGATAGCCTTAGACTCGGCGAGTCTTATCGAAGAGTCCCAATATTTTCTGGTAGAGTCGAGAATCGGTGAGTCAAGGGATGACTCGGTGAGTTGGGTGCGAGTGGACTTGGAGTTGTTGGACTCGGCGAGTTAGGTCGCGGATTGAGGGAAGTTCTGAGCTTGGGGACTCGGCGAGTCATCGGGTTGAATCACCGAGTAGAGTCAGTCATGGGTTGACTTTAACCTTGTCCAAGGGTTGACCAGTTGTCTTCCAGGGGTATTTTGGTAATTAAGGGTATTTATTGAGTTGAGTGTTTTGGGGTTCAGTGGAGTAGTTCGTGTCGGAGTTTGGAGCAGCGGGATCTTATCCTTTTAGCCGACAGTTTCGAGGTGAGTTATCCTCACTATATCAACAGGGTCTAAGGCACCAAGGTCGGCCCTTTATCGGATTGAGATCCGGGTATCTGTTGTTATGTTATTGCTTTGATATGTTTGCATCCTGGAAGTTAGGATGGTATTCGTTAGAGACCGGTTAGGTCGGTATTCTGTTAGAGTATGTTGTGTTATGTGATCTGCTAGATCGGTTTGCCTGAATATGAACTGTTATGTGATTGTATGTTTATGTGCACATGGTTGTTTGGACGGGAGTTGGGTTGAGGCGGGTCCTGCTTTGTGTTATAGGCCAAGATACCTAGGGCGGACCGGTTGTTCCGAAGGCCCATCGAGCGGTCCGGATAGGCTGTAGGCCCCACGAGGGCGGACCAGACATACCGAGGCTCGGAGAGTGGACCAGGCCGACTGAAGGCCCGATGTGGGCGGACCAGTCTTACTGTAGACTCAGAGAGTGGACCAGGTTAGTTGAAGGCCCGGTGCGGGTGGACCAACCACACTACAGAATCAAGGGACATGATTGGACTCGTAGAGTGGACCAGGTGAGTTGAAGGCCCGGTGCGGGCGGACCAACCACACTGCAGACTCGAGGGACATGAATGGACTCGGAGGGTGGACCAGGTAGACTGACGGCCCGACAAGGCGGACCAGTACCACAGTAGACCTGATATGCATGGTTGTTCTGTGATTCGTTATTATATAGCATGTTATGTGTATGGTATATGTGGTTGGTATTTTGGGGGTATCTCACTAAGCTTTCGGGCTTACAGTTGTGGTTTAATGTTTTTCAGGTTCTTCAGGAAACTGTGGCAAGGCAAAGGCGTGATCGTACCACTCCTCGTGTTTATGTTTTATGAAATGGACCTGAGAATACTCTGATAACAAATGTATTGAAAACCTTTTTGTAATAACTTAATGAATTGAGTTGTTTTTGAAAAGTTTAAATTTATTTGAAAATTTGGGTCATTACAGCAAGCTTGCATAATAAAAAGTATACTCAGGAGTACATTACGCCGAAGACAACTAAAGTTCATGTATTTTCAATTCTTTAGTCAAATCATTTGTTATCCATTGTTTTCAAGAAACAACAATATACTTTCATTTATTTGAAAAGATAGATCTAGTTTTGGATACTTCATTGCGCTAAAGTTCAGGTATTTCCAATTCTAGAGTCAAAACGATTGTTATACATTGCTTTCAAGAAACAACAATATACTTTCATAAAGTTAATTTTTATATTCATTCGTCTTTCTATTTTTATGTAAACCATGAGAGCATGATTTTCAGGTGTTTTAACCACTGCTAATATATTTCAAAAAAATACATGGTTATTCTTTAATGTAATCAATTAGTTTATTGGAATTTTTTATTATATGTAAAAACTGTATTATAAAAATTTTATATGCATGATAATTTTATAGAAGGTACAGTAAGTATGGTGTAGTTCTAGTTCTCTTTATTAGTATCTTATATTTGAAAGTACAATGCTTTAATGTGGGTGTCATCCCATAATTTTATTCTTTTTTTATCTTTTGTCTAAAGGGTACACTGCTTTTCAAAAAATGAAGAATATTAGGATTCACATGTGTCTAATTTAATAAGATTTTTGAAAGGAACATCTAGTACAATAACATTTTAATAGTTTCATTTAGTTTTGTCCATTGTATTACCCAATCATAACATTCTACTTTATAAAATTTTCCTATTATGATATTGTACTTACAAAATCTACCATATCGTAAATTTTCCTATCATAACTACGTACTTTATAAAATTTTCCTACTCTAGCATTGAGCTTACAAAAATACCAGATTATAACATCTTATATATATGTTTTCACTGTAGGTTGTGTATGAACATATATGAGAAGAGATGTGTGGATAGATGGATGCTGAAGTTGCAAAAAAAATGGAAGCCTGACATCAATAAATGGTTGAGAAAAATATGATCTTTTGTATGCTTTATTAAATTTTAATATTTGATGTTTTTGGATGATTTGGTAAACATTAATATCTATTTTTTGGATGATTTGATAGTTTTGGCATTGCAACAGTAATGTTTGATGGTTTTTGTAATTTGTTTTGATTATTAGTGTTCTTTAAATGTTAAATGTTTGCTCTGGGATTGTATTATTAGTTGATGTTTTTTATATCTTTTTCTTTAGATTCATAATAAATAAATAATAATAAAATATGCTTTTATGTATTTGTGAGGGATCAACGACGAAAAAAAATTCACATATGAAGTTTGCTAGGGATCAATGACGAAAAAATTAAAAAAAAAAAGGAAAAAAGAATCTTTTGTGAATTTTTCTAGGGATATTATATTAAACTTGCTAAAGATTAGCGATGATTATTAGAAAATAAAAAGCAAATATGAAGATTTGCGATAAAACAGCGTTCGGATATTGTTATAAAATTTATCGCCAATGTCCAAAATAACTGTATTAAGGAACCATTTTGAGTTGGATACTCTATCGGTAAGTTTATCACAAGGAAAAATTGAGCTTTGATAGAACAAAATGCTAGAGTTAGGCTAGGGATCTTCAGGATTTCATGATGTGTTGCCTGATTTATGATGCCTGCTAGCCTAGGGTTTCCTTGTGAGAGATTTCTAGTGTTCCTCTAGTAGTGAGGATAGAGCGTTGTTGTGTATGTTTTCACTAGGGTGTTGCGGTAGTACTTCATACAAATATGGGTAGGTGTGGAAGGTAGTATGGGCCCGTACTACTGAAAGCACAGGACCCATACGCGAATCAGGGAAACCATGACCTCTAGGGTTGGGTTGAGAGTTGGTTCCCGGGATAGTGGGAAGTGTCTGATATTTTGGTGGTTTATTTCCAGTATGGAGATTTCGAGGCATGCTGGTAGTGGATCCGGGTCAGGATCGGGTGCAGGAGAGGGAGTTCCGGGCGGGTCCGTACCGCCCGAGGTTGTTGGTCAGATGAGCACAGGCGATTTGGATGCGAGGATTCACGAGATCCTGCATGATCAGGTTGTTGCATTGTTCCGGGCCGAGCTGCCGGAACTGTTTGGGTCGATCAAGACCGCTATGGTGGAGTATTTTGATGAGCACTATGCGGCTCTCACGGAAGAGGCTGTCGCGGCGGCTACAACGGCTGTAGCAGCGGCAGGGGGGGGAGCTAGTAGAGGTTTTCAGTATCGAAACTTCGATAATACGAAGCCTCCCACATTTGATGGAGTTCAGGACCCGATCGTTGCTATGAGATGGTTATCAGATGTGGAGGGGTGTTTCTTCACGTGTTCATGCCCTGCTGATCAGAGGGTGAGGTGTGTTCTGAACCTGTTGAGGCTCGGGGCAAAGGATTGGTGGAGATTGACCACGGGGTCATACTCGGATGCACAGAGGGCTGCAATTTCATGGGATCAGTTCAGAGAGATGTTCAGCACTCATTATGTTCCGCAGGTCGAGAGGGAGAGGTTGGCTCAGGAGTTCCTTGAGCTGAAGCAGGATTCGGAGTCGGTGACGGAAATCACCAGGATGTTTACTGAGAGGGCGATGTTTTGCCCTGAGTTTGCTTCACAGCAGGCTCAGATGTCCCGATATCTGAGTATGCTAAAGAGAGATATCAAACAGTTTGTGTCCACGCAGAGGTGCGAGACCTTGTTGAAATTGCAGGAGGCCGCCAGGCGGCGTGAGATAGAGATTGAGTTGCAGTTGCGTGAGCTGAGGCAAGCTCCGGTTCAGTCGCAGCCGGCAACGAAACGGTCTAAGACTATTGATTCCAAGATGGGAGATCAGGGCAGCCACGTTTGTGGAAAGTGTGGGCGGGGTCACACTGGAGTTTGTCGGTCCAGTGGTGCATGCCGCAAGTGCGGAAAGGAGGGGCACTATGCGAGGGATTGTCGGCAGTCAGTGCCGGTTCAGGATTTGAGGATATGTTATCATTGTCATCAGGTTGGGCACTTGAGGGTCAACTGTCCACAGCTTGCTGCAGGACTGGTGCAGGCTCCAGCACCGGCCAAGTTGAGGATCACATGTGGAGGTCAGGGTGGAGCGGAGCCCCTAAGGGCTTAGGGTCGTGCTTTTCAGCTTGCAGCGGAGGAGGTTAGAGTAGTGCCAGATGCAGCTGCGGGTATGTTTCTTTCTTGTTGTCTTGTTTATTATGATTATTGTGGAGTATCGTTTATCTGCTAGTCTCGTTGGGTGGTTTTCGTTTTGGTATCCGTTGTTCCTTATGGGTTTGGCATGGTTATGGGTTAGTATTTCGGGTTTTCACTGGTTATCTTTTGTGAGGATTATTGGTGGATGCGGTATTGGTTTGAATGTCGGGTAGCATCTGCAGTCTGAGGAGTGGATAATTGAAGATTGGGTTCCTTTTGATCGAGATGATCAGTGTGGAAATGTGTTTTTGCGGAGGTTGCTAGTGCTAGTGGGAATCAGTCTGCGTGTAAGTGTTGGGTTTTGTGCAAGGTTATTTTGGGAGGTCGGTGATAGCGACCGATGGTTGATAGTCAGTGCCCTAAGTGGGGGAGAATTGGAGAATTCTCCGGATGATCGACGAGTATGAAAGGTTGTTTACCTGCATGGGATTCAATAGTGTCTCGGTCAGCCAAGGGCATTGGTTGGTATGAGTAAATGGCAGGCATGCGGGGCGGGATAAAGACCAAGAGCTTGATTGTGCAGGGCCTGGGATCAGGCCGGGTTCGAGTATGTATGATGGAGATAGAGTTCGGAACCCCCTAGGGGGCTAGAACAGTATGCATGGGAGGATTTCTCGGAGATGTAACTTAGAATGTTGATTGCTAGTTGAGCGGTCTGGATAGACTGAAGGCCAATAGGCATACCAGTCGGGCCGAAGGCTCGGTGAACGGTCTAGCTAGACTGAAGGCCCTGGGGGGCGGTCCAGGTCTGCTGAAGGTTATGAGAGTGGTCCAGTTTGGCTGAAGGCCTAGTAAGGCGGTCCAGTCATGCTGAAGACTCTGTATGTGTCGTTAGAGCGGTGCGAGGTAATGAATTGAGTATGTCGCGATATGTTAGCATTGCAAGATCTGGCCCCGGATATTGATCGCAATCAGTGGAGGTAGTGCATGGACTTGAGAGTCTTCATGGGTGGATTCAAAGTATGTATGGTGCATGGGATAGCAGTTATGCTATGAAGGGGTGGTGTAGCATTAGGTGAGCACCGTGGCACTTGTCGTGGTGACAAGGCGGCCGAGTGGTTTTCCTTGGTAAGGAAAAAGGGAGGAATGTAATTCCGAAGGGGAGTGCAAATTCACGGAAGTGAAAGAAGTAGCGCAGGGTTATGATCGGAGTAGTCCAATTGTAGTCATTAAGCAACTCATGTGTGGCGGCGGTATGGGATGACATCATGTGGGGATGTCTGTTGAGGTCGTAGGAGGAAATTCCGAGGTTGTAAAGTCAAAAGGGTCGTAAGCGATGCAGGTATGGAGTTTTTGATTCCTAGCTTGATTTCGGTGAAAGAATTGTGTAGCAGTGGTTCATCCTGAGGGATGTTTTGAGGGTCGTCAGTGTGATGGGTTTTCCTAACCCGAGGGTGCTAGAGCTAGTTCAGCATGTGCATGAGATTGCAAGAAGAGAACTCATGGGAGTTGCTCTGAAGAGTGTGTCTTCTGTCAGCATGGAATGGATAGAGTTGGACTCGGATCGGGAATCGGGTGGTGCATAGTTATTTATAGCTCATATGGGTCGAGTAATGGTCGTGATTTGGAGCAGTGTTGCATCATGGGTGGTACTCAGTTGTTGTGTGTGGTTATCAGAGGGTAAAGCTGGTGTTGGTTTGAGACGGTGGTCAGGACACCGCAAGGATAGAGAAAGTGAGTTCGAGTTTCGATGGGTATGCCTTGAGGGACCTGGTCTGGTTAAGGCCAGGTGGCGTGTTATGGGAGTATTTTTGGAGTGGAGTTGTCGTAGGCTTCGAGGACAAAGCCTAATTTAAGTGGGGGAGAATTGTAACATCTCGAAATATCAAGAGTAGAGTTGAAGAGCTAAAAGGGTAAATTGAAAAAGGGAACTCGGCGAGTAGGGTCGCGATTTGGTCGCGTGTTAAGTGGCCGACTCGGCGAGTCCAAGGCTGGACTCGGCGAGTAGGTGCTGAGTGGAGAAAACCCTAATTCTCGGGGTTGAGCCCTATATAAAGAACTTAACATCCATTCCCCTAGCCTCTTTTCTCATCCTCAAGTCCAGAAACCCTTAGCATTCGTGTGTGAGTGGATCAAAGTGCATTTGGGAGCTTGAAGGGTATTTGTTGAAGGAATCTTGGGAGTTTGGAGGCTTAGAGCAAGGGGCTTTGCTTGGATTCGAGTTTCATTGCAGTTGGGGTGCTCTTTTGAGGTAATATCTCGTTCTTGGGCTGTTACTCATATGTGTTCATCATTTTGGGGTTTATGGGGAGCTTATCTTGGGATGTTTTGGAGTTTGGAGGTTAGATCTGAGGTTGCTACCTTAGATCTGGAATGGGGGAGGTCTAGAGTGCATTAAAATCACTATGTTTGAGTGCTTAGTGAAGCCATCATGTCCCAAACCCTAGCCATAAAGTGTATAAGGCCTAGATCTCTTTGGATTCACGTAAAGTTTGCCATTTTACGTGATGGATGGGTTGTAGGAGGCTAGATCTATGTTTTGGATCAATTGCATGGCCTGGAATGCTTATGTATGGATTCAGACCGATGGTACTCGGCGAGTCACATGGGTAGACTCAACGAGTTGCTAGAAGTTGAGCTGGAACTCGACGAGTTGGATGAACAACTCGGCGAGTAGGTTGAAGATAGCCTTAGACTCGGCGAGTCTATTCTTGGACTCGGCGAGTCTTGTCGAAGAGTCCCAATATTTTCTGGTTGAGTCGAGAATCGGTGAGTCAAGGGATGACTCAGTGAGTTGGGTGCGAGTGGACTCAGAGTTGTTGGACTGGGCGAGTCTCGGGGTGACTCGGCGAGTTAGGTTGTGAATTGAGGGAAGTTCTGAGCTTGGGGACTCGACGAGTCATTGGGTTGACTCGCTGAGTAGAGTCAGTCAGGGGTTGACTTTGACCTTGTCCAAGGGTTGACCAGTTGTCGTCTAGGGGCATTTTGGTAATTAAGGCTATTTATTGAGTTGAGTGTTTTGGTGTTCAGTGGAGTAGTTCGTGTCGGAGTTTGGAGCAGCGGCATCATAACCTTTTAGCCGGCAGTTTCGAGGTGAGTTATCCTCACTATATCAACAGGGTCTAAGGCACCAAGGCCGGCCCTTTATCGGATTGAGATCCGGGTATCTGTTGTTATGTTATTGCTTTGATATGTTTGCATCCTGGTAGTTATGATGGAATTCGTTAGAGACCGGTTAGGTCGGTATTCTGTTAGAGTATGTTTGTGTTATGTGATCTGCTAGCTCGGTTTGCGTGAATATGAAGTGTTATGTGATTGTATGTTTATGTGCACATGGTTGTTTGGACGGGAGTTGGGTTGAGGCGGGTCCTGCTTCGTGCTGTAGGCCAAGATACCCAGGGCAGACCGGTTGTTCTGAAGGCCCAGCATGCGGTCCACATAGGCTGTAGGCCCCACTAGGGCGGACCAGACGTGCCGAGGCTTGGAGAGTGGACCAGGCCAACTGAAGGCCCGATACGGGCGGACCAGTCATACTGTAGACTCAGAGAGTGGACCAGGTGAGTTGAAGGCCCGATCCGGGCAGACCAACGACACTACAGACTCAAGGGACATGATTTTACTCGGAGAGTGGACCAGGTGAGTTGAAGGCCCGGTGCGGGCGGACCAACCACATTGCAGACTCGAGGGACATGAATGGACTCGGAGGGTGCACCAGGTGGACTGAAGGCCCGAAAAGGTAGACCAGTACCACAGTAGACCCGATATGCATGGTTGTTCTGTGTTTCGTTATGATATAGCTTGTTATGTGTATGGTATATGTGGTTGGTATTTTGGGGGTATCTCACTAAGCTTTCGTGCTTACAGTTGTGGTTTAATGTTTTTTGGGTTGTTACAGCAAGCTTGTACAATAAAAAGTCTACTCAGGAGTACATTACGCCGAAGACAACTAAAGTTCATGTATTTCCAATTCTTTAGTCAAATCATTTGTTATACATTGTTTTCAAGAAACAACAATATACTTTCATTTATTTGAAAAGATAGATCTAGTTTTGGATACTTCATTGCGCTAAAGTTCAGGTATTTCCAATTCTAGAGTCAAAACGATTGTTATACATTGCTTTCAAGAAACAACAATATACTTTCATTAAGTTAATTTTTATATTCATTCGTCTTTCTATTTTTATGTGAACCATGAGAGCATGATTTTCAGGTGTTTTAACCACTGCTAATATATTTCAGAAAATACATGTTTACTCTTTAATGTAATCAATTAGTTTATTGGAATTTTTTATTTTATGTAAAAACTGTATTATAAAAATTTTATATGCATGATAATTGTATAAAAGGTACAGTAAGTATGATGTAGTTCTAGTTCTTTTTATTAGTATCTTATATTTGAAAGTGCAATGCTTTAATGTGGGTGTCATCCCATAATTTTATTCTTTTTTTATCTTTTGTCTAAAGGGTACACTGCTTTTCAAAAAATGAAGAATATTAGGATTCACATGTGTCTAATTTAATAAGATTTTTGAAAGGAACATCTAGTACAATAACATTTTAATAGTTTCATTTAGTTTTGTCCATTGTATTACCCAATCATAACATTCTACTTTATAAAATTTTCCTTTTATGATATTGTACTTACAAAATCTACCATATCGTAAATTTTCCTATCATAACTATGTACTTTATAAAATTCTCCTACTCTAGCATTGTACTTACAAAAATAACAGATTATAACATCTTATATCTATGTTTTCACTGTAGGTTGTGTATGAACATATATGAGAAGAGATGTGTGGATAGATGGATGCTGAAGTCGCAAAAAAATGGAAGCCTGTCATCAATAAATGGTTGAGAAAAATATGATCTTTTGTATGCTTTATTAAATTTTAATATTTGATGTTTTTGGATGATTTGGTAAACATTAATATCTATTTTTTGGATGATTTGATAGTTTTGGCCTTGCAACGGTAATGTTTGATGGTTTTTGTAATCTGTTTTGATTATTAGTGTTCTTTAAATGTTAAATGTTTTCTCTGGGATTGTATTATTAGTTGATGTTTTTTATATCTTTTGGTTTAGATTCATAATAAATAAATAATAATAAAATATGCTTTTATGTATTTGTGAGGGATCAGCGACGAGAAAAAATTCACATCTGAAGTTTGCTAGGGATCAACGACGAAAAAATAAAATATAAAAAAAAAGAATCTTTTGTGAATATTTCTAGGGATATTATATTAAACTTGTTAAAGATTAGCGATGATTATTAGAAAATAAAAAGCAAATATGAAGATTTGCGACAAAACAACGGATATTGTTATAAAATTTATCGCCAATATCCAAAATAACTGTATTAAGGGATCATTTTGAGTTGGATACTCTATTGGTAAGTTTATCACAAGGAAAAATTGATCCTTCGTTAAAACCCTCGCCAAGTCATTAGCCACACTTTAATTAGATATGGAGTATATCGGTTGCTAATCCATTGCAAACAAAACTTAGCGACGGAATATCGACTGATTCGTCCTTCTGTAAAACCCATGTTTCTAGTAATGACAAGGGGCTCAAATTCAAATGATATTAATTATGAGTTTCAAATGTCTCGACCTATTGTTAGTAATAATTGGTATTTTCCCATCTGTGCCACTCTTATTAGAAGAACCATATTTATAAAGTACAACGTACATGGGCCTAAGTAGAATGGGCTAGTATAAAAGAATGCTATAATATATAAAAGATATGAAGGCCTATATCCGCTAATATCCCCGCGGTTTTATCAGGATGAGAATTTCGAATATTTAAACTGTTCTTAAAGTCGTTGAACGTAGTCATTAGGAGACCTTTAGTGAAGATGTCAGCATACTGAGCAGAAGAGGGTACGTGAAAAACTCGAACAG
Source organism: Lactuca saligna (assembly GCF_052625555.1). Lineage (NCBI taxonomy): Eukaryota > Viridiplantae > Streptophyta > Magnoliopsida > Asterales > Asteraceae > Lactuca > Lactuca saligna. The sequence continues at coordinate 40,686,282 of NC_136424.1, read as the reverse complement.
TGCCTCTAAGAACCAAATCATGAACAAAATGTATCTTAATCTCTATGTGCTTAGTGTGTTGGTGTTGAACTGGGTTCGAGGTCATGTAAACAGAGATAATATTGTCACAGTAGACAATCGTGGCTTTGGTGGGAGGACGCTGAAGCTCACGAAGCATGTTACGAACCTAACATGTCTCAGCGACAGCGTTAGCGACGCCGCAATACTCAGCCTCGGTACTAGATCGCGAGATAACCCCTTGTCGTTTGCAGGACTAGGAGATGAGGTTATCACCAAGAAAGAGATAATATATGAAGGTTGAGTGACGAGAAACTGGGCATCCGCCCCATTCAACGTCGGAATAAGCACGAAGATCAGAGGACGGGGAAACATATAATTATAGAACCTAATCAACTGTCCTTCAGATGTAGCGAAGAATACACTTTAGTGCATGAAGATGGGGCTCACGTGGATCATGCATGAACAGACATATATATTGTACAACAAATGCAATATCCGGTCTAGTAAACGTGAGGTACTGAAGAGCCCTTGCCTGACTACGAAAAAGAGATGGATCCTTAATGGGAGGTTCATTAGCATCTAATTTATGAGATGTCTCGGCAAGAGTGCGAGCTGGATTACACTCGAGCATATGAGCATGCTCAAGAATATCTGAGGCATACTTTCATTGAGAGAGAAAGATGCCTTGTGATGAGCGGGTGGCAGAAATCCCAATGAAGTAGTTGAGAGCCCCCAAATCAGTCATGGCCAACTCGCGACTTAGTTGAGTGATAATCGACTGAAGAAGAGCATGAGAGGAGGCCATGAGCACAACGTCATAAACATAGGCAGGCAGTGTCACATCCATGATGATAAATGAAAAGAGAACATTCTGTGAGGCTGTGGTGAAACCCCATGTGGAGAGCATGTTCAGCAAAGTGCTAGTACCATGCTCTAGGGGCCTGCTTGAGGCCATATACATGAGAATTAAGCCAAAAAGGTGTGGCTTGACTTTGTATCCACGAAGGATTAACAGAAGGCTGTGAGAGGATCCCTAGGCCAATGCTCTGATGATTGCCAGTGAAGACTCCAAAAGATAAGTGGACGATAGGAATTAGGTTGTTCTCTAAGTGAATTGGATATAGTGTACCTTAGAAGTGAATCGAATAATCTATTTACAATAGTGATAAAAAGGTGTCAACCTCTTTATGTTCCGCATAAGCATGTCATCTTGTCGTATTTATGAGTGTATGCCCAATGGTAATTTTTACCATTAACCAGTTGTTCTACATTGGTTCGAGAACCCATCTCTCATATATTCCTATAGGTTGTATATTTAGAGTTCCCATGTACTATACTACTATTGTGATGTTGCATTGAACTTCTTTCGTCACTTTCCATGCCCCAATAGGTTAATTCTAGTATATACATTAGTTTATTACATATATATACTTGTTTAGTATATATTAGTTCGGTATATATATACTTGTTCGGTATAAGAATGGTGTACATAGCTATTTTGCTATGTTATACCCTATTAAGGATCAATCCTTCAACTTCAACCTATTTTTCAGAACAGAAAAAAAAAAGCTAACATTTTCACTTTAAAAATCAAATAAACCCAAACTAATGAACATTATTCAATTATATATCCATAAAATACTAAATAAACCAAAACAAATAAACAAAAATGAATAAAAGATTCTAATTTCATCACTCTAACGACTTTAAAATTTGAAAAAGAAAAAAAGTTAAGGATCTTAGAATCATATACCTGTAAGTAAAACAAACAAAAATAAGAACTTTTAGGAATGCCCAATTGAGACAATGGTGGTAAACTTGGTCTGATGCGATTTCTTTTTGGGCTTGCAAGTGACTTACTTCTTTTGCCCATTCTTGTCTTAAGTCATCCTATTTTTTTTTAGAATCTGTTAATTTCTTTCCTCTTTGCCCTAAGGCTAAGGGGAGCACTGCATGTACTAATAGTTGGATAGAATCCGACCATCCTACCCTCGAATCTCTTTCAAAAATTAAGAATTGACTTTATGAATAACTTAGGACCCGACAACGACAACTCTTTGAAAAACCACTCATAAGTGGGGTAACAATTCATTTTTTTGGAAAATTCTTTCCACTCTTTATCACAGCAGTCCCGGATATATTCCTTTTGAGTTTTGAGAGCGTAAAGCAACAACTGGAGCAAATAATTGAATTGTCCATGCATCCAAGTCCATTAGTCAAATTCTCATCAAGAGTGTTAATCAGATTAGGCCCCCTTTATCAGATTAGGTCACTTATTTGGGCTCTCACATATATATATATATATATATATATATATATATATATATATATATATATATATATATATATATATATATATATATATATATATATATATATGCACACACACACACATACTACTTTAGAACCCCCTTTGGGACAGTTCTTCTCTATGATTGGTTGGATCTTTTTTTTTTTTTTGCGAAATTAAATATCCACCTACATTTTATTCCTACCCATATTCCTACCATATCAAATGTTGACATCTATCATATTGAATGAAATATTTAATTAAATTAATATTAATTTAATCCACTTGTCATCATTTGATATGGTAGGAGGATGAGTAAGAATAAAATGTAGGAGGATATTTGATTTCTCTTTTTTTTTTCTTTTGGTGGTTTCCGTTAACTTTTTTTGTTTTTCCTCTTGGTCAACATAGTGGTGTCCACATACTTAGATAGATTTTGCCCATAATTGTTACATTTCATTGTCTGCTCTCACCTCCCACAGCTTCCAATTATATTCGGACAACAAATCTAGCACGACCTTAATACGCCTTCTGCTTTGACTTCTCAACGATCTCTAGTAGCTTTATTTCACGCATCCCCTACTTCCTTTTTCCAATCCGTCTTTTGATGTACACATTACATCTTTTCTTCTCACGTCTGGCTTCGTTATTCTAGCCCTAAACCTTATTTGTTGTTCTATATGAACCAATTTGTCGGCACCACCTCCATCAATTCGATGTTGTTTCTTAGCCCAACTTCCGACGGCATCTTCCACAACCTCCAATTCGTCGGAGGTACTCCCTCCCTCCGTGGCACAATGAGATTCCTCCGTCGTGCTACTAGCTGACGGATGCCCCGTCAGCCGTAAATACGTGTGAGGGAATCTATGGCTGAGAAAATCGAACAACAGCAGACCGATTGAGCTTCCTCATGCCCAGTTGTAATCCTAGACCTAATTTAGAACCTTAAGTTCATTGTTGTTTTGACTTCTATAGTAGTTATCAGCCGAAAAGAGAATCTGAAGAGGCCTTTGAGGCTTTAGATTGTTGGATACGTGTGCCATTGTTTGCTTCATATGATTTATGTGTGTGTGTGTGTTGACTACAAACACATATACTAGAAACTTTCATCAGATTATGGTAGCAATTTGAGATTGGAAGTTAATAACAAAAATAAAAATCCAAATTCGAGTTCCAACTCTTCGAGCTCAAGGATCAATGAAGGGGAGAATGCATATTTTATGTCGAATAGTCTGTAGAATAATGATGATACCAGATACAATCTTTAACCAAATCTTCCTATAGTGTTAACAAACACAAACACCTTTCATTTTTATTTTTTTAAAATGTCGATTGTGACAACCCGAAGTTTTTCCATTGCCACAACCCGTTCCGTCCGTAAAACTCGTCTTGAGCAAATTATTTCGATTTCGTTTTTGGATTAGGTCAATTAAGTTAAGACTTTTATTTTGACCTTGTAAGTATCCAAACGTGTTAGAAACACATGAAAACATCTCAAACTAGTAATTAGAAAAAATTTAGTTTCGACCATATCGGGTGACGACAACTTAATCGGGTGCGACCAAAAGCCTCGGTTAACATCTGTATCGGGTAGAATTCCACCGTGTCTCAAATCCAAACCATACTTAAAGTGGTTTAAGCCTTATTTGAAGCCTTTTCACTCTCTCTCTAACCTCTCTCCTCAATCCAAGATCTAGGTCCAAAAATCACTCATTTCAAGCTTCAAATCACCAAGGTAATTATCCTAGCTTCTAGTATAACATCCTTAGCCTTCATTTTCGTGTTCAAATCATGGAATAGGACCATAAACATGTGTTTACGGCCCTGGAACACTCTTGGGCTGTGAACACGTATAAAGGGGGTTTTTGAGCCTTAAAACCCTTCCAAACCACCATTAGAGCTTAGATATGGCTTAAGGACTTATTGGCTTGGACTTAGAATACCTTAAACTCAAAATTTGGGGAGTAAACATGAGTTTACTTCCCAAGAACATGCTTGTGTCGTAAACACCCTTTCATGGGTAGTAAACTCCTTTTTAGGTATTAAAATGCCATTTACACACCTCATAAGCCTTGGAATAAAGTCTAGAAGCAACCACAAACAAGTTACATACCTTAAACTTAATAAAAACAACTCCATAAGGAGTTCACAACTGTAAACCCCCCAAGAATGTGTTTCTGGGCCGTAAACTCCTATAAATGGGTTAAATTGTGCCCTAAATTCACCCATTGGGTTGTAAAAATGAGTAGAATCACTTATGATTAACCTATGACCTTCAAAGCACATAAGAATTGAGTGGGTGAAAGTTTACGGCCGTAAACTCATAGTTTACTGCCGTAAACTCATCAAATGATCCTTATTATTGATTTAATCCCTTTCTAATGCCCTAGAACCAAACCTAGCATCACCCCTCAAATGATATAAGACCATTTAGCACTTAAGAGCACCACTCATCAGTTTACGGCCATAAAATCATGAGGATGTTGTGTTTAGGGCCAAAAACTCTTCTAAGAGTTTACTCTTGAAGAGTAAACTCCATATCCGAGCCATATATGTCCATAGATGTCACCCGGGTCCCTCTAAACACTTGAAATGAAGTGTTTTCGCAACTAGAAGTGTATATCCTCAATTAATTAATGGTTTAAATTCTAATTAGATACATTTGTATATCATTTAATATTACATAGGAACCTCGCACGTTTTCAAGCCTCGGTCCGATGTTTAGCATCCTAGTCAACACATTCCACGTCCGGTGAGTTCATACCCCTTAATTATCCTTTTTAAATGTTTTTACATGTTTATTGGGGGGAGGGGGGGATACAAGTAAATGCCACAAATTATAGTTACTAATCATATGTGATTTATAACTTACAATCAAAAAGGATTTTCTATACTTTTAGCTATTTGTCAATAAAACTGTTTTAAATATTCATCAAACGCATTTTTCTAAACTAAATTTTTGTTAAACTACTTTCAAGATGTATTTAAATTACTCTTATTTTAAACTATATCGGCATCAACATATTTATATAAACAAGACTTGAAGGACCTAGGACCGATAGCTCACCTTATTTCCTGTTCTTGTTTGATTGTGGTCTTTGGGTGTATTGTTATCTGTCCGACTGTCGTTGAATTCTTATTTATATATCATATATATTGTGTTAGATATAAAAATCTTCATCTTATATAATACCTTTGCATATCAAAGGCATCCGACTCTTCACTCTATATAACTATAATAGGTATAGTTAATACTACTACTCGTTACCTCTATCACTATGATATCTGCTATAATTACTACTAACACGAGTTAAAAACACATTTAAGAAAACATTCATTATACTATACTTTAAGTTACTATATTATAATACAAGAGAATGTATTAATCCAGAATATAGTACACTAATCCTCTATACGACATTCTTCTACGCAAATACCATGTAACCAGGGCTTCCCGAAAGGAAAGGAACTCTACATGTATATATCTATACAGGAAGGACGCTATTACATCCCAACTGTTATTTACAATCCCAGCCGACTAGGCCCAGGGATGGCACTACATCACTACACTACGGATCACAGGGAAGGTCATCAGATGCTCTATAATCGCTCAGTTTAGTTACACAAGAAAAATCATATCCATATCCAAATTAACACACTAAGAATTAAAGTCTAAGTAAATTCCCGAAATAAATAAGCATATATTGAAGTTGCAACACTACTACAGTAAATCAGCGATACTTTTACTCAGCTACGCTACTTGTATGAAACATACTACGTTATTTTAGCACTGATGGTCTCAATGAAAATACTTTTACACACTCAATGGATTTAACTTACATATATCTAAAACTGGAAAATATAGGATTTTCTAGGGATTTATACTACTCTCAACATTTATTTCAGCTTTTATATTACTTGATTGTAAACACCTTTATACAAGAAATGACACTAAAATCTTTTGAACTCACCAGCTTTATGCTGATACTTGTTTTCAAAATAACTTGTATCCTCAGGTCAAAGATAGACAGGTACTGTGCAGCTTTTGGGAAGATGGAGCATATACAAGACTCATCTTTTGTTCTTGTTATACTTTTGATGTCTATCAACTGTACAGAACACGTTTGTATCTAAAATTTACTATATTAATGAAATGGTTGTTGTCGCTTGTTTTTACTATTATGCAAATGTTATGATAGTGTACATGACGTCCTCCACCCCAGAACGTATTCCGCCGTTCTCGGTTATGGGGTGTGACATCGATGATCTTTATTTCTTTGGTGAGATACAAAAGAGGAAAAGATGGCTACTGAATCCCACCACCACAAACATCGTGTCTCACCCTCTCCGTTATCACATCAACAACACCGGTCACCACTGCTACTCCACCTTCTCTACCAAATTTTTGCTTCTGAGACAAACAACCACCACTGCTCCGATTCAACACCAATTGAAAAGCACTGCTCCCGCTCGAAACAATTATCTTCACCAATTCATATATTTTTTTCGTTCTTTTTATTTGTTTATAGAGTTAAGCCTCATAGTATGTTATGTACTGGTGTTTTGCATGTTGTTACGATGATTTTAGTTTAATTCTTAAACTTTTAAATCCAAAATCAGAAAAAGGAACTTTATCAACTAAAAATGGTTTTAGAGAGAATATAGGCAAACTGAGGCTATTCACTTGCAATTAGATGATTTTTCTTACTCTATTTGTATTAATGTATATGGTATGCTTGTTATTTTTCGGTTGTTGTTTTGCCTTTGCAAATGTTGGTCCTTTGGTATTTATATGTTCCATTATAAAAATATATATTAATATTATTTGTTATATGATTTTTTTTTAATATATGCAGGATTTTCAATGAATATCTAATATAACAAAATGTGATTCGCTGATTAATAATCAGTTTGAAGAAATTCTTCAATTGTGCAATAATGAGGTAAATGTTTTGGATTTACTATAATTGTATAACATAAACGCGGATTGAATATATGTCACACCCCCAAACCGGAACGGCGGAAACGTTCGGGGGTGGATGACTTCATGTGGTAACGTAACAAATGAATACATAGTAAAGAAAGCAATACAACCATCATATATATATAATTGAAAGTTTACATTGTTTAAAAGTGTACATGTTCAAAACCAATTACAATATGATGTCAAAATATAAAATTAAACTGGCGCCGCAGCGTCCCTTCTCCAAAACCTGTTTGTTACCTGTAATTACTGAATCCCTGGGACATACAAGTAGTTTTGAAAGAGTAGGTCAACATTTAAGCTAGTGAGTTTCATAAGTATTTAATGACAATGTTTGTATGAAATGAAAAGTTTTTTTTCTTGTTTGTTTGTTCCTAGGAAATCCTATATTTTCTACTAGTATAAATGTAGCCTTCTTTCAAGACCAATGTTTGTTTCTAATAAATGTATGTACGTATAAAATTTCCAATACGTCTGAAAAACCCCGTAAATCATTGTGTTTTTAATACTTTGTGTTAGTTTTATAACCATACTATTGACAAGGAATGCCTATACACAATGTTCTTCAGGCGTTGGAATGTTCTGACGTTTGTCACCCCAAATGGTGGACTGTAGCTAACAGTCAGGGCGCGGGTTGTCAAGCTCGTATAGATCTATACACAAACACCATGCCCCCCTCCAAGGGATTCTGGTATATAATACAGGACTTGAAATGTGTACTCGAACGTACATGAAGTTAATGTCTCACAAAACTTAGTATAAAATAGATTTACGTGTGAAAACGTTCGTTCGTTATTGTATATGAAAGTAGCTTCTTGAAATAGTATTTCCATGTATGTAAAAGTTCGTAGTATTCTCATAAAACTATACCTATTACAGTTTCCTAAAAGTGTGTTTCGTTTGTATATTGAACCCTTAGTGAAAATGTTCACTTGTTATGAAAAGTGTAGTTTTTGTAGTGCCAAAACCGACACACAGAAATGTAGTATAAGCAAAGTATCTGATTTATATAAATACATAAATCGTTTCACATTTCAAAAGATAAAATGTTGCCATGGTATGATTTGCATATGAAAGTTTCCCTTTAATAGTTTTAAATCACATATGATTCCTTTGATAAAAACGCGTGTAGTGAAAGTTTATATAACACCCGATGATAATCGAGTGTTTTACTTGTATTCCCCCCCCCCCCCTTAAAATCATGTAAAAGTACTCATAAAACATTTAAAAGTGTGAATTATAGGGGTATGAACTCACTTGAAAGATCGGAGGTTGCGGGATGAAAACCGGACAGAATTTCGACTCGAGAAAGTGGATTTCCTTGGGATTCTCGGGAATCTCGGGGGCACAAACGACCTTCGGGACTTGAGCAAAGTGATCGGGGCTTCGGGGTAGCACGGGCACGGAAAACGAGGCAAGAACGTAAGAGAAATGCGAGAAATGGTGTGATTTCCCTGGAACCCTCGCATCCCTTTTATAGGGGCTGGGAACCGACCTCGTACGCTTGGCGTACACGTGCGTCATGCGTGACCGAGTCCTCGACTGCCTCAGAGCTCGGATGGGACGGGGCATAGCCTCGAACAGGTGCAACATGGACGATCCGAGGCCAAGACCTCGCGTACGGTGGGCGTACGGGGGTTACACTGGGCGTAACTCGGCCCTATCTGGTGACTCCCCTTTGGATAATACCAAGGGTTTTTTTTTTAAATTTATATTTTAATTATTTAATAAACTTCAAAAATTCATATCTTCTTCATACGAACTCCGTTTTCGACGTTCTTTATATCCACACGAAGGTGAGACCATACTCTACAACTTTCGTTTAGATCCCATCGGCAAATTCCGAAATTATTTTTATTATTTATTTTTAAAAGGTCGCGGTAAGAAAATTTCCTTAGAAATTCATAACTTTTTATCTGACGTCGGTTTTTGCCAGACTTTTTACTGCTGAAATACCATTGTTGAGACCTTCGATTCTCGTTTAGGTCATTCCGGTCAAAAGTCGCTCGATCTCTGATTCGAGTTTTTAGCCGTCTGCCATTAAGCCGAACTTGAAAACTTCCTAACTTTCTTATACGAAGTCGGATTTGGGCGTTCTATTTACGTACGATCACAGTTTAATGACTTCTAACATAATAGGTAACTTAATTAGTATTTTTGGATATTTTATTTTCGAAGTTAGTTTTATTACAACTAACGTGGTTACAATACTTGACTTTTTAAATCGTTTACATGTAGTTGAAATATCGGGTTGTCACAGTATATAAGGAAAGCGAATGATAGATTTTAAAGATCGACTTTTGAGTAATTCCATAAATGTCCTTATTTTTTACTAAGGCATTTGTGGGTACTTGTATGTTTGTTATTGCAACTACATACACACACATGCGCACACACACACACATACACACACACACACACACACACACACATATATATATATATATATATATATATATATATGATTGTTTTTTATTATTTTTCAAGCAAAACTGCAAAGCATACAAAAAAAAAGGCGAAAAAGAACACGAAGAGAATAAACTCACATTTGACCTGAAAATAGAAAAAATGTAAAATGATTTTATGTTTATGTGAACTTAATTATAATGATGATAATAATAAAGATAAGGATAACGAGAACGAGAACGAGAATGCAAACAAAAATTGAATCAAGTAATTCAAAAAAAGTAAGCTAAGGGGAAATTTGAATGAAGCTTAACTGTAAAATAGGGAAGTGTTCACTGACCAACAACATTGGTTTGAGTTTGGTTCTTAACCAAATACATGTTTTTAGAAAAATTAGATATTCCCCTACTTTTTCTTTCTATTAATCCATCTACTTATGTTAAATGGTAAAAAGGATTCCTACTATTTCTTTCCATCTATCCTCGTATTTCTCTTAAAATATTATTTAATTGATATAAGACCCGTGTAGTATACAACTTTATTAAAAATGAAAATTTAATTTAAATTTGTAAAAATTATGTATTTTTTAAAGTAATATTTTTACATAAATAAAAAGGATATAATCATGAATACAGTAAGTAATTCAATATATACTAATAAAAATATTAACATACTTTGAAAAATGATGATGAAAATTTAGGTATAAACACTAAACAATTTTTTTAAAGTAAACTTTCAAAATAAATACAAACGAAATGATAATAATTAGGTAGTTCAATGTCTACTAATAAAAAAAGCTATTGGCATATTCACATGATGGAAATAAATATGAATTTCTTGTATCCAAATATAATTTTATATGTTTGTGTTTGTCTTTAGAGTCATTTAAATCCATATTATGTTTTTATCTTTAAAACAATAATAAATACTAAAATAAGATTATGATGCAAAAATTTTATCAAATTTTAAATGTTCAATTATTAAAATGGAGATATTATCAATTTAAATGTGTTGCTATAAAAAATATTGTTAATAACTACACATTTTACATGACTTGGGTTTAGTAAAATACAAATTCACATTTTATTCATTGTTTCTATATGTATTACATGTATAAAATATAAAATATGTATACTACTTAATTGTCATATAACGTATATGACACATATTATAGATAGAGAAAATGCGTAGTATTTTCTTAATTATATTTAGAAAAATATAAGAAATACATGTATATATAGTTAAATATAAATTTATATTGAAATAAAAGTCATTAACTAAATACTTGACTTAAAAAATAATTAATGTGAATCCTTTGAAATGTGTATTAAGTAGCTACCATATATAAACATTTACTAAAAGGTGAATTTTAAATTTTAAGAAAATGAAAACCATAAGAAAATGACAAGTGGAAAAATGAAAATCAAAAAATCTTAGAAAATGACATGGGTCAAATGTAATGAAAAGAAGACATTTGGCAAAATCATTTTTTTATTGTGGTAGATTAAGTGTAAGACTCTTGAATTACATCTGTTAATTAAAAAAATTAAATATAAAGTTCCAAATATTTAAGAACTTTGGATTTATAAGAAAATAAGAAAAACAATAAACTATTAAAATTGATTTTTTAAATAAATAAATAAAATATACTAATAAACCTTAATTTCGGAATTTTGAAATAAGAAGGTAAGTCTATTAATGAAATTGGTATTCATTTGTTACTATATTTGTTGTAATTAAAAATTAAAGTATTAAATGAAATGAAGGTTCTAAATAACGTAAGACGTGGCTTGGCGGCAAGCTAAAAGTTAAGCAATGACAAGCATTGGCTAGCCATGGGGTTTTTCATGTCGTGACTATATATATACATTAAAATATATAAATCATATAATTATTGAATTTTATCAAATATATGAAGTTTTTAGAAGTTTTATATTAATATCTAATAGAAAAAGGTTAACAAAAAATCATTTATTTTAGACCTGATAAAATAATAAAATAACTCGCGCCTTGAAAAAAGCTCACGTCATAACGCAATAAGGCACGCCTTGACACATTATGTAGGTGTCACTCTTCACAAACCCGCCTTAGATATTTTTATAACGACTACACCGCGCCATGTCGTGCCTTGAGGCGCACCATGGCGTACTTTTTAGAGTCGTTTGAATCCATATTATGTTTTTATCTTTAAAACAACAATAAATACTAAAATAAAATTATGCTGCAAAATGTTATTAATTTATTAAATATATCACTTGTCACTATTTAAAATTTATAAGACAATGAGTAGAATGAAAAATCACAAGGTTATTTCATTTATGTTTTTTTTATGGGAGGGTTATTTATTTTTTGATGCATTACATATGGAAAAGAAAACAATAGATACACATTTACAAAGGAATAACCACATATATTAAAAAAATTAATTTTTCCTTTTATTCCTTCGGAAATATTCCAAAGGATATATTGAACAGTTTCATTGTTTTTTTGTCACCATGCAGAGGGTATTATGTCCGTAATAGCTGACGGAGTAGTACGGTCGGTATATATCTCTTTGTATAAAAGCATTTTTGCTGATAATGTATGCCAAAAGAAACAAAGCTTTCATGTTCAACAATTGATTTATTTTTCTTCTCTATGTAAATTCCAATTTCCTTTTCCTATTCAATTTATGCACAACATAAATAAAAGATCTAAAATAAATTGAAGATTATGTGTTACCTTTCACAGCATAAATGTTCCTTAAAACAATATTTAATTATTTATTAGTGTTTTTAATTTGATTACCTTTTTTAATTTAACTGTTATGGAATTTCCCTCTATATATATCATGTGCATACGATCTTGTTACACACTGAAACTTATTCCTTCCATTCCTATTTTATTTTGATAAAACATGGAGCAAACTTCACTGAAGATAGTTTTCTTTGTAGCATTATTGCTTTCCATCTCTTGTACAGTTTTTTCTCCCTCCCTCTCTAATTTCGAAAACCTTCTAAGTTCAATACTAACCAAATATGCTTTACAGGTATGCAAATGTCATGCGCTTTCCCTAAGAGAGAGAATATAGCCACCCCACAATCTCTGTCTAAAAGCAATGGTGAAAACATGACGGAACGTGTGGTTCCCATACATTGTACTAAGGATAGCGATTGCAATTCATTTTGTGTAGTTGGCATAGGATCATGTAGTAACGGTGTTTGCTCTTGTCACAACTAAGAAATTTTATAATGGTTAATCCCTCAGTACATCCATATTACAATATTTCAATTTGTAGGTGTTTTATTATAAAAAATTGTCTTTGATTTCGAAGATTCTTTAATAAGATCCAACATGTTCTACATGATCTATAATGGTTTTAAGATGGCGATTCGAACAATACATGGTTTTCATGTATTTTAGTATCATCACTGACATTAAGTTTATTTATATATTTTTCAAGTTCTAATCTTGAAATTCATTATGGAATATAGCAAATATAGAGGTATATAACACACGCTTTTTCTAAGAGTCCATCGCAGAGTATAAAAAATTGAAAACTTGTATAACCCGCCATAATTAAACGCCACTCTTACCTCAACGGATATCTTGATTTTCTTAATATTATTAGAGTGATTGATGATATAGTCAGGTCATAGGATCGGTTCATGTGCATAGTAAGCATTGTTTTAAACCCAACTTTTCACAGCTTTTCAATTGGAAGAGATGGAGTTTATATTTGAGGCATTTTCTTGATGTAGAGGTTGTTGGTATATTTGATTATGATACTTAGTTTTGGAAGTGTTATTTTTTTTTTTTTTTATATAGTTTTGAATTCTATCATAACTTTTTTTTAATGTTTTATAGGCTTTACATTGTGTTTGTGATATTTAATTTAACATATTTCTTTAATTTAACAAATTCAATAGTTCAATGATAAGGATTTTCCGTGTCTAGCTTTAGCCAGAGTTTGATAGTAAGTAAATACCAAGCCTCTATTTTTCTTTGTTTTCTTCATCCTGTATTAGGCTTATCTTCTTTTTTCCAAAGTTTTAATGATTTGATAGTTTTGGCATTGCAACGGTAATGTTTGATGGTTATTGTAATTTGTTTTGATTATTAGTGTTCTTTAAACGTTAAATGTTTGCTTTGGGATTGTATTATTAGTTGATGTTTTTTTTTTATATCTTTTGCTTTATATTCATAATAAATAAATAATAATAAAATATGCTTTTATGTATTTGTGAGGGAACTACGATGAAAAAAAATTCACATCTCAAGTTTGCTTGGGATCAACGACGAAAAAATAAAATATAAAAAAAAAAAAAAAAATCTTTTGTGAAATTTTCTAGGGACTACCGACTGAAAATTAAAAATATTATATTAAACTTGCTACAGATTAGCGATGATTATAAGAAAATAAAAAGTACATATGAAGATTTGCGACAAAACAACATTCAGATATTGTTATAAAATTTATCGCTAATGTCCAATATAACTGTATTAAGGGACCATTTTGAGTTGGAACCTCTATCGGTAAGTTTATCACAAGGAAAAGTTGATCCTTCGTTAAAACCCTCGCCAAGTCATTAGCCACACTTTAATTATATATGGAGTCTATCGGTTGCTAATCCATTGCAAACAACACTTAGCGACGGAATATCGACTGATTCGTTCTTCTGTAAAACCCATGTTTCTAGTAATGACAAGGGGCTCAAATTCAAATGATATTAATTATGAGTTTCAAATGTCTCGACCTATTGTTAGTAATAATTGGTATTTTCCCATCTGTGCCACTCTTATTAGAAGAACCATATTTATAAAGTACAACGTACATGGGCCTAAGTAGAATGGGCTAGTATAAAAGAATGCTATAATATATACAAGATATGAAGGCCTATATCCGCTAATATCCCCACGGTTTTATCAGGATGAGAATTTCGAATATTTAAATTATTCTTAAAGTTGTTGAACGTAGTCATTAGGAGACCTTTAGTGAAGATTTCAGCATAATGAGGAGAAGAGGGCACCTGAAAAACTCGAACAGTGCCTCTAGGAACCAGATCATGAACAAAATGTATGTTAATCTCTATGTGTTTAGTGTGCTGGTGTTAACTGGGTTCGAGGTCATGTAAACAGACCTAATATTGTCACAATAGACAAACGTGGCTTTGGTGGGAGGACATTGAAGCTCACGAAGCAAGTTACGAACCTAACATGTCTCAACCACAGCGTTAGCGACGCCATAATACTCAGCCTCGGTACTAGATCGCGAGATAACCCCTTGTCGTTTGCAGGACCAGGAGATGAGGTTATCACCAAGAAAGAGATAATATCCGTAGGTTAAGCGACGAGAAACTGGGCATCCGTCCCATTCAACGTCGGAATAAGCACATAGATCAGAGGACCGTGAAACATATACTTGCAGACCCTAATCAACTGTCCCTCAGATGTAGCGAAGAATATGCTTTAGTGCATGAAGATGGGGCTCACGTGGATCATGCATGAACAAACATATATGTTGTACAATGAATGCAATGTCCAATCTAGTAAATGTGAGGTACCGAAGAGCCTTTTCCAGACTACGAAAAAGAGATGGATTCTTAACGGCAGGTCCATTAGCATCTAATTTATGTGTAGTCTCGGCATGAGTGCGAGCTGGATTACACTGGAGCATATGAGCACGCTCAAGAATATCTGAGGCATACTTTCGTTGAGAGAGAAATATGCCTTGTGATGAGCGGGTGGCTGAAATCCCAACGAAGTAGTTGAGATCCCCCAAATCAGTCATGGCAAACTCGCGAATGAGTTGAGTCATAATAAACTGAAGAAGAGCATGAGAGGAGGCCGTGAGCACAATGTCATAAACATATAAATGCAGGCAGGCAGTGTCACATCCATGAATATAGATGAAAAGAGAACATTCTGTGAGGCTGTGGTGAAACCCTATGTGGAGAGCATGTTCAGCAAAGTGCTAGTACCATGCTCTAGGGGCCTGCTTGAGGCCATATACATTACAATTAAGCGAAAAAGGTGAGGCCTGACTTTGTATCCACGAAGGGTTAACAGAAGGCGGTGAGAGGATCCTAGGCCAACACTCCGATGATTGTTAGTGACGACTCCAAAAGATAAGTGGACGATAGGAATTAGGTTTTTCTCTAAGTGAATTGGATATTGTGTACCATGGAACTAAATAGAATAATCTATTTACAATAGAGATAAAAAGGTGTCAACCTCTTTATGTTCCGCATAAGCATGTCATCTTGTCGTATTTATGAGTGTATGCCCAAAGGTAATTTTTACAATTAACAAGTTGTTCTACATTGTTTCGAGAACCCATCAATCATATATTCCTATATAGGTTGTATATTTAGAGTTACCATGCACTATAGTACTAATGTGATGTTTAATTTAAACTTCTTTCGTTACTTTCCATGCTCCAATAGGTTAATTCTAGTATATACATTAGTTCAGTACATATATACTTGTTCAGTATATATTAGTTCGGTATACATATACTAGTTCAGTATAAGAATGGTGTACATAGCTATTTTGCTATGTTATACCCTATTAATGATCAATCCTTCAACTTCAACCTATTTTTCAGAAGAGAAAAAAAAGCTAACATTTTCACTTTATAAATCAAATAAACCCAAACTAATGAACATTATTCAATTATATATCCAGAAAATACTAAATAAACCAAAACAAATAAACAAAAATGAATAAAAGATTCTAATTTCGTCAATCTAACGACTTTAAAATTTGAAAAAGAAAAAAGTTAAGGATCTTAGAATTATATAACTGTAAGTAAAACAAAAAAAATAAGAACTTTTAGGCATGCCCAATTGAGACATTGGTGTTAAACTTGGTCTGATGCGATTTCTTTTTGGCTTGTAAGTGACTTACTTCTTTTGCCCGTTCTTGTCTTAAGTCATCCTCTTTTTGGGCTTGTAAGGGGAGAACTGCATGTACTAATAGTCGAATAGAATCCTACCATCCTACCCTCGAATCTCTTTCAAAAATTAAGAATCGACTGTTATGAATAACTTTGGACCCGACGACAACAACTCTTTGAAAAACCACACATAAGTAGGCTAACGATTCGTTTTCTGGAAAATTCTTTCCGCTCTTTATCGCAGCAGTCCCGTATATATTCCTTTTAAGTATTGAGTGTGTAAAGCAACAACCGGAGCAGATAATTAATTGTCCATGCGTCCAAGTCCATTAGTTAAATTCTCATCAAGAGTGTTTATCAGATTAGGCCCACTTTATCAAATTAGGTCACTTATTTGGGCTCTCACATTATACATACATACATACATACATACATACATATATATATATATATACACACACATACACACACACATATACTACTTTAGAACCCCCTTTGGGTACAGTTCTTCTCTATGATTGGTTGGAATTTTTTTTTGCGAAATTAAATATCCTCCTACATTTTATTCCTAGCCATACTCCTACCATATCAAATGTTGAAATGTGTCATAGTTAATGACAAATTTAATTAAATTAATATTAATTTGATTCACTTGTCGTCATTTGATATGGTAGGAGGATGAGTAGGAATAAAATGTAGGAGGATATTTGATTTCTCTTTTTTTTTTTTTCTTTTGGTGGTTTCCTTTAACTTTTTTTTTGGTTTTTCCTCTTGGTCAACACAGCGGTGTCCACATGCTTAGATAAATTTTGCCCATAATTGTTACATTTCATCGTCTGCTCTCACCTCCCACAGCTTCCAATTAAATTCGGACAACAAATCTAGCACAACCTTAATACGCCTTCTGCTTTGACTTCTCAACGATCTCTAGTAGCTTTATTTCAGGCATCCCCCACTTCCTTTTTCCAATCCGTCTTTTGATTTACACATTACATCTTTTTTTCTCACGTATGGCTTCGTTATTCTAGCCCTAAACCTGATTTATATTTCTATATGAACAAATTTGTCCCCACCACCTCCATCGATTCGATGTTGTTGCTCAGCCTAACTTCCGACGACATCTTCCACAACCTCCAATTCGTCGAAGGTACTCCCTCCCTCCGTGGCACAATGAGATTCCTCCGCCGCGCTATTAGCTGACGAATGCCCCGTCAGCGGTAAATACGTGTGAGGGAATCTATGGCTGAGAAAATCGAACAACAGCAGACCGATTGAGCTTCCTCATGCCCAGTTGTAATCCTAGACCTAGTTTAGAACCTTAAGTTCATTGTTGTTTTGATTTCTATACTGGTTATGAGCCGAAAAGAGAATCTGAAGAGGCCTTTGAGGCTTTAGATTGTTGGATACGTGTGCCATTGTTTGCTTCATATGATTTATGTATGTGTGTGTGTGTTGACTACAAACACATATCTAGCAACTTTCATCAGATTATGGTGACAATTTGAGATTGGAAGTTAATAACAAAAATAAAAATCCAAATTCGAGTTCCAACTCTTCGAGCTTAGGGATTGATGAAGGGGAGAATGCAGATTTTATGTCTAATAGTTTGCAGAATGATGATGATACCAGATACAATCTTTAACCAAATCTTCCTATAGTGTTAACAAACACAAACACCTTTCATTTTTATTTTTTAAGATGTCGATTATCATTATTTCTTTGGTGAGATACAAAAGAGGAAAAGATGGCTACTGAATCCCACCACCACATACATCGTCTATCACCCTTTCCATTATCACATCAACATCACCGGTCACCACCGCTACTCCACCTTCTCTACCAAATTTCAGCTTCTGAGCCAAACAACCACCACTGCTACGATTCAGCATGTGTTGAAAAGCACCGCTCCCGCTCGAAACAATTATCTTTACCAATTCATATATTTTTTTCGTTCTTTTTATTTGTTTATACAGTTGAGCCTCATAATATGTTATGTACTTGTGTTTTGCATGTTGTTAGGATGATTTTAGTTTAATTCTTAAACTTTTAAATCCAAAATCAGAAAAAGGAACCTTATCAACTAAAAATGGTTTTAGAGAGAATATAGGCAATCTGAGGCTATTCACTTGCAATTAGTTGATTTTTGTTACTCTATTTGTATTAATGTATATGGTATGCTTGTTATTTTTCAGTTGTTGTTTTGCCTTTTCAAATGTTGGTCCTTTGGTATTTATATGGTCCATTATAAAAATATATATTAATATTATTTGTTATATGATTTTTTTTTTTAATATGTGCAGGATTTTCAACGAATATCCGATAAAGCAACATGTGATTCGCTGATTAGTAATCAGTTTGAAGAAATTCTTCAATTGTGCAATAATGAGGTAAATGTTTTGGATTTACTTGATTATATAAGGAAAGCGAATGAAAGATTTTAAAGACCAACTTTTGAGTAATTCCATATATGTCCTGATTTTTTACTAAGGCATTTGTGGGTACTTGTATTTTTGTTATTGCACCTACATACACACACACACGCATATATATATATATATATATATATATATATATATATATATATATATATGATTGTTTTCTATTATTTTTCAAGCAAAACTGCAAAGCTTACAAAAAAAAGGCTAAAAAGAACACCAAGAGAATAAACTCACATTTGAGCTGAAAATTGAAAAACTGTCAAATGATTTTATGTTTATGTGAATTTAATTATAATGATGATCATAATAAAGATAATGATAAAGATAAGGATAACGAGAACAAGAACGAGAATGAAAACAAAAATTGAATCAAGTAATTCAAAAAAAGCAAGGGAAGGGGAAATTTGAATGAAGCTTAACTGTAAAATGGGGAAGTGTTCACTGATCAACAACATTGGTTTGAGTTTGGTTCTTGGCCAAAGACATGTTTTTAGAAAAATTAGATATTCCTCTACTTTTTCTTTCTATTAATCCATCTACTTATGTTAAATGGTAAAAAGGATTCGTATTATTTCTTTCCACATATCCTGGTATTTATCTTAAAATATTATTTAATAGATATAAGACCCATATAGTACACAACATTATTAAAAATAAAAATTTAATTTAAATTTGTAAAAATTATGTATTTTTTAAAGTAATGTTATTACATATATAAAAAGGATATAATCATGAATAAAGTAAGTAATTTAATATATACTAATAAAAATATTAACATAGTTTGAAAAATGATGTTGAAAATTTAGGTATAAACAGTAAACAATTTTTTTAAAGTAAACTTTTGAAATAAATACAAACGAAATGATAATAATTAGGTAGTTCAATGTCTATTAATAAAAAAAGCTATTGGCATATTCACAGGATGGAAATAACAATGACTTTCTTTTATCCAAATATAATTTTATATGTTTGTGTTTGTCTTTAGAGTCATTTGAATCCATATTATGTTTTTATCTTTAAAACAAAAATTAATACTAAAATAAGATTATGATGCAAAAATGTTATCAAATTTTAAAAGTTCAATTATTAAAATGGAGATATTATAAATTTAAATGTGTAGCTATAAAAAATATTGTTAATCACTTCACATTTTACATGACTTAGGTTTAGTAAAATACAAATTCACATTTTATTCATTGTTTCTATATGTATTACATGTATAAAATATAAAATATGTATACTACTTAATTGTCATATAACATATAAGACACATATTATAGATAGATAAAATACTTAGTATTTTCTTAAGTATATTTACAAAAATATAAGAAATGTATGTATATATAGTTAAATATAAATTTATATTGAAATAAAAGACCCTAACAAAATACATGCCATAAAAATGCTTAATGTCAATTCTTTGAAATGTGCATTAAGTAGCTATCATATATAATCATTTACTAAGGACGAAAACAACTAGAACATTTATTCTAAAGATTAATAGAATTAATATATATCTACCATATATAAACACTTACTAAAAAGTGAATTTTAAATTTTAAGAAAATGAAAAACATAAGAAAATGACAAGTGCAAAAAAAGAAAATAAAAAAATCTTAGAAAATGACATGTATCAAATTAATGAAAAGAGGACATTTGGCAAAATCATTTTTTTATCGTGGTAGACTAGGTGTAAGACTCTTGTATTACATGTGTTAATTAAAAAAATTAAATCTAAAGTTCCAAATACTTAAGAACTTTGGATTTATAAGAAAATAAAAAAATAATAAACAATTAAAATTGATTTTTTTAAATAAATAAATAAAATATACTAGTAAACTTTAATTTGAGAATTTTGAAATAAGAAGGTAAGTGTATTAATGAAATTGGTATTCATTTGTTACTATATTTGTTGTAATTAAAAATTAAACTATTAAATGAAATCAAGGTTCTAAATAACGTAAGACGTGATTTGGCGGCAAGATAAAAGTTAAGCAATGACAAGCATTGGCGAGCCATGGGGTTTTCATTTCGTGACTATATTATATACATTAAAATATATAAATCATATAATTATTGAATTTTATCAAATATATGAAGCTTTTAGAAGTGTTATATTAATATCTAATAGAAAAATGTTAACAAAAAATCATTTATTTTAGGCCCGATAAAAAAACAAAACAAAAAAAAAACAAAATAACTCGCGCCTTGAAAAAACCTCACGCCATAACGCGATAAGGCACGCCTTGACACGTTATGTAGGTGCCACTCTTCACAAACCCTCCTTAGATATTTTCATAACGATTACACCACGCCTCGCACCATGTCGCGCCTTGAGGCGCGCCATGACGCACTTTTTAGAACCATGAATGAAATTTATTAAAATAGAAAACCCATAAAATAAATTTGTGAAAAAAAAAATTATTCAAAATTACCAAAAATACTATTTGACAAATAAAATGTGAGCATGTCATGTGGAAAAAAAAACTTTCATTTATTAGAGTAGATTTGTAAACATTACGTATTTTTTATAGTAATACTTTTACATAAAGAAAAAGGATATAATCATTAATAAAGTAAGTAATTGAATATATATATATATATATATATATATATATATATATATATATATATATATATATATATATATATATATATATACTAATAACAAAAATATTAACATACTTTAAAGTGATGTTGAAAATTTAAGTGGAAACAATAAACATTTTTTTAAAGTAAACTTTCGAAATCAATACAAACGAAATGAAAATAATTAGATAGTTCAATCTAACGTTGAATTTGTTTTATCCAAATATTATTTTATATGTTTGCGTTTGTCTTCAGAGCCGTTTGAATCCATATTATGTTTTTATCTTTAAAGCAACAATAAATACTAAAATAAAATTATGTTGCAAAATGTTATTAATTTTTAAACGTTCAATATTAAAATGAGACATCATAAATTTAAATGTGTAGCTCTAAAAAATATTGTTAATCACTACATATTTTACATGACTAGAGTTTGTAGAATGTAAATTCACATTTTATTCATTGTTTCTATATATATATATATATATATATATATATATATATATATATATATATATATATATATATATAGTATAACAAAATATTATAGATGTATAAAATACTTAGTATTTTCTTAACTATATTTAGAAAAATATAAGAAATGTATGTATATATAGGTAAATACAAAATTATATTCAAATCAAAGACATTTACCTAAATACATGATATAAAAATGGTTAATGTTAATCCCTTGAAATGTATATTAAGTAGCTACCATATATAAATATTTACTAAGGAAAGAAACAACGTTTAATCTCAAGATTAATAAAATTAATGTAAATACCATATATAAACTCTTACTAAAAAGTGAATTTTTAATTTTAAGAAAATGAAAAACATAAGAAAATGACAAGTGAAAAAGAAAATATAAAAAAATCTTAGAAAATGACATGTGTCAAATGTAATGAGAAGATTACATTTGATAAAATCATTTTTTTTTATTATGGTTGATTTTATTAAATATACCACTTGTCACTATTTAAAATTTATAAGACAATGAGTAGAATGAAAAATCACAAGGATATTTCATTTCTATTTTTTTATGGGTGGGTTATTTAGTTTTTGATCCATTACATATGGAAAAGAAAACAATAAATAAACATTTACAAAGAAATAACCACATATATTAAAAAACTTAATGTTTCCTTTTATTCCTTTGGAAATATTCCAAAGGATATATTGAATAGTTTCAATGTTTTTTTTTGTCACCATGTAGAGGGTATTCTGTCAGTAATAGCTGACGGAGTAGTACGTATAAAAAGCATTTTTGCCGATAATGTATGCCAAAAGAAACAAAGCTTTCATGTTCAACAATTGGTTTATTTATCTTCTCTGTGTAAATTCCAATTTTCTTTTCCTATTCAATTTATGCACAACATAAATAAAAGATCTAAAATAAATTAAAAATAAATTGAAGATTATGTATTACCTTTCACAGCATAAATGTTTCTTAAAACAACATTTAATTATTTATTAGTGTTTTTAATTTGATTACCTTTTTTTAATTTAACTGTTATGGAATTTCCATCTTTCTCTCTGTCTCTCTCTCTCTCTCTCTATATATATATATATATATATATATATATATATATATATATCATGTGCATATGATCATGTTACACACTAAAACTTATTCCTTTCATTCCTATTTTATTTTGTTAAAACATGGAGCAAACATCACTGAAGATAGTTTTCTTAGTCGCATTATTGCTTTCCATCTCATGTACAGTTTTTTCTCCCTCCGTCTCTAATTTCGGAAACGTTGTAAGTTCAATACTAACCAAATATGCTTTACAGGTATGCAAATGTCATGCACTTTCCCTGAGAGAGAGCATATAGCCACACCACAATCTCTGTCTAAAAGCAATGGTGAAAACATGACTGAACCTGTGGTTCCCGTACATTGCACTAAGGATAGCGATTGCAATTCATTTTGTGTAGTTGGCATAGGATCATGTAGTAACGGTGTTTGCTCCTGTCACAACTAAGAAATTTTATAATGGTTAATCCCTCGGTACATCATATTACAATGTTGCAATTTGTAGGTTTTTTATTATAAAAAATTGTCTTTGATTTCGAAGATTCTTAAATAAGATAAAACATGTTCTACATGATCTATAATGGTTTTAAGAACGCGATTCGAACAATACATGGTTTTCATGTATTTTAGTTTCATCACTGACATTAAGTTTATTTACATATTTTTCAAGTTCTAATCTTGAAATTCATTCTGGAATATAGCAAATATAGAGGTGTATAATACACGCTTTTTCTAAGAGTCCATCGTAGAGTATAAAAAATTCAAAACTTGTATAACCCGCCATAAGTAAATGCCACTCTTACCTCAACGGATATCTTGATTTTCTTAATAATATTAGAGTGATTGATGATATAGTCAACTCATAGGATCGGTTCATGTGCATAGTAAGCATTGTTTTAGTGCCCAACTTTTCAGTTGACCTAGTATTGCCAGTGTTGCGACTGAGTCACAATTCAACCACCGAGTCGACCCATTTTTCAAAATTTCTATGCATTTTATAAATACCAGCATTTATATATCAAACGTTTGATCTATTAATTGGTTCATCCGCTGCTGCTTCAGACCATTAACTCGAGCAAATCTAAATTAGTTTTCGTCAGCTTCTAGTTCTAGTTTCTAGTAGTGTGTAAGTTGCATTTCCATGTAGCGCTCTCTTACTTCTCTTTTATTTCTAGCTCATATCATCACTCGTTTTTCTAACCTCTACCTTCCTTAACTCCTTAATTTTTTTTTCCTAAGGTTTTCATAATGATTATCATCTTGATTCCAATTTTTACTTTCTATATTATATAAATTAGCATACATATTTTTTTCAAGATTTGAAGTGAAATGAATTTGGTACCGCGAGTAGGCATTTAACCACTACTAGAAACTTTAGGTTTAGCAACGGATTTAGTGAGAATAAATTCTATAGAAAATTTTAGGCTTAGCGAGGGTTTTGCGATGGATCTACAATGTTTTAGACAATCATATTCGTTATTCAACATATAGAATATTAACGAGAATTTACCGAGGGATCAGTTACATAACTCATAATTGTTTATCAACGCACCCCCATCGATTTTTGCCATCGTGGTACGCTTTTAGCCAGAGAACGCCAACGGAAGCCATAATTATGTATGCACATTTGTTTTTTCTATCGCTGATCTCTCTTTGAAATTAGCGCAACCGAATTCTAGTTTCATGAAATGTTGTAAGTTACCTTCCTTCCCAAATTTGTTTTATCACTCTAGAGTAAGTTCCCTCCATTTTGTTAAACCTAATTTCACCCTCTCCTTTCAAATAAAGGACGTCACCACTCATCGTTGCAGCTTCTGATTCTGGCAGCCGCCACCCCGACCATAAAATCGCAAAATTGAAATTGGTTTTCATCAACTTTCGCTTCAGTTAAATCTCTTGATTTTCCATGCTTTAGTCATATATTAGGTTAGGTTCAGTTCAGCTGCACTATATTACGTTAGATATAACTTTTCCCTTCATTTCCTTTTCAATCATCATCAATCTCATTGTTGGAATAGTGTCTAAGCTCGTAACTATATTTGGTATGTACTTGACGTGGTTGTGCATGGTCCTTTTGGGTTGCCTTCTCCAAAGCAACTTGACAAGGTAATTTAAGGAGAAAGAGAGAGTATTATGATTTATTAATATATTATAAGAGTAATATATTAAAGGAGAAATCATATTTATTTTAATTAGTATTGGTCATAAATTAATTAAGAATTAATTTAGTGGTCAAAAGAGATTAATTGAATAAAGGGGTATAAACTGTCAAATGTATGATAGTGGAGTTTTTGGTTAAGGAAACCTAATGGGCTTAAGGGGGAACGAAATTATGATGGGTAACAATCATATTTTCATCCAAGGGCCTTATTCCAGAAGGTTCCATGGGCTGCTTGGTGGCTAAGCTGTCCATTAGGGTTTAGATTGAAACCTTAGTAACCTGTAAGTATAAATATGACCCCTAGGGCTTCGAATTCGGCTACCACTTGATTCTAAGAGTACCCTAGGCTGATTTCTAGCCTCTCTCTCTCCCTCTCTCATATTGCCTTCTTGCTTGTGGGGTTTGTGAACCATTAGAGGAGTTGCATTTGTGACTCTAGGCTCAAAAGAAGAAGAAAGAGGAGATCTAAGCCAACTCTTGAAGAGGTAAACATCTAGATCTTATTCTATATGTTAATTTTGTTGTCAATATGCTACATTAGGGTTTGTAAG
This sequence comes from Lactuca saligna, assembly GCF_052625555.1. NCBI lineage: Eukaryota > Viridiplantae > Streptophyta > Magnoliopsida > Asterales > Asteraceae > Lactuca > Lactuca saligna. Next base: position 40,660,446 of record NC_136424.1, on the reverse strand, counting down.
TCTTGGAATCAAAGCATGTTCAATAGTGAAACCTAGATCCAAGCATTAGGGTTTGTATGAGCACATCAGAATGTTTCTTATCCATAAAACTTATCAGTGGTATCAGAGCCTTGATTGGTTTCAGTTGAATGTGATGCTTAATTGCCTTATTTTCTGAAAATCGATTTTTTTGGTCCCTGCCCAACTCAACTCGGCGAATTGACCCCTACTCGGCGAGTCCAGGTCTGACTCGGCGAGTCAGTTCGTCAGAATTAGGGATTTTCGGGTTTTGGCTGCTGTTTTGACTTGGACTTGATGCTTAATTTGTTTTATGAAGTTAAGATCCGAATTTTATCTTAATTAAGTGTTTATCCTTGCCAAAATAATAGATAATTTCAAATCTTTTAATATTAGTTGTTTATGTGATAAATATGGATTATTTAAAATTATTTGGTAATTATCTAATGACTAAAATTAAGATTAGGTCAAATATAGATAATTATGAAATTAATTGATTAATTTGAATTATTTGTTATTTGATCCCTTATGTTTTGAAAAGTTCAATACTTGCCCTCAAGTTTTTGAAATTTGAATTTATGATTAAAAGTTTAATTTTGAGTAATTTAAATTTCAAACCCTTAGAATTTTACAAGTTTAAAATTCAACCCTATACTATTATATATTATTACAAGTTTAGTTAATATATATGTATAACTTAAAATGCTAGTCTTACCGTTAGTAGGCCTCATTCACGAAGCCGGTCTATAAGGTGGGTATAAGGTTGCTGCCTATAAAATGGCGCTTAATGGGTGTACACTCACACCTACCGCTTGCTTGACTGGTGGAGGGTCGTTAGCCGAAGGGGTAGGATAGGGCAACCTTCTCCTCATTAAAAGTATAATGTTAATTATAAAGTAACTACATGTTTACAAATTCCCATTCCTAGTTACTTTAGGGTAAAATGTGAAAATGATGCTAATCCATGGAATTACACTTCGTACCCTTGTCAAACGTTGATGGAGCGCGTGTGGTTAACCGGCACATCAATTTGGAGATGACATTAGTAGTGAAGGGTGACTCGATGTTTGTCATAGATCAATGGAGCGTGTGTGGTTTACCGGCACATTGATTGGGTGATAAGGACATTGAGTGCACCACGTTGATTCGCATGGTTATTCACAAATTTGTTTGTGATCCTCGGCATCCCAATCGCAAATTTGAAATGCATATCAAGATTTAAACATGCCATTGAAAAGTTCAATGAATCTCAAAGATCTAGGAGTTTTCAATACATTTAAAACCTAAATTGCTTTTTTGTTTTTCATGGTGAGAATTAGTGAATCGTCATTCACTTACCTTCAAATTATTTACTTTTAGAGTACGGCATCCCTTTCTAAGTTGTAAATAATGTTGTTGGATCCTAGCCCTAATTTCTCATTTGGGTGTTTAATTAGGGATTGATTTATAATCAAACTTTGTTCCTTTCTTTTTCAGATGTCTGCAAACAACAACAACAACGCTTCTGGGTCATTCTCGTTGATGAACTTGTGTCAGAAAGTGACATTTGATGGTTCAAACTTCAACGAGTGGATGAGATATATTCGCATGATCACACGCTACGAGGACAAGGAATATGTCCTCGATGAAAAGCTTGAGAAGATCATCCCAGATGTTGCTACTCCCGAGGAATTGGCCGCCTTTGAGGCCCACGAGTGTGATGCTACTGTAACATCCCGAAATATCAAGAGTAGAGTTGAAGGGGCTAAAAGAGTAAGTTTTTAAAGAGTGACTCGGCGAGTTCATGGATGGACTCAGCGAGTAGAGTCGCGACTTGGTCGCGTGTTAAGTAGCCAACTCGGTGAGTCAGTGAGATGGACTCGGCGAGTAGGCGCTGAGTAGAGAAAACCCTAATTCTCGGGGTTGAGCCTTATATAAAGATCATTATGTTTTCCTCCTAACCTCTTTATCACCCCTTGAGCCCCAGAAAACCCTAAATCGCGGAGAAGCACCATTGTTGAGTGGATTGGAGCTTGGAGAAGTAATTGTTGAATGAATTTTGGGAGATTGAAGGCTTGGAGCAAGGGGCTTTGCTTGGATTCGAATCACATTGCAGTTGGGGCATCTCTTAGAGGTAATATCTCGTTATTGGGCTGTTGTTATGTTGTTTCTTCATTTTGGGGTTTGTGGGAATTTGTCTATGGATGAAATGGGAAGTCTAGAGGTTAGATCTGAGGTTGCTACCTCAGATCTGGAAGGGAGAAGAATCAGAGAGCATGAAAGTCCCTGTGTTGGAGTGTTTAGTGAAGTTTACATGTCCCAAACCCTAGCCCAATGTGCAAACGGCCTAGATCTCTTTGGATTCACGTAAAGTTTGACACTTTACGGGATAGATGAGTGCTAGGAGGCTAGACCTATGTTTTGGAGCAGTTGCATGGCCTGGAATGCTTCTGAATGGATTCAGACCGGTGGTACTCGACGAGTCACATCGGTGTACTCGACGAGTTGCTTGAAGATGATCTGGGACTCGACGAGTTGGAAGAACAACTCGGCGAGTAGGTTGATGATAGCCTTAGACTCGGCGAGCCTGTTCTTGGACTCGGCGAGTCTTGTCAAAGGGTCCCGATATTCTCTGGTTGAGTCGAGAATCGGTGAGTCGAGGGATGACTCGGTGAGTTGTGTGCGAGTGGACTCAGAGTTGTTGGACTCGACGATTCTCGGGGTGACTCGGCGAGTTAGGTCGCGGATTGAGTGAAGTTCTGATTATGGGAACTCGACGAGTCACAGGGTTGACTCGGCGAGTAGGATCAGTCAGGGGTTGACTTTGACTGAGGACTTTCATTTTGACCAAGGGTTGGCCAATGACTTTTACGGTTTGGTCAGCGATGTGGCCTTTGGGCCAAGAGAGGGGTAAAATAGTCTTTTACCCTTAAGAGGGTGCCATGAGAGGATTGATTCTAGTCTCGAGAGTTATATTCATGAGAGTATTTACCTTACGTGTTAGGCAGTGGCGAGTTGAGATTTAAGTGTGGGGATATCCGCTTTCTGCTTGCCAGGTGAGTCTTCTCATTATACTTTACCTCGAGTAGGTAACCAGAGTTATGTGATCAGAGTATTTTATGCTATATGTACGTGATGTGTTGTATTGCATTACTTCTATGTGATTTATGCTGTGCATGTTTATAGAGTTGGAACCGGAAGGTTCCCAGAGTTAGAACCTGAGGGTTCACAGAGTTTGGGTGCACGGACCCATAGAGTTATAGCCTCGAGTGGCTAATATGTGTTATGTGTGGTATTTTGGGGAACTCACTAAGCTTCGTGCTTACAGTGTTTTGTGTGATGTTTTTCAGGTTTCTTTCAGTATCACGGGATGGCACCGGCTTGATTGTACACACCAGAGAAAGAGTCATATTTTGGAGGATCCTGGTTTTCTATGCAAGTGAAAATGGAGTTATGTTTTGTAATTCGACTATGAATGAGATTTTAAACAAGCGTTTCTAAGAATAAAATGATTATTTTAAATGAAAATTTTGTCTTCAAATTTACGGTGTTACAAGTTGGTATCAGAGCCTTGGTTTGAGGGATTTGGATGCGCCTTCGGGTAAATATGGACTCAAACTGAGGAAGTAAGAAAAGTTTTTAAGGAAATAATTTTCTAAAAGTGAATAAGAGTTCAAAGAGAAAGCAAGAAAGAGCAGTGTGTACAATCAGCCAGAGCGCGAACGGTGATTTCCCAAAATACCCTTACTTTTGTGTTATGAGATATTTATGATGCACTTTATGAGATATTATTGCATGCTAGAGACAGGCTAGGTATTTCATATGTTAGGACTAGAGTGGCCTGATTTGTGATGCCTTAGCCTAGGACTCGTTGTTATATGTGTTATGCTTTTGAGTATGTGATGAGTGAGAGTATCCAGTTAGAACCCATGAGGGGTAGAGTTACAGAGTTCAGTGGTACTTTCGAGGATGAGCCGAGAAAGTGGAGTTATCACAGAGAGGGAGTCCTATGTATTCTTCGATGCTCGAATGCTGCTTGCTTTGTGCTTTGTGGAACTCTCAATGATGGGAGTCAGCTACCAAGTAACTATGACGATATTCAGGAGGTAGATGGCTGACATCATTTAGAGCTCTTAAGCAGCTAATAGCAAAGAAGTGGGAGGACAACGGAAGAGCCTAGGGAGTAACCCTAGCCAGATGAGTGCGCTTGTAGAGTAGAGAATTTCGCTGGGGAGTGAGCACGCGCGATGGGATTGGTGAAAGAGCAGGTCGATCAGCTACTTAGAAGCTCTGGGATGGTCCGTGTGGAAAGTATGGGTAGATGTGGCAGGTAGTATGGGCCCGTACTACTAAAAGCAGAGGACCCATACTTGATACAGGGAGTATTCTAAAGGTTCTAAGGAGCAGAGTGAGGAGTGATGTTATGGTTCGGGTACCATACATCAGAGCAGATTGAGGAGTGATGTTATGGTTCGAGTACCATACATCGGAGCGGATTGAGGAGTGATGTTATGGTTCGAGTACCATACATCGGAGCGGAGTGAGGAGTGATGTTATGGTTCGAGTACCATACATCGGAGCGGATTGAGGAGTGATGTTATGGTTCGAGTACCATACATCGGAGCGGATTGAGGAGTGATGTTATGGTCCGCGTACCATACATCGGAGCGGATTAGGGAGTGATGTTATGGTTAGGGTACCATACACCGGGGCATATTGAGAAGAGATGTCATGGAATGAGTACCATGGTTCGTAGTGAATGATGTTTGTGGTTTTCCGGTTATCCGGTCATGAGTAAGTTCGAAGAGGCGTCCCTTGAGAGGGAGATCGAGAGCCCCTCAGAGTATTTTAGTAAGGAGTCAGTGAGAAGGGAGAGTTTCGATCTGAGTTGAGCCATCAATCGATGAAGGAGATGTCACCTCCTATGATCTGGGAGGTACTGATTATGTTTGTGTGAAAAATATGAGAAGCATGATGTTTTAGTTTTGAGTTTAGGGGTAAACCCTACGGGTCGTCATTGATGATGATTTCCCACCAGAGTATCAGGTAGCATGTGTGTCACGAGGTAGTGATTTATCATGAGCAGATAGTCAGTTGGGACTGAGATAGTTGAGGACCACACTACACCTATTTGAGTATAGTAGGAGGTATTGTAGTGGTATCAATGGGGAGTTCAGTCAAGTTCAGCGGTGCAGAGAGTTTTCTATCCATGGGGTGTTGAATTTAGGAGTGGGTACCTGTTCTTGGGATGATCCCGGTGTTAGAGAGTTGGTTGATGAGTTGAGGTGAGGGGTACGATGATTTTATGGTGTAGTCTATAAGCCAGGGATGTTATTGAGCATTTGAGTTGTTTGGTACTAGATTGGTACGAGATTTGGAACGACTAGAGGCAGACGTGACGAGAAGTTCTTGAGGAGTTCATCAGAGGTTCAGAGTATATGAGGTCGATTCATTTCCTTAAGGGGGATTATCGGGCGTTGTGTAGCACTTTCCGGGGGCAGGTGCGATTTTGCTGGAGAATATAGTTATGGGATAGTTGTGTGCTATTTGGTGATGGTTCGAACCCTAAGTGGGGGAGAACCGGGTGCCGTATGTAAGAAAGTAAACATTTGTCAAGAGCAGTTATAAGTGGAGTATAGAGATATGCGGTAAGAAATCATGAGACCACAGATGTCGGTGATCGAGGAAAGGGGTCTGAGTGAGTTAATGCGGGAAGTACTTGTTTGAGAAGGATGAATGTCTCCACGACAGGTGTTTATTGGTCAGGAATCTGGTATTGGTCAGTGTTGGGGCAAGTAGATAGAGAATGATTGGGCAGCCAACTCTCGGGTCGGTATGCGTATCCTTGTTGGATTTTGAGCGGCGGGAAAGAGGGTTTTGGAGAATTATCAGCGTATTTCGTAGCGTTAGCGTTTTCTTGTATTCCAATTGAGAAATTGGATGCACCAAAGTTGCAATGTTGAAAATATATATATATATATATATATATATATATATATATATATATATGTCAATCTATTTCTGGGGTTTAGAGGAAATGTATTATTGTGTCTATATGATGCTTGGGGCAGGAGATCAGTGGTTGTGGCAGGATTTTGTGATGTTCTGCTGGGTATTCCTAGGTATCCGGGTATGATAATCTTTATTTCAGAGTTACTCGTGAATCTTGAGTTGAGACGACTTGTGGTATATCAGGTATCTATGGATCTAGTGAGAGCCCTTCGAGTATGGGCATCCAGGGAGATTATTTGAGAGAGTGGATCTTCTCAAGGGTGGGCATATGTTATGTCGATTGCCTCCAGAGTCTGTGATGAATATTCGAGACGAGTATGGGTAGCCGCCTATGATAGTCTGCGGAGCACGAGCTAGTGGGGTCAGAGGGTGTTGTGATACTACGGGGAGCCGTAGTACTCACTAGTCAGAGGGTGTTGTGATACTGCGGGGAGCTGTAGTACTCACTAGTCAAAGGGTATTGTGATACTGTGGGGAGCCGTAGTACTCACTTGTCAGAGGGTGTTGTGATACTGCGGGGAGCCGTAGTACTCACTAGTCAGAGGGTGTTGTAATACTGAGTGGAGCCATAGTACTCACTAGTTAGAGGGTGTTGTGATACCGCGGGGAGCCGTAGTACTCACTAGTCAGAGGGTGTTGTGATACCGTGGAGAGCCGTAGTACTCACTAGATGGCAAGAGAGTGTGATGATGGAATGTTCTCCGATCAGTGTATGATGTGGAAGAGTTTTGGGCTTAAGTAGCCCTAGTATTGAGTTTTTGGAGCCTGGATGTTGGACCAGGGGCGAGACTGGGGTCCCCGTCTCTGTCGGGAAATGTGGTGAGATGCGCAAGGGATATGCTCAGCAGAAACCAGAGATCAGAGTTGAGACGATACTCGGTTGGATTGTATTTTCTCGCATAAGGAAAAGAGAATTTCCTGACTTGCGTGTCACGGGGCCGGGATAGTGGTCACGGGGAGGAAGTTAGTGGGATATTTGGATCATGATATGGGTGACCTTTGGAGGCTCAACTGTGGAGTCAAAAGCTGACCTGGTGCTCAGTCTCGAAGAGGGATATGAGAAATGTGCTAGAGCTTATCATGATGATGTCTGAGGACACCTCAGAGGGAGCGAACGATTCAGACGCTCAAAGACATGCTTCGGGCATGTGTATTAGATTTCGGAGGGAGTTGCGGCACGTATTTATCCTTGGTTGAGTTATCCTATATCAACAGCCATCATTAGTGCATTGGTATGCCACCCTTTAAGCTGTTGTATGGGAGGAAGGGTCGGACCCTCATTTGCTGGGGAAAAGTGTTGATTCACGGAGGTGGAAGTTGTAGTGAGAATGGATGATTTGGAGTATGGTGGTCGAACATTGTGTCTGTGATAGTGGTATGGAATGACATCATGATGGGATGTTTGCTGAGGACGCGGAAGGGATTCCGCGGGTGTAGAGCCAAGAGTCTCAGGATGGATGCAGGGATGGAGTCTGGGACTCCCAGCTTGATTCTGATCAAGGGTTGTGTGCGTAGTGGTGGTTTCTCCTGGGGATGTTAGAGATGTCATCAGTGTGACGGGTTTTCCTAACCCGAGAGTGCGAAGGTTGGTGCGGCATGGGTGTGTAATTGCAAGAAGAGGACTCATGGGAGTTGCTCTGGGATTGAAGAGTGGGTCTTTCCATCGTCACGGATTGGATAGAGTAGGATTCGGATCGGGGATCCGATGGTTCATAGCTTCTAACCCTTATGGGTCGAGTGATTGTTGAGATTTAGGGCAGTGATGCTTCATGGGTAATTCTCGGGTCGTTGAGTGTGGTTATCAGAGGGTACATCCGGTGCCCGGTTCGAGATAGTGGTCAGGACACCGTAAGGAAAGGGAAACTGTGTTCGAGTTTCGATGGGTATGCCTTGTGAGACCTGGTCCGATTAAGGCCAGGTGGCACGTTGTGGGAGTATTTCTGGAGTTGAGTTGTTGTAGGCTTCGAGGATGAAGCCTAATTTAAGTGGGGGAAAATTGTAACATCCCGAAATATCAAGAGTAAAGTTAAAGGGGCTAAAAGAGTAAGTTGTGAAAGAGTGACTCGGCGAGTCCATGGATGGACTCGGCGAGTAGAGTCGCGACTTGGTCACGTGTTAAGTAGCCGACTCGGCGAGTAGGCGCTGAGTGGAGAAAACCCTAATTCTCGGGGTTGAGCCTTATATAAAGATCATTATGTTTTCCTCCTAACCTCTTTATCACCCCTTGAGCCCCAGAAAACCCTAAATCGCGGAGAAGCACCATTGTTGAGTGGATTGGAGCTTGGAGAAGTAATTGTTGAATGAATTTTGGGAGATTGAAGGCTTGGAGCAAGGGGCTTTGCTTGGATTCGAATCACATTGCAGTTGGGGCATCTCTTAGAGGTAATATCTCGTTATTGGGCTGTTGTTATGTTGTTTCTTCATTTTGGGGTTTGTGGGAATTTGTCTATGGATGAAATGGGAAGTCTAGAGGTTAGATATGAGGTTGCTACCTCAGATCTGGAAGGGAGAAGAATCAGAGAGCATGAAAGTCCCTGTGTTGGAGTGTTTAGTGAAGCTTACATGTCCCAAAACCCTAGCCCAATGTGCCAACGGCCTAGATCTCTTTGGATTCACGTAAAGTTTGCCACTTTACGTGATGGATGAGTGGTAGGAGGCTAGACCTATGTTTTGGAGCAGTTGCATGGCCTGGAATGCTTCTGAGTAGATTCAAACCAGTAGTACTCGGCGAGTCACATGGGTGTACTTGACGAGTTGCTTGAAGATGAGCTTGATGGGTTTTAGTCATAAGACATCCTATGTGCTCATACAAACCCTAATGCTTGGATCTAGGTTTCTCTATTGTACATGCTTTGAATCCAAGACTATAAACCCTAATTCTGACATATGGAAATCGACATTAACATATAATTAGGTTTAAGAACATACCTTGATTGTTATATAGCAATAAAAATCACAACTCCACCTTGGATTGACTTTGGAATGCTTAGAGTCACAAGTGTCACTCCTCTAATGGCTCACAAACACCATAAGCAAATGGAGAAGGTATAAAGAGAGAGGTGAGAGGTTAGAATTCGTATCTAGGACCTCTTGGGAAGGGATACACGAATTCATGACCCTAGGGGTGTTTATATAGGTGTAGAGATAGGGTTTCAGTCATTATCCTTATCTAGTTGATTATCCATTAAGCAACCAATAAGATAATCCTTGAATCCTTATCATACTCGAATTCTAAGGCTTTCCAACCTTAAATTCGTCCACCATATAAATAAGATAATCCTTACCTTATTTTGTAACTATCACATAATTACAAATCAGCCCCTCTAGTTTAATTAATTACATTTGATCACAAAACTAATTCTTAATTAATTATTGACCAATATTAATTAAACAAATATGATTTCTCCTTTAATATATTATTCTTATAACATATTAATAAATCATATTATCCTCTCTCACTTTATTCATTTCTCCAATCAAGTTGCTTTGGTGAAGGCAACCCAAAAGGACCATGCACCATCGGGTCAAGTACATACCAAAATAGTTATGGACTTAGACACTAATCCAACAGTCTCCCACTTGGATAAGTCTAACAACTATTCTGCGTATGACTTCAGATCCTGATCTGCAATCGTAGCTTTCCAAAGCCGCTGTTAACTCTGATCACATCAGATACGCGTGTCCTTAGATAAGGGATCATATATTCCTCCATTCTAGATATCGTATGAGATATGATCTCTAATCATTCTCTTTGTACTATATCTCGATTTCCAATTTATGACGACAGACTAATTGAACAAATCAAATTAGCCCTAGCCCGGCCGAGCATTTACGTATGTCATCACTAAACCATCGAGGGGCCCAAAGATATCGCTTCTATCCTACCTTGGATAAAAGGAACGGATAAACTTTGATACAATGCTTGCTTGCACTCACTAACCAAATCACACACAACAATATGTTTTGTAACACCAAGTTACTAGTGTGTTTACATATTATCAATGTGCAACCGATTAGCAAGATACAACTCACACATCTCGGTTTGAAGAATATAAGATGTTATCGTCTCACTAATCACTCGAGATAGTGATCCAAGTGAGCGTGGGTTTAATCCAATGCTCAAATCATATTCATAAGCACTCATGAACGTTGCAGCAAACATTTGCTTATGTCTAATACTCTTTTAGACAATCCACACACCAATTCACGACAGTCTTCATTCATACCTACTTCCAACATATGAACGACTGTGGCCCGTTCGAATAATTCGATTATTCTTAATAAACTCAATTATTCTGGAAGTCAAAACATGCAAAGTGAAACACAAGAATAATACTAATCCCATATGGCCTCAAACCTTTGAGTATAAACAAAACACGTTTTATTTATCACATATCGATTACTCATTATCTGTCGTTTCGGGTAATCAACTTCTTACTTGAATTCCAACACTTGTCCCATGCTCCTAGCATACACAATGTTTATCTATGGTTCTTACTTTTGTGAAATAGACAAATTGAACACGTTTCCAATCCTTCTCATTTTACAACTCCAAATCCATTTTCTTAAGTGTAAGAATATCAAATTCTCGCTACTTATAGAATATGCTAGATTCTAACACTTTATGCAACGATACTTTCGTAATGTCACTGCACCAAGGTCACAAAGACTATTGCCAATGATATTACAAAGTCCTCTATCGGAGATTGTTACAAGACAATTCCTTAGATACGATGTCTCTCACTCAAAGTACATTCCTTTGAACATCCTTTTGCATAAAGGTTTCTAATCCAGACATAGATTTTCAATATTTACTTCCCAATATGGACACGCTTCCATATTTTCCATATGACAACTAATTTCTTAATAGAATCTTATCTATTCGTAATGATATCGATATTGTCCATCCAATATGGAAACATTTCCATAATTTCCAATACTATACTTCCAACTACTCACAAGCGACCAATCCTCATCGAACTTTGGATTGTCCTTTGATAGTTGTTTAATTATTTTAGTCAAAACCGATTCTAGTCCCTTTTCCCTCTAAATGCACTGGACATTTGGAAAATCTTAGAATGGTCAAACATTAAATCATTTGCAATCGATCCTATACTCGAAGCGTATGGGACACGACGCACAATGTTTTATTTTCTATGTTCTCAAAATTCGAATTGTGAAGAGGAATGCCGTAATCATAATCGAAACTTTAAGAACACACTATGTACCTTTGACTAAATTTATCAACATTTCACAACCTAATCCTTTAGATTTGAAATGAAGCATAATATTCTCTCCCTTAATTATAGCAAAACAACCTTTCAACTCTTACAACTTTGTAAAGTATGACTCTTGTTTTCTATAATTAATATTGCCAACTATGCAATACTTGCCTTAATAATCATACAATCATAACATTTATGCTCCCACTATCATGATGATTATTATAAAACATAACACTTATGCTCCCACTAGCTTCGACATGTATTCATAAACATCTTAACTTTAAGAAAAACAATACTTATTGAATTTCTTAAGTTCATGTTTCTAATACTTAGTGCTTTGATAGTCTTTTATCAAGGCTTCTTGAACTTATACACTTTTGCCTTAGATAGTTCATATGTGTGTCTTAACAATTAAGACTAATTGCCTAACCTCACAATTCAAATTATGGAAAGGGATGCCGTAACCATGATCGAATTTGAGAATGCAATTTTACAATCACTATCTTTTAAAATCTTTCTTAGTGAAAGCATTTTCTCACAATCATTTTCATGAAGGAAGAAATCTTATGACACTTAGATTTAAATGGTGTATTTGTTCCTATCCATGTGAATTTGTTAAAACCAAAGTTTACGACAAATTCAAACTCATATGGATCGAACTTTCTTAATCTTGATTTCTTGCCTTATGGTAGCACAGCTGCCCACCACGTCTTCCAATTAGTTAAGATGCTCACCTTTTCCTATCAATGTACTTTCCATTGATCAAGGTCCTTGCCTTTTATGCATTCAAATGAGAACTCATAGGACTCACATGCATAATTAACTCGATTGGATTGCCACAGAAACAAAATAATGTCTTCACGATAGGTTGTAAACCTCAACTCGTGTGCTAGTGATGATCGATAAGGTTTATTTGATTTGTTCTTGAAACTTTTCAAGACCATTAAGACTCCCACTGACTCCTTGACATATACGATTCTCTTATCAAAACATTTCTTGACAAACAAATATTCAAGAGTTAGTGTAGCTTTTATCAAAACACTTCATAAATTGGTCCAAGTTGGTCTTTGTCTTATTCAAGACATCACAACTTTCCACAATTGATGAATGTTATAAACCTTCTTAATACTATTCACTCAATGTCACAATCTTAACTTTAAGACTTGTTTTGGAACGAAGTATGATTGTCTTCTTGATTTGACCATTTCATCAATCTTTGATTCCTCTTCTTGGACATACAATTGTACCAAGACTCACTTAGAGGATCAATTGAGATATGGTTCTTAATCATTAAGACCTATCATAAAGCATAAAAGCTACTCTCCTTTCTTCTTAGAATGGAGAAACTCTTATCTTTCTGCCTACTTGATTCTTCTTATTCGTTTTGCTATTGATCTAAACCCCTTAATCCATTCAAAATTACACTTAATCTTGTAAGTGTAATCATATTTACTAAGCCTTTAGTAAATCATGACGAATATCTTTGTTACTCTTATGGTGAAATTGATCAACACACAACTTTGTGTACTCGATCTCCTAGTCCTTCACTTGACACTTTGTCAATGAGTTAGTCTAATTTCCAAATACGTAATTTCTCATTCATCGTGCATCCACGTTGCATGATTCCAAGTTTTTGTCCAATTGAAACTTGGGCGATGAGAAACTCTCCCTATTTGGTAAATTCTCGACATTTCCATAAATAACATAACTAAGAATCATATCCATTCGTTGTAGAAATATGCAAACATCAATTTTCACATAACGATTTCATTGCAAGGAAGTAAACAAATAAATAAGTTAAACAAAATTTGTTTTATTTATAAAAGCAGCGGAAAAACATTTGTCCTTACAATGCAAAATCTATTGAAAACTATGTAAAAGGAAATTTTCTAACAACTCTATCATAACTATCTAAGCTCAAAATCCAATCTTCAAGTCGATGCGATCGAGATCCATCACTTGTGATTAGATTCATCTTGCTCTCTTATCAAGCTTCCTTTCTTTTCACCGATCCTTCAAAACATTCAAATGCAATCTTATCACATCATGTATTAAGAATCAATGAATAGGAATTTAATGGAGTTAGATAGTGGATTCTTACCTAAAGCGTAGTCATACTTTTGACTCTCCCATCTCTTAAATCTCTTAGGTAAATAGGGCAACTTCGTCTCCAATGCCCCTTCTCTTGGCAATAAAAGCAAATTGATTCTTTTGGAACAACACATGAAACTACTTCAGACATCGCCTTTCACTTATGATCAAACTTTTCGATCATTGCATGTCTTCCATTGCCATTTTCTAAATCCATAGAGGTCTTGAAGGCAGATTCACCAATCAACTTTGCTTTTCTATTGCGCCAAACCATTGCTGATTCAGTAGCAATAAGCATATAGGTGAGATCTATAAGGGTCACATCGTGGTTCATCATATAGTACTCTCTTACGAATTCACTATATGAGTTAGGAAGTGATTGAAGAACCCAATCAACAGCCATCTCTTCACCGACAACGGATCCCATCATTCTTAACCTATCAATGTGTGACTTCATCCCTAAGATGTGTGCACACACCGACTTGCCCTCTTTATGTTTACTTGCCAAAAGGACTTGAGTGATATTGAACTTTTCAATTGTACAATCTTGTGGTTAGGGAGAATAATTGGAGGAGGAGGAGGAAGTGAAGCATGATTTCTTGTTCCTTGATCGAATCGTGGAATATCATCTTCATGTGGAATGCTTGTTCCACGGGATTTGAGAAGACCATAGTTGCCGAACTTTGACATCGGGAGAAAAACGAATTCAAGTTAGTTGATTGATTGAGTCCTTGGTAAATCACCCAAATGAAATTCCAAGGCTAGGACCCAACACAATATCCTACAACTCAGGAGAGGGATGTTGTAACCCAAATTGCAGAACATTTGAAGGTAAGTGAATGACGATTCACTAATTTCCACCATGAAAAACGAAAAAGAAATTTAAGTTTTAAATCTATGAAAACTCCTAGATCCTTTGAGATTCATTGAACATTTCAATGGCATGTTTAAATCTCGATATGCCCCTCTTGTTTGTGACTGGGATGCCGAGGATCACAAAGCGGGTGTGAATAACCATGCAAACTACATGGTGCCCTCACATGTTACAATCACCTATTCGATGTGCCGGTAAACCACACACGCTCCACCGAACTATGACAAACATTGAGTCACCCTTTGCTACCTTTGCTTAGAACCATTTAGTGTGCCGGTAAACCACACACGCTCCACTAACGTCTTCGCAAGGGCACAAAGTGTAATTTCATGGAATTGCATCAATTCACTTTTGCCTAAGTAACTAAGATTGGGAATTTGAAAAACATTTAGTTACTTTGTATTTCATTATACTTATAATGGAAGGTTTCGTCCTATCCTACCCGTTCGGCTAACGACCCTCCACTAGTCAAGAGTGCGGTGGGTAAGAGTGGATACCCATTCAATCGCCATTTTATAGGCAATTTCCTTAAACACCCCTTATAGACCAGCTTCGTGAATGAGGCCTACTAACGGTAAGACTGACTTTTACTCATACATATATATAATGTTAGACCTTTAATGTTATATATATATATAGTATAGGGTGTATTTCACACTTTTAAAATACTATATCGTTAACTTTAACAATTACACTTTTAATTCAATTAAATAGTTAACCTAAACTTTTATGGATTTATTAAACCTCTTTTAATTATACTCCTTAATTAATTAATAAAACCATAAGGGTGTGATTTGAACTTTTCAAAACATTACTAGGGTTTTAGAATTTAACATTTCTAATTAAACCTTTAATCAACTTTTAAATTCCAAAACTTGAGGGCAAGTTTTGAAACCTTTTTCAAAACATTAGGGTTTTAACTATTTAAATTTCAAAACTCCAAAACTTTTGGGTTCAAATTTAAACTATAAAACCTAAAGGGGAAAATATTAAACTTTTCATAACAACAAGGATCAAATAACAAATAATCTAAACTAACATTTAGTTACATAATTATCCATATTTGATTTGTTTAATGATTTCTTGCAAAACAATTTATCAATTTACTCAAAATAATTAATCAATTATCTTATAAGGAAACAATTATCTTGTTAATTGATAATTATCTTTAATTAGATCAACAATATAGTCATATATATCATAAAATCGGATTTATATTGATCTAACATGATAAGGTAACTATCCATATGCAAAAACAGCAAGAAATCCCTAGATAAACATTATCTGACGAGTTGACTCGTCGAGTCAGGCATGGACTCGTCGGGTCTGCATGGACTCGGCGAGTTCAGCCATGGACTCGGCCAGTCCATCCTCCCAAACTTCAAAAAATCTAATTTTTTAGATATACAAGCATCAATACAATTGAAACCAAGCTAGGCTCTGATACCACTGATGGGTTTTAGTCATAAGACATCCTATGTGCTCATAAAAACCCTAATGCTTGGATCTAGGTTTCTCTATTGTACATGCTTTGAATCCAAGACTATAAATCCTAATTCTAACATATGGAAATCAACATTAACATATAATTAGGTTTAAGAACATACCTTGATTGTTATATAGCAATAACAATCACAACTCCACCTTGGATTGACTTTGGAATGCTTAGAGTCACAAGTGTCACTCCTCTAATGGATCACAAACACCATAAGCAAATGGACAAGGTATAAAGAGAGAGGTGAGAGGTTAGAATTCGTATCTAGGACCTCTTGGGAAGGGATACACGAATTCATGACCCTAGGGGTGTTTATATAGGTGTAGAGATAGGGTTTCAGTCATTATCCTTATCTAGTTGATTATCCATTAAGCAACCAATAAGATAATCCTTGAATCCTTATCATACTCGAATTCTAAGGCTTTCTAACCTTAAATTCGTCCACCATATAAATAAGATAATCCTTACCTTATTTTGTAACTATCACATAATTACAAATCAGCCCCTCTAGTTTAATTAATTACATTTGATCACAAAACTAATTCTTAATTAATTATTGACCAATATTAATTAAACAAATATGATTTCTCCTTTAATATATTATTCTTATAACATATTAATAAATCATATTATCCTCTCTCTCTTTATTCATTTCTCCAATCAAGTTGCTTTGGTGAAGGCAACCCAAAAGGACCATGCACCATCGGGTCAAGTATATACCAAAATAGTTATGGACTTAGACACTAATCCAACAGAGCTGGGACTCGGCGAGTAGGTTGATGATAGCCTTAGACTCGGCGAGTCTGTTCTTGGACTCGGCGAGTCTTATCGAAGGGTCCCGATATTCTCTGGTTGAGTCGAGAATCGGTGAGTCGAGGGATGACTCTGTGAGTTGTATGCGAGTGGACTCAGAGTTGTTGGACTCGGCGAGTCTCGGGGTGACTCGGCGAGTTAGGTCGCGGATTGAGTGAAGTTCTGATTATGGGAACTCGACGAGTCACAGGGTTGACTCGGCGAGTAGGGTCAGTTAGGGGTTGACTTTGACCGAGGACTTTGATTTTGACCATGGGTTGGCCGTTGACTTTTAGGGTTTGGTCAGCAATGTGGCCTTTGGGCCAAGAGAGGGGTAAAATAGTCTTTTACCCTTAAGAGGGTGCCATGAGAGGATTGATTCTAGTCTCGAGAGTTATATTCATGAGAGTATTTGCCTTACGTGTTAGGCGGTGGCGAGTTGAGATTTAAGTGTGGGGATATCTGCTTCTGCTTGCCAGGTGAGTCTTCTTACTATACTTTACCTTGAGTAGGTAACCAGAGTTATGTGATCAGAGTATTTGTATGCTATATGTACGTGATGTGTTGTACTGCATTACTTCTATGTGATTTATGCTGTGCATGTTTATAGAGTTGGAACCGGAAGGTTCCCAGAGTTAGAACCTGAGGGTTCACAGAGTTTGGGTGCACGGACCCATAGAGTTATAGCCTCGAGTGGCTAATATGTGTTATGTGTGGTATTTTGGGGAACTCACTAAGCTTCGTGCTTACAGTGTTTTGTGTGATGTTTTTCAGGTTTCTTTCAGTATCACGGGGTGGCACCGGCTTGATTGTACACACCAGAGAAAGAGTCATATTTTGGAGGATCCTGGTTTTCTATGCAAGTGAAAATAGAGTTTTGTTTTGTAATTCGACTATGAATGAGATTTTAAACAAGCGTTTCTAAGAATAAAATGATTATTTTAAATGAAAATTTTGTCCTGAAATTTACGGTGTTACAGCCACGAAAGTTCACTGCATCATGCTGGCCACCATGAACCTTGAACTCCAAAAGTCCTATGAGGACATGTATCCATATGGAATGCATCAGGATTTGTTGCACAGGTATCACTAGAGCACGAGGCAAGAGCGCTATGAGATCATTACTAACATGATCACCGCTAGGATGGGGAGTGGAGAATCCCTAAACTCTCATTTGCAGAAAATGCAGAGGTATGTTGATCGTCTTCTCAAACTAAATGTTAAGTTTGACGAGGATTTGGCTATCGACATAATCCTCCACTCCTTGCCCTCCTGCTACAATCAGTTTAGGATGACCTACCATATGACCAAAGAGGAGATCTCCTTGAGCAAGCTCCAAGGACTCTTGAGGACTGCTGAGAGCAACCTCAAAGACAAATCCGTTGCATCGTCCCCTTCTATGGCCGCTCCTGTGATGGCGATAGGTCAAGGAAAGGGTAAAAAGAGGAAGGCTCCATGTAAGAGCCACCATAAGGGGAAACCCCGTGATGGTTCATCCTCAAGTGGGACCAAAGATGACCCTGCTAAACCCTCTTCCGATCCAAAAGAAGCAGAGTGCTTCTATTGCCACCAAAAGGGCCACTGGAAGCGAAGCTGCCCACAATATTTGCAGGACATAAGAGATGGGAAGATCAAGCCCACATTTGTAGGTATGTATTCTATTAAACCTAATAACTCATCATTTGCTACTTCATGGGTTCTTGATACAGGGTTTAGTTACCACATTTGTTCTGATATGCAGGGCCTAAAAAGAAGTAGGGAGATGGAACATGGGAAGATGAACCTGATTATGGGAAACAGAAGATCGTCGCCTGTGACCAAAGTCGGTGTTTATTCTTTAGTGTTGAGTAATGGGTTAGGAATAGATTTAGAAAATTGTTGTTATTCGCTAGATATGGCAAGAAACATTATTTCTTTTCACGGGTTGTTTAGACAAGGTTTCAGATATTCTTTTGATAATAGTAATGGTTCTATTAACGTTTATTTGAATGGTGTCTTTTATTTTAATGCATTACCTTGTAATGGGATTTATGAATCTGTGATGATTGTTGATAATTTTGGAAATAATATTTTGAATATTGATTCGTCTACTAGTCTAGACAAAGCATGCTTGTGGCATTGTCGCCTTGGCCATGTCAACAAGAAACGCATAGCCCAACTCCAAAAGGATGGAGTGTTGGAGTCATTCGACCTTAGGGACAATGACACGTGTAAGTCTTGTTTACTTGGGAAGATGACCAAGTCACCCTTTACTAGCACTTGTGAAAGGGGTGAGGATTTATTGGATCTCATACACACCGATGTATGTGGGCCCTTTAGATCCACCATAAGGGATGCTTGCCGCTTCTACGTGACTTTTACAGATGATTATAGCAGATATGGATATATCTACTTGATCAAGCAAAAGTTGGAAACCTTTGAAAAGTTCAAAGAGTTTAAGAATGAAGTGGAGAATCAGCTGGGTAGGAAAATCAAGGTGCTTCGGTCAGACCGAGGAGGAGAGTACCTAAGTCTTGAGTTTCACGACTATCTAAAAGAATGCGGAATCGTTTCGCAATTGACGCCTCCGAGGACGCCACAATTGAATGGTGTGGCTGAGAGACGTAATCGGAACTTGTTGGACATGGTTCGTTCTATGATGAGTCGGACTTCGTTACCAATAGCTTTCTGGGGGTATGCCTTAGAGACTGCCGCCCACATACTTAACTTAGTTCCCACCAAGAAGGTTTCCAAGACTCCTCACGAGATGTAGACAGGGAAGGCTCCCTCATTGGCACATATCAAGGTTTGGGGTTGCGAGGCTTTCGTAAGATGAGAGACTCACGACAAAATAGAACCTCGTAGTGAGAAGTGTTATTTCATCGGCTATCCGCAGAAGTCTTTTGGCTACCTTTTCTATAGACCGAGTGACAATGTTGTCTTCGTTGCTAGAAGAGGAGTTTTCCGAGAAAGGGAATTGATAGGCCAAGAAGACAGTGGGAGGCAAATTGAACTTGAAGAAATTCAAGATCAAAGCAATGAAGGAACCTCTGACACTGGCACTCAACTTGAGGAGCAAACTCCTGTTGAACCTGTTGACGAGTCCTTACCTCTTCGACGTTCCACTAGGGCTAGTGTTCCACCCCAATTTTATGGTTTTCATATTACTACTGAAGGGGATACATTTATTAGTGATAGTACACTAGTAAATTTGGATGAACCTAGAAGCTATAAGGAAGCCATGGCAGGCCCGGAGTCTGCAAAATGGAAAGAGGGTATGGACAGCGAGATTCAGTCCATGTATGACAACCAAGTTTGGAATTTGGTTGATAATGTACTGGGTCGTAAGACAGTCAGGTGCAAGTGGATCTTCAAGAAGAAGACGGACATGGATGGGAAAGTGCATACTTATAAAGCACGATTGGTTGCGAAGGGCTTTACTCAAACTCCCGGAGTTGACTATGATGAGACCTTCTCACCAGTTGCGAAGATAAAGTCTATTAGGGTGATGCCTGCCATAGCTGCGTTTCATGATTATGAAATATGGCAGATGGACGTGAAAACCGCTTTCCTTAATGGAAAGTTGGCTGAAGATGTCTACATGAATCAGCCAGAGGGTTTTGTCGATGCGAAGCATCCAAATAGAGTATACAAGCTTGAGAAATCCATTTATGGATTGAAACAAGCATCTCGCAGATGGAATCTTTGTTTTGACGAGAAGGTTAAAGAGTTTGGCTTTCTGCGAAGCGAAGATGAATCTTGTGTGTATGTCAAAGCCAGTGGGAGTATAGTAAGCTTCCTCATATTGTATGTCGACAACATACTACTCATAGGAAACGATGTCCCAACCTTGCAGGAGGTCAAGTGCTGGCTTGGGAAATGTTTCGCTATGAAGGACCTCGGAGAGGCTGCTTATATTCTGGGAATAAGATCATATAGTCTTAAAACTTAGGGATATGGTTGTTGTTTGCTGGTTGGTTATGCATTGATAATGTGTAAACGCATCAGTAACTTGATGTTATAAAACACATTATTGTGTGTGATCCATTAGTAGATAATAGATGCATATGAGTCGAAGTTGATATGTTCCTTTTATTCTATGAGAATAAAAGTGATATATTGGCCACTTGATGATTTGGTTTGACTTATGTGCCGGGCCGGTCAGAATGAAGTTGATGTGTTCAACTAAATTCTATGTCAAACAAATCAGAAATCAAGGAACTTTTGTTGGAAAATGAGCATTGTCAGCATGATATCCAGAACAGAGGATTATACGATCCCTTATCTAAAGGACAAGTTGATCAGAGTTGACAGCGAAGTATAAGAGCTACGATTGCTAATCGGATTCTGAAGTCATATGTGAGATATAGTTACTAGACTTATCCAAGTGGGAGATTGTTGGAATAGTGTCTAAGCCTGTAACTACATTTGGTATGTACTTGACCCGGTTGTGCATGGTCCTTTTGGGTTGCCTTCTCCAAAGAAACTTGACAAGGTAATTTAAGGAGAAAGAGAGAGTATTATGATTTATTAATATATTATAAGAGTAATATATTAAAGGAGAAATCATATTTATTTTAATTAGTATTGGTCATAAATTAATTAAGAATTAATTTAGTGGTCAAAAGAGATTAATTGAATAAAGGGGTAAAAACTGTCAAATGTATGATAGTGGAGTTTTTGGTTAAGGAAACCTAATGGGCTTAAGGGGGAACGAAATTATGATGGGTAACCATCATATTTTCATCCAAGGGCCTTATTCCAGAAGGTTCCATGGGCTGCTTGGTGGCTAAGCTGTCCATTAGGGTTTAGATTGAAACCCTAGTAACCTGTAAGTATAAATATGACCCCTAGGGCTTTGAATTCGGCTATCACTTGATTCTAAGAGTACCCTAGGCCGATTTATAGCCTCTCTCTCCCTCTCTCATATTGCCTTCTTGCTTGTGGGGTTTGTGAACCATTAGAGGAGTTGCATTTGTGACTCTAGGCTCAAAAGAAGAAGAAAGAGGAGATCTAAGCCAACTCTTGAAGAGGTAAACATCTAGATCTGATTCTATGTGTTAATTTTGTTTTCAATATGCTAGATTAGGGTTTGTAAGTCTTGGAATCAACGCATGTTCAATAGTGAAACCTAGATCCAAGCATTAGGGTTTGTATGAGCACATAGGAATGTTTCTTATGCATAAAACCTATCACTCATATCTCAACATTACTTGCATGCATCATGTTGAATCATAACCATATGAAACGCCTTTTTCTTTATTAGAAAGTTAATTTCTAAAACCTAGAGTTGTTTCCTTACTTTGGTACCCCAGGTATGACATAGATTACTTCTTATCTCTTTGATGCCATCTATGTATGCTTTTGCAAAAGGTAATACATTCATACATTTAAATATACGATCAATTAAGAATTTAAGTGGTACATACCCGTAGATAGTATTATTCACTACTTAAGATATACATAATATATAAAAACTTGTAAATAGTTTTCATACTCTCAAACATCTATGATAAAAAAAAAAAAGGAACCAAATTTGCACCATTTGTAAGTTGTAACCAGGTCCTGTGTCACAACCGAATACATTCTTGATAATCTAATCTGTCAACTATAATTTGTAAATGTAGAAAAATCCAGATAATTTTTAAATGTAGAAAAAGCTACATAATTTGTTCAGTAAATGGCTCAATAGGATTTGTTATAATCTCACTTATTATCATGCGGAAGATATCTAAGACTGAGAAATAGGGAGGGGTGATTTTGTATTTTAACCATATTTTTTATTGTACTCTGTTTTTAAAGGCTGCAAAACTTTGAATATAATCTTAAATATATCTTGTTTACTTTTTCATTTTAGACAAATTTATGTCGCTTTTTTAGTTAGAGTGTTTTGTATACCAATTTAACATTTAAAGTATTATTAAAAATTGATTGTTGAGCAATCTATTGATTATTAGGTGCAGTGATTAATTGTAAAGGGTGTTGGAAGTTTTTAACAAAATTTTCTCTGTCCCATGAAAAATGCAAAATGGTATAAATACATTCATCAAAAAGAAAATTTGACCCATGTGATGGGTAATTCCATAAAATTGAACTTCGAAAGTTGTCAAAAAGGGATTGTTTGTGATTTTTCAAGGGGTACATGGGGGTATAACTTTTCATTTTCGCTTATGATTAGAGGGGTATGATGGTAATTTTAACTTGTGGTTCTTAATTTTAGGGCTTTCTAGTCCAAGGTCTAAAGTAGTTGTTGTGTTGGCTGGAGTTTCCTTCCTTATGATCTCATCATTTGTAGGTTATACAACATATATAAGAATATCAAAGCTTAGAGAAGATAAATTGTTTATGGCTTCCTGTGTTATTCATTAGAATTGGAGTTGAAGATTCTATTTTTTTGAGGTTTGCTAATTTTATGCAATTTTTAGGTTGCTATGTTCTATCATCATCCTGGAAACACAAGAGCTTCTTCTGGACACAAAAAAGTATTATTCCACACACAAACTTATTTTCCTAAGTCCCAGTCTAAGGATACACATGTTGATTAATTAAATCTTTTGCATTATTTGATATGTTAATCACAACTTTGCATGTTGGAATAATTATACTAGATGCATAGTCCTTTGCACCTAATGGTTGTTGATTTCAAAAAGCAAAAACATCTTACAAGATTTTAAAAAAGACGTAAATATTCCTCATCATTCGAAAAAGGAAATAGCCATGGAAAACTTATCTTATAATGTTTGCTATAAGTAGAATCTATTGTTTTCTTACTTGTAGATGATAATCACATAATTTCATGTCACTAGGTGATCAATAGGGTGTGTAATGAGTTGAGTAAGAATGGATTACCATATCTTTCAACATGAAATTAAATAACCTCACAATATACATGATTGTGGGTGTGGTTGAAATTTATCTAGCAAATCTTTTATGAGCTATTTTTGCATCAAGTACAGCTAGTTCATTGTATCTGTTTATGTAGAAGAAGATATGTTTCGTATAACCAGAAAAGAAAACAACTTGATGCCCAAACCTATAGTTATTATTCCAAACATGTTGATAGACAGATCATTCCATTTCCTCTAAATAGTTTTTGGAAGAGATGGAGTATACTTTTACGGCATATTCTTGTTTTGGAGGTTGTTGGCATATTTGATTACGATAGTTAGTTCTGGAAGTGTTATTTTTTTAATTTTTACATAGTTTTGAATTCTAACATAATTTTTTTTAATCTTTTATAGGCCTTACATTGTGTTTGTGGTAGTTCATATTTAATTTAACATATTTCTTTAATTTAACAAATTTCATTGTTCATTGATAAGGATTTTCCACGTCTTGCTTTAGACAGAGTTTGATAGAGAAGTAAATACCAAGCCTCTATTCTCCTCTATTTTCTTCATTTTGTATTAGGCTTATCTTTTGTTTTCCTGAATTTTCATCCTTTACATTAGACCTGTGTTTGAACATTAAAAATATAATTCTCAATATAACTATTACGTTTTAGTTTTTTTATTTTTTGCATCGGATTTTATGCAAGCTTGCACAATAAAAAGTCTACTCAGGAGTACATTACGCTGAAGACAACTAAAGTTCATGTATTTCCAATTCTTTAGTCAAATCATTTGTTATACATTGTTTTCAAGAAACAACAATATACTTTCATTTATTTGAAAAGACAGATCTAGTTTTGGAAACTTCATTGCGCTAAAGTTCAGGTATTTCCAATTCTAGAGTCAAAAC
The DNA here is from genome assembly GCF_052625555.1 of Lactuca saligna. Lineage (NCBI taxonomy): Eukaryota > Viridiplantae > Streptophyta > Magnoliopsida > Asterales > Asteraceae > Lactuca > Lactuca saligna. The sequence continues at coordinate 40,636,262 of NC_136424.1, read as the reverse complement.
GATTGTTATACATTGCTTTCAAGAAACAACAATATACTTTCATTAAGTTAATTTTTATATTCATTCGTCTTTCTATTTTTATGTGAACCATGAGAGCATGATTTTCAGGTGTTTTAACCACTGCTAATATATTTCAGAAAATACATGTTTACTCTTTAATGTAATCAATTAGTTTATTTGAATTTTTTATTTTATGTAAAAACTGTATTATAAAATTTTTATATGCATGATAATTGTATAAAAGGTACAGTAAGTATAAAAGGTACAGTAAGTATGATGTAGTTCTAGTTCTCTTTATTAATATCTTATATTTGAAAGTACAATGCTTTAATGTGGGTGTCATCCCATAATTTTATTCTTTTTTTATCTTTTGTCTAAAGGGTACACTGCTTTTCAAAAAATGAAGAATATTAGGATTCACATGTGTGTAATTTAATAAGATTTTTGAAAGGAACATCTAATACAATAACATTTTAATAGTTTCATTTAGTTTTGTCCATTATATTACCCAATCATGACATTCTACTTTATAAAATTTTCCTTTTATGATATTGTACTTACAAAATCTACCATATCGTAAATTTTCCTATCATAACTATGTACTTTATAAAATTTTCCTACTCTAGCATTGTACTTACAAAAATAACAGATTATAACATCTTATATCTACGTTTTCACTGTAGGTTGTGTATGAACATATATGAGAAGAGATGTGTGGATAGATGGATGCCGAAGTTGCAAAAATAATGGAAGCCTGACATCAATAAATGGTTGAGAAAAATATGATCTTTTGTATGCTTTATTAAATATTAATATTTGATGTTTTTGGATGATTTGGTAAACATTAATATCTATTTTTTTGGATGATTTGATAGTTTTGGCATTGCAACGGTAATGTTTGATGGTTTTTGTAATTTGTTTTGATTATTAGTGTTCTTTAAATGTTAAATGTTTGCTCTGGGATTGTATTACTAGTTGATGTTTTTAATATCTTTTGCTTTAGATTCATAATAAATAAATAATAATAAAATATGCTTTTATGTATTTATGAGGGATCAACGACGAAAAAAATTCACATCTGAAGTTTGATAGAGATCAACGACGAAAAAATAAAAAATAAAAGAAAATAAATAAAAAGAAAAAAAGAATCTTTTGGGAATTTTTCTAGGGATATTAGATTAAACTTGCTAAAGATCAGCGATGATTATTAGAAAATAAAAAGCAAATATGAAGATTTGCAACAAAACAACGTTCGGATATTGTTATAAAATTTATCGCCAACGTCCAAAATAACTGGATTAAGGGACCATTTTGAGTTGGATACTCTATCGGTAAGTTTATCACAAGGAAAAATTGATCCTTCGTTAAAACCCTTGCCAAGTCATTAGCCACACTTTAATTAGATATGGAGTATATCGGTTGCTAATCGATTTCAAACAACACTTAGCGACGGAATAGCGACGGATTCGTCTGTCTGTAAAACCCATGTTTCTAGTAATGACAAGGGGCTCAAATTCAAACGATATTAATTATGAGTTTCAAATGTCTTGACCTATTGTTAGTGTTAATTGGTATTTCCCATGTGTGCCACTCTTATTAGAAGAACCATATTTATAAAGTACAACGTACATGGGCCTAAGTAGAATGGGCTAGTATAAAAGAATGCTATAATATATACAAGATATGAAGGCCTATATCCGCTAATATCCCCCGCGGTTTTATCAGCAAGAGAATTTCGAATATTTAAACTGTACTTAAAGTCATTGAACGTAGTCATTAGGAGACCTTTAGTGAAGATGTCAGCATACTGAGCAGAAGAGGGCACGTGAAAAACTCGAACAGTGCCTCTAAGAACCAGATCATGAACAAAATGTATGTTAATCTCTATGTGCTTAGAGTGTTGGTGTTGATCTGGGTTCGAGGTCATGTAAACAGAGATAATATTGTCACACTAGACAATCGTGGCTTTGATGGGAGGACGCTGAAGCTCATGAAGCAAGTTACGAACCTAACATGTCTCAGCGACAGCGTTAACGATGTTGTGATACTCAGCCTCGGTACTGGATCGTGAGATAACCCCTTGTCGTTTGCAGGACCAGGAGATGAGGTTATCACCAAGAAAGAGATAATATCCGAAGGTTGAGTGACGAGAAACTGGGCATCCGCCCCATTCAACATCGGAATAAGCACGAAGATTAGAGGACTGGGAAACATGTAATTACAGGAAACATGTAATTACAGAACCTAATCAACTGTCCTTCAGATGTAGTGAAGAATACGTTTTAGTGCATGAAGATGGGGCTCACGTGGATCATGCATGAACAAACATATATATATATATATATATATATATATATATATATATATATATATATATATATATATATATATATATATATATATATATATATATATATATATATATATATATATATATATATATATATATATATATATATATATATATATATATTGTACAATCAATGAAATCTTTGGTCTAGTAAACGTGAGGTACTGAAGAGCCCTTGCCAGACTACGAAAAAGAGATGGATCCTTAATGGGAGGTTCATTAGCATCTAATTTATGAGAAGTCTCGGCAGGAGTGCGAGCTGGATTACACTGGAGCATATGAGCACGCTCAAGAATATCTAAGGCATACTTTCGTTGAGAGAGAAAGATGCCTTGTGATGAGCGGGTGGCTGAAATCCCAACGAAGTAGTTGAGAGCCCCCAAATCAGTCTTGGCAAACTCGCGACTGAGTTAAGTGATAATAGAACGAAGAAGAGCATGAGAGGAGGCCGTGAGCACAATGTCATAAACATATAAATGCAGGCAAGCAGTGTCACATCCATGATGATAAATGAAAAGAGAACATTCGGTGAGGCTGTGGTGAAACCCCATGTGGAGAGCATGTTCAGCAAAGTGCTAGTACCATGCTCTAGGGGCCTGCTTGATGCCATATACATGAGAATTAAGCCAAAAAGGTGTGGCTTGACTTTGTATCCATGAAGGATTAACAGAAGGCTGTGAGAGGATCCTAGGCCAATGCTCTGATGATTGCCAGTGAAGACTCCAAAAGATAAGTGGACGATAGGAATTAGGTTGTTCTCTAAGTGAATTGGATATAGTGTACCTTAGAAGTGAATCGAATAATCTATTTACAATAGTGATAAAAAGGTGTCAACCTCTTTATGTTCCGCATAAGCATGTCATCTTGTCGTATTTATGAGTGTATGCCCAATGGTAATTTTTACCATTAACCAGTTGTTCTACATTGGTTCGAGAACCCATCTCTCATATATTCCTATATAGGTTGTATATTTAGAGTTCCCATGTACTATACTACTATTGTGATGTTGCATTGAACTTCTTTCGTCACTTTCCATGCCCCAATAGGTTAATTCTAGTATATACATTAGTTGAGTACATATATGCTTGTTCAATATATATTAGTTCGGTATATATATACTAATTCGGTATAAGAATGGTGTACATAGCTATTTTGCTATGTTATACCCTATTAACGATCAATCCTTCAACTGTAACCTATTTTTCAGAAGAGAAAAAAAGCTAACATTTTCACTTTAAAAATCAAATAAACCCAAACTAATGAACATTATTCAATTATATATCCAGAAAATACTAAATAAACCAAAAAAATAAACACAAATGAATAAAAGATTCTAATTTCGTCAATCTAACGACTTTAAAATTTGAAAAAGAAAAAACTTAAGGATCTTAGAATCATATAACTATAAGTAAAACAAACAAAAATAAGAACTTTTAGGCATGTCCAATTGAGACAATGGTGTTAAACTTGGTCTGATGTGATTTCTTTTTGGGCTTGTAAGTGACTTACTTCTTTTGCTCGTTCTTGTCTTAAGTCATCCTATTTTCTTTAGAATCTGTTAATTTCTTTCCTCTTTGCCCTAAGGCTAAGGGGAGCACTGCATGTACTAATAGTCGGATAGAATCCTACCATCCTACCCTCGAATCTCTTTCAAAAATTAAGAATTGCCTGTTATGAATAACTTAGGACCCGACGATGACAACTCTTTGAAAAACCACTCATAAGTGGGCTAACGATTCATTTTCTGGAAAATTCTTTCCGCTCTTTATCGCAGCGCTCTTTGTCGCAGCAATCTCGGATATATTCCCTTTTGAGTATTGAGAGTGTAAAGCAACAACTGGAGCAAATAATTGAATTGTCCATGCGTCCAAGTCCATTAGTCAAATTCTCATCAAGAGTGTTTACAGATTAGGCCCACTTTATCATATTAGGTCACTTATTTAGGCTCTCACATTATATATATATATATATATATATATATATATATATATATATATATATATATATATATATATATATATATATATATATATATATATATATATATATACACACACACACACATACACACACACACATATATATATATATATATATATATATATATATATATACATATATATATATATATATATATATATATATATATATATATATATATATATATACTACTTTAGAACCCCCTTTGGGTACAGTTCTTCTCTATGATTGGTTGGATTTTTTTTTTTTTTTGCGAAATTAAATATCCACCTACATTTTATTCCTACCATATCACATGTTGACATGTGTCATATTTAATGACATATTTAATTAAATTAATATTAATTTAATCCAGTTGTCATCATTTGATATGGTAGGAGGATGAGTAGGAATAAAATGTAGGAGGATATTTGATTTCTCTTTTTTTTTTTTTTTTTTTTTTTTTTTTCGTCTTGGTCAACATAGTGGTGTCCACTTGCTTAGATAAATTTTGTTCATAATTGTTACATTTCATTGTATGCTCTCACCTCCCACAGCTTCCAATTATATTCGGACAACAAATCTAGCACGACCTTAATACGCCTTCTGCTTTGACTTCTCAACGATCTCTAGTAGCTTTATTTCAGGCATCCCCCCACTTCCTTTTTCCAATATGTCTTTTGATTTACAGATTACATCTTTTCTTCTCATGTCTGGCTTCGTTATTCTAGCCCTAAACCTGATTTATATTTCTATATGAACCAATTTGTCCCCACCACCTCTATCGATTCGATGTTGTTGCTCAGGCCAACTTCCGATGACATCTCCTACAGCCTCCAATTCGTCGGCGGTACTCCCTCTCTCTGTGGCACAATGAGATTCCTCCATCGCGCTACTAGCTGAGGGATGCCCCTTCAGCCGTAAATACGTGTGAGGGAATTTATGGCTGAGAAAATCGAACAACAGTAGACCGATTGGGCTTCCTCATGCCCAGTTCTAATCCTAGACCTAATTTAGAACCTTAAGTTCATTGTTGTTTTGATTTCTATACTGGTTATGAGCTGAAAAGAGAATCTGAAGAGGCCTTTGACGCTTTAGATTGTTGGATATGTGTGCCAGTGTATGCTTCATATGATTTATGTGTGTGTATGTGTGTGTGTTGACTATAACACATATACTAGCAACTTTCATCAGATTATGGTGGCAATTTGAGATTGGAAGTTAATAACAAAAATAAAAATCCAAATTCGAGTTCCAACTCTTTGAGCTCGGGGATTGATGAAGAGGAGAATGCATATTTTATGTCTAATAGTTTGTAGAATGATGATGATACCAGATACAATCTTCAACCAAATCTTCCTATAGTGTTAACAAACACAAACACCTTTCATTTTTATTTTTTTAAGATGTCGATTGTGACAACCCGAAGTTGTTCCATCGCCACAACCCGTTTCGTCCGTAAAACTCGTCTTAAGCAAATTATTCCGATTTCGTTTTTGGATTAAGTCAATTAAGTTAAGACTTTTATTTTGACCTTGTAAGTATCCAAACGTGTTAGAAACACATGAAAACATCTCAAACTAGTAATTAGAAAAATTTTAGTTTCGACCATATCGGGTGACGACAACTTAATCGGGTGCGACCAAAAGCCTCGGTTAACATCAGTATCGGGTAGAATTCCACCATGCCTCAAATCCAAACCATACTTAAAGTGGTTTAAGCATCATTTGAAGCCTTTTCACTCTCTCTCTCTAGCCTCTCTCTTCAATCCAAGATCTAGGTCCAAAAATCACTCATTTCAAGCTTCAAATCACCAAGGTAACCATCCTAGCTTCTAGTATAACATCCTTAGCCTTCATTTTCGTGTTCAAATCATGGAATAGGACCATAAACATGTGTTTACAGCCCTGGACCACTCTTGGGCTATGAACACATATAAAGGGTTTTTTGAGCCTTAAAACTCTTCCAAACCACCATTGGAGCTTAGATATGGCTTAAAGACTTATTGGATTGGACTTAGAACACCTTAAACTCAACATTTGGGGAGTAAACATGAGTTTACTGCCCAAGAACATGCTTGGGCCGTAAACACCCTTTCATGGGTAGTCAACTCCTTTTTAGGTATTAAAATGCCATTTACACACCTCATAAGCCTTGGAATAAAGTCTAGAAGCAACCACAAACAAGTTAGGGAACTTAAACTTAATAAAAACCACTCCATAAGGAGTTCACGGCCGTAAACCCCCCAAGAATGGGTTCCTGGGCCGTAAACTCCTATAAATGGGTTAAATGGTGCCCTAAATTCACCCCTTGGCTTGTAAAAATGAGTAGAATCACTTATGATTAACCTATGACCTTCAAAGCACATAAGAATTGAGTGGGTGAGTGTTTACAGCCGTAAACTCGTATTTTACTTCCGTAAACTCATCAAATGGTCCTTATGATTGACTTAATCCCTTTCTAATGCCCTAGAAGCAAACCTAACATCACCCCTCAAATGATATAAGACCATTTAGCACTTAAGAACACCAATCATGAGTTTACGGTCGTAAACTCATGAGGATGTGGTATTTAGGGCCAAAAACTCTTCTAAGAGTTTACTCTTGAACAGTAAACTCCATATCCGAGCCATATATGTCCATAGATGTCACCCGGGTCCCTCCAAACACTTGAAATGAAGTGTTTTCGCGACTAGAAGTGTATATCCTCTATTAATTAGTGATTTAAAGTCTAATTAGATACATTTGTGTATCATTTAATATTACATAGGAACCTCGCATGTTTTCAAGCCTCGATCCGATGTTTAGCATCCTAGTTGACACATTCCTCGTTCGGTGAGTTCATACCCTTAATTACCCTTTTTAAAAGCTTTTACATGTTTTATAGGGGGGGGGGGGGATACAAGTAAATGCAACAAATTATAGTTACTAATCATATGTGATTTATAACTTACAACCAAAAAGGATTTTCTATACTTTTAGCTATTTGTCAATAAAACTGTTTTAAATATTCATCAAACGCATTTTTCTAAACTAAATTGTTGTTAAACTACTTTCAAGTTGTATTTAAATTACTCTTCTTTTAAACTATATCGACATCAATATATTTATATAAACAAGACTTGAAGGACTTAGGACCGATAACTCACCTTATTTCCTGTTCTTGTTTGATTGTGGTCTTTGGGTGTATTATTATCCGTCTGACTGTCGTTGAATTCTTATTTATATATCATATATATTGTGTTAGATATAAAAATCTTCATCTTATATAATACCTTTGCATATCAAAGGCATCCGACTCTTCACTGTATATAACTATAATAGGTATAGTTAATACTACTACTCGTTACCTCTATCACTATGATATCTGCAATAACTACTACTAACACGAGTTAAAAACACATTTAAGAAAACACTCATTATACTATACTTTAAGTAACTATATTATAATACAAGATAATGTATTAATCCAGAACATAGTACACTAATCCTCTATACGACACTCTTCTACGCAAATACCATGTAAGCAGGGCTTCCCAAAAGGAAAGGAACTCTACATGTATATATCTATACAGGAAAGATGCTATTACATCCCAACTGTTATTTACAATCCCAGCCGACTAGGCCCAGGGATGGCACTAAATCACTACACTGCGGATGACCGGGAAGGTCATCAGACCCTCTATAATCGCTCGGTTTAGTTACATGAGAAAAATCATATCCATATCCAAATTAACACACTAAGAATTAAAGTCTAAGTAAATTCCCGAAGTAAATGAACATACATTGAAGTTGCAACACTACTACATTAAATCAGCAATACTTTTACTCAGCTACGCTACTTGTATGAAACATACTACCTTATTTTAGCACTGATGGTGTCAATGAAAATACTTTTACACACTCAATGGATTTAACTTACATATATCTAAAACTGGAAAATATAGGATTTTCTAGGGATTTCTACTACTCTCAACATTTATTTCAGCTTTGATATTACTTGATTGTAAACACCTTTTTACAAGAAATGACACTAAAATCTTATGAACTCACCAGCTTTATGCTGATACTCGTTTTCAAAATAACTTGTATCCTCAGTTCAAAGATAGACAGGTACTGTGCAGCTTTTGAGAAGATGGAGCATATACAATACTCATCTTTTATTTTTGTTATACTTTTGGTGTCTATCAACTGTACACAACATGTTTGTATCTAAAATTTAATATATTAATGAAATGGTTGTTGTCGCTTGTTTTTACTATTATGCAAATGTTATGATAGTGTACATGACGTCCTCCACCCCAGAACGTATTCTGCCGTTCTCGGTTTTGGGGTGTGACATTGATGATCTTTATTTCTTTGGTGAGATACAAAAGAGGAAACGATGGCTACTGAATCCCACCACCACAAACATCGTCTCTCACCCTCTCCATTATCACATCAACAACACTGGTCACCACCGCTAATCCACCTTCTCTACCAAATTTCAACTTCTGAGCCAAACAACCACCACTGCGATGATTCAGCACCAGTTGAAAAGCACCGCTCCCGCTCGAAACAATTATCTTTAACAATTCATATATTTTTTCATTCTTTTTATTTGTTTATACAGTAGAGCATCATAATATGTTATGTACTTGTGTTTTGCATGTTGTTAGGATGATTTTAGTTTAATTCTTAAACTTTTAAATCCAAAATCAGAAAAAGGAACTTTATCAACTAAAAATGGTTTTAGAGAGAATATAGGCAATCTGAGGCTATTCACTTGCAATTAGATGATTTTTGTTACTCTATTTGTATTAATGTATATGGTATGCTTGTTATTTTTCGGTTGTTGTTTTGCCTTTGCAAATGTTGGTCCTTTGGTATTTATATGTTCCATTATAAAAATATATATTAATATTATTTGTTATATGATTTTTTTTAATATATACAGGATTTTCAATGAATATCTAATATAACAAAATGTGATTCGCTGATTAATAATCAGTTTGAAGAAATTCTTCAATTGTGCAATAATAAGGTAAATGTTTTGGATTTACTATAATTGTATAACATAAACATGGATTGATTATATAAGGAAAGCGAATGACAGATTTTAAAGATCAACTTTTGAGTAATTCCATAAATGTCCAAATTTTTTACTAAGGCATTTGTGGGTACTTGTATTTTTGTTATTGCACCTACACACACACACATATATATATATATATATATATATATATATATATATATATATATATATGTATATATGATTGTTTTTTATTATTTTTCAAGCAAAACTGCAAAGCTTACAAAAAAAAAAGGCGAAAAAGAACACGAAGAGAATAAACTCACATTTGAACTGAAAATTGAAAAAATGTAAAATGATTTTATGTTTATGTGAATTTAATTATTATGATGATAATAATAAAGATAATTATAAAGATAAGGATAACGAGAACGAGAACGAGAATGAAAACAAAAATTGAATCAAGTAATTCAAAAAAAGTAAGGGAAGGGGAAATTCGAATGAAGCTTAACTGTAAAATGCGGAAGTGTTCACTGACCAAAAACATTGGTTTGAGTTTGGTTCTTGGCCAAAGACATGTTTTTAGACAAATTAGATATTCCTCTACTTTTTCTTTCTATTAATCCATCTACTTATGTTAAATGGTAAAAAGGATTCCTACTATTTCTTTCCATCTATCCTCGTATTTATCTTAAAATATTATTTAATAGATATAAGACCCATGTAGTACACAACTTTATTAAAAATAAAAATTTAATTTAAACTTGTAAAAATTATGTATTTTTTAAAGTAATATTTTAGCATATATAAAAAGGATATAATCATGAATAAAGTAAGTAATTTAATATATACTAATAAAAATATTAACATACTTTGAAAAATGATGTTGAAAATTTAGGTATAAACAGTAAACAATTTTTTTAAAGTAAACTTTTGAAATAAATACAAACGAAATGATAATAATTAGTTAGTTCAATGTCTACTAATAAAAAAAGCTATTGGCATATTCACATGATGGAAATAACAATGAATTTCTTTTATCCAAATATAATTTTATATGTTTGTGGTTGTCTTTAGAGTCATTTGAATCCATATTATGTTTTTATCTTTAAAGCAATAATAAATACTAAAATAAGATTATGATGCAAAAATGTTATCAAATTTTAAAAGTTCAATTATTAAAATGGAGATATTATAAATTTAAACGTGTGGCTATAAAAAATATTGTTAATCACTACACATTTTACATGACTTAGGTTTAGTAAAATACAAATTCACATTTTATTCATTGTTTCTATATGTATTACATGTATAAAATATAAAATACGTATACTACTTAATTGTCATATAACATATAAAACTCATATTATAGATAGATAAACTACTTAGTATTTTCTTAAGTATATTTACAAAAATATAAGAAATATATGTATATATAGTTAAATATAAACTTATATTGAAATAAAAGACACTAACAAAATACATGACATAAAAATGCTTAATGTCAATCCTTTGAAATGTGTATTAAGTAGCTAGCATATATAATCATTTCCTAAGGACGAAAACAACTAGAGCATTTATTCTAAAGTTTAATAGAATTAATATATATCTACCATATATAAACACTAACTAAAAAGTGAATTTTAAATTTTAAGAAAATGAAAAACATAAGAAAATGACAAGTGGAAAAAAGAAAATAAAAAAATCTTATAAAATGACATGTATCAAATTTAATGAAAAGATGACATTTGGCAAAATCATTTATTTATTGTGGTAGACTAGGTGTAAAACTCTTGTATTACATGTGTTAATTAAAAAAATTAAATATAAAGTTCCAAATATTTAAAAACTTTGGATTTAAAAGAAAATAAGAAAAATAATAAACTATTAAAATTGATTTTTTTAAATAAATAAATAAAATATACTAATAAACTTTAATTTGAGAATTTTGAAATAAGAAGGTAAGTCTATTAATGAAATTGGTATTCATTTGTTACTATATTTGTTGTAATTAAAAATTAAAGTATTAAATGAAATCAAGGTTTTAAATAACGTAAGGCGTGACTTGGCGGCAATGTAAAAGTTAAACAACGACAAGCATTGGCGAGCCATGGATTTTTCAAGTCGTGACTATATTATATACATTAAAATATATAAATCATATAATTATTGAATTTTATCAAATATATGAAGCTTTTAGAACTGTTATATTAATATCTAATAGAAAAAGGTTAACAAAAAATCATTTATTTTAGGCCTGATAAAAAAACAAAACAAAATAACTCGCGCCTTGAAAAAAACTCACGCCATAACGCGATAAGGCACGCCTTGACACGTTATGTAGGTGTCACTCTTCACAAACCCGCCTTAGATATTTTTGTAACGACTATACCACGCCTCGCATCATGTCGCACCTTGAGGCGCGCCATGGCGCACTTTTTAGAACAATGAATGAAATTTATTAAAATAGAAAACCCATAAAATAAATTTGTGAAAAAAAAATTAATTCAAAATTACCACAAATAATATTTGACAAATAAAATGAGAGCATGTAATGTGGAAAAAAAATTCATTTATTAGAGTGGATTTGTAAACATTACGTATTTTTTAAAGTAATACTTTTACATAAATAAAAAGGATATAATCGTTAATAAAGTAAGTAATTGAATATATATATATATATATATATATATATATATATATATATATATATATATATATATATATATATATATATATATATATATATACTAATAAAAAAATATTAACATACTTTAAAGTGATGTTGAAATTTTAAGCGGAAACAATAAATATTTTTTTTAAAGTAAACTTTCGAAATCAATACAAACGAAATGAAAATAATTAGATAGTTCAATGTATACTAATAAAAAAACTGTTGACATATTCACATGGTAGATATAACATTGAATTTATTTTATCCAAATATAATTTTATATGTTTGCGTTTGTCTTCAGAGCCGTCTGAATCCATATTATGTTTTTATCTTTAAAACAACAATAAATACTAAAATAAAATTATGCTGCAAAATGTTATTAATTTTTAAATGTTCAATATTAAAATGGAGACATCATAAATTTAAATGTGTAGCTCTAAAAAATATTGTTCATCACTATATATTTTACATGACTAGAGTTTGTAGAATGTAAATTCACATTTTATTAATTGTTTCTATATATATATATATATATATATATATATATATATATATATATATATATATATATATATATTAAGTAGCTACCATATATAAATATTTACTAAGGAAAGAAACAACATTTATTCTCAAGATTAATAAAATTAATGTATATACCATATATAAAGTCATACTAAAAAGTGAATTTTAAATTTAAAAAAAATGAAAAACATAAGAAAATGAGAAGTGAAAAAAATATATATATAAAAAATCTTAGAAAATGACATGTGTCAAATGTAATGAGAAGATTACATTTGACAAAATCATTTTTTTTTATTATGGTAGATTTTATTAAATATACCTAATTGTCACTATTTAAAACCTATAAGACAATGAGTAGAATGAAAAATCATAAGGATATTTCATTTTTGTTTTTTTTTTGTGGGTGGGTTATTTATGTTTTGATCCATTACATATGGAAAAGAAAACAATAAATAAACATTTACAAAGAAATAACCACAGATATTAAAAAAATTAATTTTTCCTTCTATTCCTTTGGAAATATTCCAAAGGATATATTGAACAGTTTCATTGTTTTTTTGTCACCATGTAGAGGGTATTCTGTCGGTAATAGCTGACAGAGTAGTACGGTCGGTATATATCTCTTCGTATAAAAAGCATTTTTTCTGATAATGTATGCTAAAAGAAACAAAGCTTTCATGTTCAACAATTGGTTTATTTTTCTTCTCTATGTAAATTCCAATTTCCTTTTCCTACTCAATTTATGCACAACATAAATAAAAGATCTAAAATAAATTGAAGATTTTGTGTTACCTTTCATAGCATAAATGTTCCTTAAAACAATATTTAATTATTTATTAGTGTTTTTAATTTGATTACCTTTTTTAATTTAATTGTTATGGAATTTCCCTCTCTCTCTCTCTCTCTCTGTATATATATATATATATATATATATATATATATATATATATATATATATATATATATATCATGTGCATACGATCATGTTACACACTGAAACTTATTCCTTCCATTCCTATTTTTTTTGTTAAAACATGGAGCAAACTTCACTGAAGATAGTTTTCTTTGTCGCATTATTGCTTTCCATCTCTTGTAAAGTTTTTTCTCCCTCCCTCTCTAATTTCGGAAACGTTGTAAGTTCAATACTAACCAAATACGCTTTACAGGTATGCAAATGTCATGCGCTTTCCCTGAGAGAGAGCATATAGCCACCCCACAATCTCTGTCTAAAAGCAATGGTGAAAACATGACCGAACGTGTGGTTCCCATACATTGTACTAAGGATAGCGATTGCAATTCATTTTGTGTAGTTGGCATAGGATCATGTAGTAACGGTGTTTGCTCCTGTCACAACTAAGAAATTTTATAATGGTTAATCCCTCAGTACATCCATATTACAATGTTGCAATTTGTAGGTTTTTTATTATAAAAAATTGTCGTTGATTTCGAAGATTCTTAAATAAGATACAACATCTTCTACATGATCTATAATGGTTTTAAGAAGGCGATTCGAACAATACATGGTTTTCATGTATTTTAGTTTCATCACTGACATTAAGTTTATTTACATATTTTTCAAGTTCTAATCTTGAAATTCTTTCTGGAATATAGCAAATATAGAGGTGTATAATACACGCTTTTTCTAAGAGTCCATCGCAGAGTATAAAAAATTGAAAACTTGTATAACCCGCCATAATTAAATGCCACTCTTACCTCAACAGATATCTTGATTTTCTTAATATTATTAGAGTGATTGATGATATAGTCAACTCATAGGATCGACTCATGTGCATAGTAAGCATTGTTTTAAAACCCAGCTTTTCAGTTGACCTAGTATTGTCAGTGTTGCGACCGAGTCACAATTCAACCATCGAGTCGACCCATTTTTCAAAATTTCTATGCATTTTATATATACCAGCATTTATATATCAAACGTTCGATCTATTAATTGGTTCATCCGCTGCTGCTTCAGACCATTAACTCGAGCAAATTTAAATTAGTTTTCGTCAGCTTCTAGTTCTAGTTTCTAGTAGTGTGTAAGTTGCATTTCCATGTAGCGCTCTCTTACTTCTCTTTTATTTCTAGCTCATATCATCACTCGTTTTTCTAAGCTCTACCTTCCTTAACTCCTTAATTTTTGTTTTCCTAAGGTTTTCATAATGATTATCATCTTGATTCCAATTTTTACTTTCTAGATTATATAAATTAGCATACATATTTTTTTCAAGATTTGAAGTGAAATGAATTTGGTACCGGGAGTAGGCATTTAACCACTACTAGAAACTTTAGGTTTAGCAACGAATTTAGTGACAATAAATTCTATAGAAAATTTTAGGCTTAGCGAGGGTTTTGCGATGGATTTACGATGTTTTAGACAATCATATTCGTTATTCAACATATAGAATATTAACGAGGATTTACCGAGGGATCAGTTACATATCTCATAATTGTTTATCAACGCACCCCCATCAATTTTTGCCATCGTGGTACGCTTTTAGCCAAAGAACGCCAACGGAAGCCATAATTATGTATGCACATTTGTTTTTTCTATCGCTGATCTCTCTCTGAAATTAGCGCAACTAGCGCAACTGAATTCTAGTTTCATGAAAATGTTGTAAGTTACCTTCCTTCCCAAATTTGTTTTATCACTCTAGAGTAAGTTCCCTCCATTTTGTTAAACCTAATTTCACCCTCTCCTTTCAAATAAAGGACGTCACCACTCATCGTTGCAGCTTCTGATTCTGGCAGCCGCCACCCCGACCATAAAATCCAGCAAAATTGAAATTGGTTTTCATCAACTTTCGCTTCAGTTAAATCTCTTGATTTTCCATGCTTTAGTCATATATTAGGTTAGGTTCAGTTCAGCTGCACTATATTACGTTAGATACAACTTTTCCCTTCGTTTCCTTTTCAATCATCATCCATCTCATATCTCAACATTACTTGCACGCATCATGTTGAATCATAACCATATGAAAGGCCTTTTTCTTTATTAGAAAGTTAATTTCTAAAACCTAGAGTTGTTTCCTTACTTTGGTACCCCAGGTATGACATATACTACTTCTTATCTCTTTGATGCCATCTATGTATGCTTTTGCAAAAGGTAATACATTCAGACATTTAAATATACGATCAATTAAGCATTTAAGTGGTACATACCCGTAGATAGTATTATTCACTACTTAAGATATACATAATATATAAAAACCTGTAAATAGTATTCGTACTCTCAAACATCTATGCTAAAAAAAGGAACCAAATTTGCACCATTTGTAAATTGTAACCAGGTCCTGTATCACAACCGAATACATTCTTGATAATCTAATCTGTCAACTATAATTTGTAAATGTAGAAAAATCCACATAAGTTTTAAATGTAGAAAAAGCTACATAATTTGTTCAGTAAATGGCTCAATAGGATTTGTTATAATCTCACTTATTATCATGCGGAAGATATCTAAGTCTGAGAAATAGGGAGGGGTGATTTTGTATTTTAACCATATTTTGATTGTACTCTGTTTTTAAAGGCTGCTAAACTTTGAATATAATCTTAAATATATCTTGCTTACTTTTACATTTTTGACAAATTTATGTCGCTTTTTTAGTTAGAGAGTTTTGTATACCAATTTAACATTTAAAGAATTAATTAAAATTGATTGTTGAGCAATCTATTGATTATTAGGTGCAGTTATTAATTGTAAAGGGTGTCGGAAGTTATTAACAAATTTTTCTCTATCCCATGAAAAATGCAAAATGACATAAATACATTCATCAAAAAGAAAATTTGACCAATGTGATGGGTAATTCCGTAAAATTGAACTTCGAAAGTTGTCAAAAAGGGATTGTTTTTGATTTTTCAAGGGGTACACGGGGGTATAACTTTTCATTTTCGCTTATGATTAGAGGGGTATGATGGTAATTTTAACTTGTGGTTCTTAATTTTAGGGCTTTCTAGTCCAAGGTCTAAAGTAGTTGTTGTGTTGGCTGGAGTTTCCTTCCCTATGATCTCATCATTTGTAGGTTATACAACATATATAAGAATATCAAAGCTTAGAGAAGATAAAATCTTTATGGCTTCCTGTGTTATTCATTAGAATTGGAGTTGAAGATTCTATTTTTTTGAGGTTTGCTAATTTTATGCAATTTTTAGGTTGCTATGTTCTATCATCATCCTGGAAACACAAGAGCTTCTTCTGGACACAAAAAAGTATTATTCCACTCACAAACTTATTTTCCTAAGTCCCAGTCTAAGGATACACATCTTGATTAATTAAATCTTTTGCATTATTTGATATGTTAATCACAACTTTGCATGCTGGAATAATTATACTAGATGCATAGTCCTTTTCACCTAATGGTTGTTGATTTCAAAAAGCAAAAAACATCTTACAAGATTTAAAAAAAGACTTAAATATCCCTGATCGTTCGAAAAAGGAAATAGTCATGGAAAACTTATCTTACAATGTTTGCTTTAAGTAGAATCTATTGTTTTCGTACTTGTAGATGATAATCACATAATTACATGTCACTAGGTGATCAATAGGGTGTGTAATGAGTTGAGTAAGAATGGATTACCATATCTTTCAACATGAAATTAAATAACCTCACAATATACATGTTTGTGGGTGTCGCTGAAATTACCATGATTGCACTTTCTAATGCATGCCAACCCAACTAAGCCTTTACCATTGAGCTGATTAGTTTGAAGAAAACTTTATTTATAATATTCCGTATGTTATTTAGCCAAATCTATCAGCAATTTATCTAGCAAATCTTCTATGAGCTATTTTTGCATCAAGTTCAGCTAGTTCATTGTATACGTTTATGTAGAAGAAGATATATATGTTTCATATAACCAGAAAAGAAGACAAGTTGATGCCCTAACCTATAGTTATTATTCAAAACAGGTTGATAGACAAATCATTCCATTTTCTCTAAATAGTTTTTGGAAGAGATGGAGTTTATATTTGAGGCATTTTCTTGTTTTAGAGGTTGTTGGTATATTTGATTACGATACTTAGTTTTGGAAGTGTTATTTTTTTATTTTTACATAGTTTTGAATTCTATCGTAACTTTTTTTTTTTTTTTAATGTTTTATAGGCCTTACATTGTGTTTGTGGTAGTTCATATTTAATTTAACATATTTCTTTAATTTAACAAATTCAATAGTTCGATGATAAGGATTTTCCGCGTCTAGCTTTAGCCAGAGTTTGATAGAAAGTAAATACCAAGCCTCTATTTTCCTTTGTTTTCTTCATTCTGTATTAGGCTTATCTTTTGTTTTCCTGAGTTTTCATCTTTTATATCAGACCTATGTTTGAACCTTGAAAAAATAATTCTCAATATAACCATTATGTTTTTTGTTTTGTTTTTTTTTTTTTTTTTTTTTTTTTTTTTTTTTTTTTTTGCATCAGATTTTATGCAAGCTTGCAGAATAAAAAGTGTTGAAAAATATTCTTATGTAACCTTGTATGTGACCATAACTGAAATAAGATGAACTGTTTTTATACAATCTAACAAATATTATCAGTTATTTCAGGTTGCATGAATGCGTGATAAAACGGAAAATACGAAAACACGCGAATGATGAAAACACATGTGTGACTAAACAGTTTCAACAATATATATATATATATATATATATATATATATGTATTATATACATATGTATGTATTATATATGTATATATGTATTATATATATGTTGTATATGTGTTGAATAGTCAAACAAAGAAGAAGTCAACAAAAGTCAAAGATGAAGAAGCTAAACCCATTCACACGTTTTTTGCTCCTACTACTAAATCAACTTGCAGCCTCTACATCATCTTTCAACTTACACTCAAGTGCACTACTACAAGATATTTGTTTCTCATATATATACATGTGTATGTAGTGTGTGTTTGTGTTAGAGATAATAGAAGAGAGTAAGAGAGATAGATATGATATAGTGAGTTTTCCTTTGTAAAACTACACCCTCTCAATCTTCATCCCTGGAGCTAAATGAAGAACACCAAGATCAAACAAGAAGCTAAGTGAAGAACACCAAGATCAAACAAGAAGCTAAATGAAGAACACCATCAACCATCTTCATCTTCTTCATTGAAACTAAAGGTTTTTTCATCTTCACCACCTTTGTTCATCACATCATACACCACCAAACACTTTCCTTACATCAAAACACCAAAACACAACCATGAAACAACCCAAAACCTTTTGCATCAAGATCAACCACAAAACCCATCACTATTCATCATCATCTTCATAGAAATTTCACCACCTTTACCACCTTATATAAACCTCCTTCCAACCTCTAAACAACCTTGAAAACATCCTCAAAACACCATAACACCATTACCCTAGCCAAAACATCACAAACAAAACTTACCTTTAAATCACAAAAATCCCGAAATTGACTCAGACACGAACACGCCACGTGTTAAAAACCAAGGCAAAATCAACACGCCCCATGTTGCCCTCTGATTGCCTTCTTCATACTTCTGAACCTCAACACACCCCGTGTTCAGCAAGGCTAAATCAACACGCCCTGTGTCAGCATCAGCATCATGAACACGCCCCATGTTCAGCAAGGCTAAATCAACACGCCCCGTGTCAGCATCATTCATTAAGAAAACCCTCCAAAACCCTCCTACACGACCCGTGTCACTTGTGCCTTATCTTACACGACCCGTGTGCATGTTTTTACCCAAAAATACCTCAAATACAAATACATAAACCCATGTATTTTGTACCCTTTTGTAAACACTTGTTTTACATAAAATCGAGCTTTAAATGAACTTTTTGTTACTTATACAATGCCAGATTGATCTTTGAACAAATATCGACCAGTCGCTCCAAGAGTCCCAATATCGACCAGTCCATTCAAAGAACAAATATCGACCAGTCGCTCCATGAGTCCAGTTCAGTCAATTTATTGACGAACCTACTTGATATATATTTATATACTTTATTATAGCTTTATGTCATTTAAATATAGTCATTTATATTATTTATAGCTTTATGTCATTTAAATATAGTCATTTATATTATTTATAGCTTTACGTCATTTAAATACAATCATTTATATTATTATAGCATTCAGTCATTTATAGCTTTCATATTTATACTTATTCCGCAATTATTATTCTTTATATATATATATATATATATATATATATATATATATATATATATATATATATCTTATATCTTAAACTGATATATCTGTCACACAGTAACTGGTAACCGAGCCTTTTGTTGTGGTGATCAGATTGTTATATTTCCACCAGAGCTTGTGTGATTTACCTTGAAATTTTTGTCGAAAAACTTTTAGTTATAGCGTTTATAAACCTTCCATAAGCTTTTCTTTAAAAATTTCATTTTAATATCACTTGTTCAAAATCCTTTCAAAAATTTTTAAAAAAAATGTCTTTGGCAAATTACTCCAACATGAACTCTGTCTCCATTGCAAATAGCTTAGGATCTGGTTCACGGGCACCCATACTTATTCTTGAAGAGTATAATTCGTGGGTTGGTCGTATGAATATTCATCTTAATGCTATAAATGAAGATGTCTGGAAGTGTGTAGAAGGAACATATGTTACTCCAGAAAATATGGCTACTCTTGCTACAAATCAAGCCACTCAAGCTGAAATCACAAAAAAGTTGGAACTCTAAGCCAAAAAGAAACTTGTTTCTGGAATACCTCACAGTATTTTAAGTCAAATGGATGACATTATACTGTTAACCGCAAATCAAATTTGGGAGAATTTGAAAAATCGTTTTTGTGGAAATAAAAGAATTATCGGAAACAAAAGAACATCTGTTTTGAATGAATTCGATAATTTCAAAATGCTTTCGTCAGAAACCATTCATGATGCTCATGATAGGTTCAATTTGATTATGGTTAAAATGAACAATTTGGTTATCAAAAAGACACAACATGAGATAAATCTCAAGTTTTTAAATAATCTTTTCGAAAGCTGGAAAATGGTTAAACTCATTATTCAGGGAAATCCAGCTATTCATACTGAAACTTTGTACAACTTGTATGGAGAACTTCAATCGTATGAATCCTCGATTGACCCACCAACCACTGCAGCTTTTGGAGGACCACTTGCACTTGTGTCCACAACTTCTCAAAACCAAACACCTTTCAATGATCAAAACTTTAATCATTTTAATCATACTACATCTTTTCAGAACCAAGCCTTCCAGTCTGATTCAAATGATGAAGCAGATTATCAACAACTGTATGCGTTGGTTGCAAACACAAATCTCCAGAGATTTCTCCCAAATCATGGTCAATCAAATTTTAGACCAAATTTTCAACCAAGGCCATCTTTTGGACAAAATAACTCAGGTTTTCAACCAAGGCCATCTTTTGGACAAAACAACTCAGGTTTTCAACCTAGACCTTACTTTGGACAAAATTCTCAAAGACCTTCTTTCCAAAATAACTCAAACCAAGGTTTTCAAAACCAGGGATTTCAAAGCGATCCCAACTCAGGTCATAATCACAATCCAAAAAACAGTTTTCAAAATCAAAAAGGAGGTTTCGAAAATCAAGGTTACAACAATCAAAACAATGGTTTTCAAAACAACCAAAATTTTGGATTCCAACAAAACCATTCTCAACCTTCCCAACAAACCCAAAGTCAAACACCTGAAAGACTTCTGATTAAAAGTCAAAAGGATGATAATGATGAAGAAGTGATCATTTGTCACAACTGCAAAGGAACAAATCACTATGCCAGAGAATGTCGAGCCAAAAACAAAACCAAAATCAAAGACTCAGCATACTATGCTCAAAGAGCCGATGAATTGAAGAAACTGGAAAACCAAGAAAAGCAAAGAGCATTGATGGCAATCCATGAACCAAGTGTGGAATACTGGCCAACTTCTGATGACGAAGCTGAACATGAACCAACACAATCAAACTTCTGCTTCGTAGCTGGTGTTGAAATACCTTCAAGAGCTCCCAACGTCATAGAACAGGTATGGTCTATGATCTCTGAACTTGGTTTTTCCAAAACAATTTTTGAGTCCCACATAACCAAAATTGAGGCTAGTCTGGAAGCTGATCTCAAAACATATCATGACACAATGGTCAATTATGATATTTGCAAATCTAAGTTACAAACCTTGCAACTTAAATTTGGAGAATCAACAAGAACGAAAAGAAAATTGGAAAGAGACGTTGAAAGAAAATCAGAAGATTATAATCACGTCTTGGAACAATTAAATCAGACCCTAATTCAGAAAAGGGATTTGGAACTAAAAAATCAGTCAGTCATTTCTTCTGAAATAAAAGATGTTTTAGAAATGGAAATCCTTCAGTTGAAACAAGACTTTCAAGAATCAACTGACAAATACAATGTTTTAAATGAAAATTTGACTGATTCTTTAAAACAAATCAATTCTCTTGAAACCGAGAATAAAAGACTGATATGGAATATGGATTCTATCAAAGTTTCCAGAAAACTAAGTGACGATATTTTCACCAAGGCAAACACCTTAGGAACTGGCAAAATTGATACGACTTATAGACCAGGAATTGGAAGAGAATCCTTTGAAATTGAACAAGCAAAACAGGAAAACATGAAGAATTGTGAAAACTCTGAATCTACTCTACCTGATCTTTTCACATCTGTTAATGAGGAAGATTCAGATGACGAAACAGTTATCAACTGTAGTCCAGATGATACTGCTTTCAGTGTTTCCAAAAAGTCTTTCAAAAGAGTTGTAAATTCTGAAACAAACTCTGCAAGTTCTTTAACTCACCAAATCAAACATACCGATGGAACCACTAAACTCAAAAACTTTTTGAATGGAGAAAATTCCTCTTATGAGGATGGTAGTACTTCTATACCAACTGCTTTTCCTACAATGACTTCATCAATTGTTGGAAAAACTAGTCTGGGACAAAAATACTCCAAGAAACAACAAACAAGCAAAAAAATCCATTCAAGTCACCAAAACCCCACTAATCAAGCCAAACATTTTTGAAAAACAACCAAAGAAACCAGTTAAACCTTACGTCATACCTCATAAACAGGTTTCCAAACAAAAACCAAAATCTTTTCAAAAACCTTTTGAAAACCGCTTTCAAGATATTACTTTTAATCATTCAATGAACTTTCAAAAACCATCACATCAGAAAGTTTCAAACCATCATCATCAAAAAGCTTTTCAAAATCTCCCATCACATCCCAAATATGAAGAAAACTTTTCAAACAAACCTTCACATCTAGGATATCTTTCACCAAATCACAGATCTTATCAACCCACAGGTTTTAAAAAACAAATCACATTTTGGGTAAAATTGATAGATCAAATCAAACCTCAACCATTCCATCGTTATAAACCAAACCATTACAATAATGTGAAGTCAAATGATAAAAGAAATTCATTAAGAAAAGCACCCAAAATAACAACTGACAAACCAGGACCCATTCAGATTTGGGTACCTAAACTTTTTGTCTGATTACAGGTACTTAATGCTGGAGAACCCAATGATGATACATGGTATATTGATAGTGGCTGCTCCAAGCATATGACAGGAAACCGGAACTACTTACGTGACTTCAAACCTATACAAACCAATCAAGATGTTACCTTCGGAAACAACATGAAAGCAAAAATCAAAGGTTATGGAAACATAACAAATGGTAATTTTACCATAAAGAAAGTTGCCTTCGTCGATGACCTGAAACACAACCTCATCAGTGTTTCTCAACTGTGTGATAACAATCTTGAAGTTCTTTTCACAAAACAACGAAGCTTGATCATGGACGCCAAAACCAAAGATGTTATAGTTGATTCTGACCGTGCCGGAAATATGTATCCACTTGACATGGATCTTATCTATGGTAAACCCGATATATGTCTGCTATCTAAAGCCCCAGCAGATATTAGTTGGTTATGGCACCGCCGCCTTTCCCATCTAAACTTTGGGTACATCAACAAATTAATCGGCGATGATCTTGTTCGAGGGCTACCACTTCTGAAGCTTGATAACGAAACTCTTTGTGCCGCATGTGAAAAAGGAAAACTTTCCAAATCCACTCACAAAAGCATCTCAGAATCTAGCTTATCCGAACCACTAGATTTGTTGCACATAGACCTTTGTGGCCCTACCAAAACACAAACCATACAAGGGAAGACGTACATTCTTGTTGTCATTGATGGTTTCTCGTGCTTTACTTGGGTCTTTTTCTTAAGACTAAAATCAGAAGCACCTGAAGAGATCATCAACTTCATCAAACAAATCGAGCTGAAGCTGAAACGACCTGTTCGAAGAATCCGAAGTGATAATGGTTTAGAGTTCAAAAACAATACTCTAGATTCATTTCTCAAAGACAAAGGAATTGAACACAACTTCTCAGCCCCATACACTCCACAACAGAACGGTGTTGTCGAAAGAAGGAACCGAACTCTATGTGAAGCTGCAAGATCAATGCTTATCTTCGCTGATCTGCCACAATACTTCTGGGCAGAAGCAATAGCCACAGCTTGCTACACTCAAGATCATTCCTTAATCCATAAACATCTTCATAAAACACCATATGAAGTCATTAACAACCGAAAACCAAACATCAAATTTTTCCATATTTTTTGTTGTCGATGCTTTGTAAAGAATAATAAAGATCACCTTTCAAAATTTGAATCAAGGTCGGACGAAGGAATTTTCCTTGGTTACTCTTTTTCTTCAGCTGCTTATCGAGTACTGAATAAACGTACTAGAGTAATTGAAGAAAGTACCGATGTTCATTTCGATGAATTTTATGTTAGGAAATTGGATCGTGAACATTTTGGTTCAAAAATGATTGAAAATATTTTTCAAAATCCAATTCAACAAACACCTTCTCCTGACATAGACATTGAAATCGATCTTGATTTGCTTTTTGAACAACCAAAAACCGCTTACAATTCTGAACTTCTAACTACTTTAATTGACCCTACAGGAACACCCAATGAAGTAATTCCACAAACAAACCAAAATGATGCAAATCAATTCGAGGGGGAACCACCAACACATACTTCCTCTTTGGAACAAACACCAAATCCTCCTTTAAACACCCCATCCCCAAATAGCCAAAACAATCCCGATGCATCATTTATGAGGGAACCTTCAAACCTATTCCAAGATGAAACACCCGGAGAAGAACAATGGGATACTGAAACTCCAATTATTATAGCGGAAGAGAATCGCTTAATAAAGTGGACCAGAAATCATCCAACAGACCAAATCATCGGAGATCCCAACTTAGGCATTCAGACTAGAGGCGCATCCACAAATGAATGTTTATTTGGAGCCTTCTTATCCACGACTGAACCCAAAACCATACATTCTGCTATAAAAGATCTAGATTGGGTAAAAGCTATGCAAGAAGAGCTAGCAGAATTTGAAAGAAACGACGTATGGAATCTTGTTCCTATTCCACCCGATGTTACTGTTATAGGTTCAAGATGGGTATACAGAAACAAGACTGACGATCAAGGAATCATTTGTCGAAACAAGGAACGTCTTGTAGTCAAAGGATATTCACAACAAGAGGGAATCGACTACGATGAAACATATGCTCCAGTTGCCCGAATTGAAGCAATTCGCATCTTTCTTGCATATGCTGCACATAAGAATTTCAAAGTATTCCAAATGGATGTTAAATGTGCATTCCTATATGGAGAGATAGATCGCGAAGTATACATCCAACAACCACCAGGTTTCGAAGATCCCAAATTTCCAGATCACAGCTTTAAATTGCAGAAAGCTGTCTACGGCTTGAAACAAGCACCTCGAGCTTGGTATGTCACATTGTCAACCTTTCTCGAAGAATCAGGTTTTAAAAGAGGTTCAATTGATCAAACCCTCTTTCGTAAAATCTTTAATAAACATCTGTTAATCGTACAAATATATGTTGATGACATTATTTTCGGTTCTACTGATGAATCTTTAAGTGTTAAGTTTGCAGATCTAATGAAGAGCAAATTTGAAATGAGCATGATTGGGGAGATGACTATTTTTCTCGGACTTCAAATCAAACAGTCAACTGATGGCATTTTCATCAACCAATAGAATTATGTCAAAAACCTACTCATTCGTTTTTCAATGGAAAAATCCAATACCGCAAAAACCCCCAATGGCTTTTGGATACAAAATTGATGCAGACTTAAATGGCAAACCTGTTGACCAGAAAAGATATCGTGGAATGATCGGATCACTCTTGTACCTCATTGCCAGCAGACCTGACATCATGTTTTCTACATATATCTGTGCTATATACCAAGCAAATCCTATGGAATCCCATGTAGCTGCTGTGAAACGCATCTTCAAATACCTTAAAGGCACTCCCAAACTTGGCCTTTGGTATCCAACTAAATCCGATTTTCAGTTGAACGCTTTCACCGACTCAGACTACGGAGGATGCAAGCTAGATAGGAAGAGTACATCTGGTAGCTGTCAATTCCTAGGAGGTAGACTAGTGAGTTGGACTTCAAAGAAACAGACTTGTGTGTCCACATCAACAACAGAAGCTGAATACATCGCGGCCACCAGCTGTTGTTCACAAGTCATATGGATGCAAACTCAACTGCGTGACTATGGCTTCAAAATCTCACAAATTCCTATATTTTGTGACTCAACCAGTGCAATTGCCATTTCTCATAATCCTATTCACCATTCCATGACAAAGCACATCGACATTCGATATCACTTTATCAAAGACAACATTCAAAAGGGTCATACCGAACTACACTTCATCAACTCCGAAGATCAAATTGCCGATGTCTTCACTAAGGCTCTCGATGAAACGAAGTTTCAATACTTCCTAGGCCGTCTAGGAATGCTAAATCCAGATAACATCCATCCTTAAACTTTTACTTTTTGTTTGTACAAAAGTGTGTTTACTTTCATTCAAAAAGAAAATTCAAAAACATTTGAAAACTGCTTTCTTTTCAAAAATACCAAAAACATTCAAATAATCAATATTTCCAGAAACATTCAGAAAAACAAATCTTCAGAAATAGAATAAAAGACTTGCCATAATAAGCTTTTATAGAACCTTGTGATTAATCGTCTCTTGACTTAATTTCCAGATGCTTATGCTCGATGAAGAATTTAAGTCATATTGATTCTCAGTTGGAGTAAAGGTTCAAATCTCCTACTTTTCATAATGTACATAACTTTATTTCCTTCAATTTTATTTCATTATTGATGATTTTAAAAAGGGACATAAGGTTAGGAGGTTCAGATGAAGACAAAAACCCATGTAAGAATTTGTGTCTCATCAATCTGAATCATTGTGGAATTCATTTCTTGTGAGTTTAGGTGTGTCACTATTGCTTGTAAGGTATATCCGATTATACCTTGTCACGGTCTCATTTTTGCTTAGATATCAAAATGACCAGGGACGATACATTCATTTCTTACATACTAGACAAACTGCCTTTTATGCCTCTAATCCCTACCTAGATATAAGCCAACCAAAAATGAAGTCTTGAGATCCCGTGATCCATCAACAAGAAAAGACGAAACGAAAAGGATTTCAACAATCACATATCAAATAAAACCAAAAGATCTATCCAAATCTAATCATCAAAGATGAAACAAGATAAATACGAATCAACAAGAAAGCCAAATCATTCACTGAAGAAATACCAAACAAAACAAAAAAACTCTACATTTGGTATTTTCAAACAAAGTTCAACCAAATGGTTATTTCAAAGCAAACATCAAAAGATCTCGTAATATGTTTTTATCCATTTTCACAAAAGGGGATATCTTAATCCCGCAAGATAGATACTCTCAAAAATCCCAATTTTCTCAAATGTAGCAAATTCTCGATGCTAAAACAAAATATCCTTTTACAACAAATAGATATTGATCAACAAAAAGGATACCATCAAAGAAAAGGCTGCAACAACAATGGATTTCCCGGGATATTGTATCCTTCATCACTGAAGATTCTTAGTTGCAAACTGCACTATGAAAATTGCTAAACCCCTCTACATGTATTTCCCGACGGAGAGAGAGTGAACTTAAATGGTATGAATGAAGAAACCCGTTGAGTAATGCCGAAACCAGTCTTATGTGATTGATTATCTAATAATGAGACTAAGTGACCTTTCGGGAAAAGCATAGTTGACCACCTCCAATATGAGTGTGAGTCGTCAGAGAGAGATATCACTCGTTTTTAGTAATCATTAACTTGTTCTGCTGCCAGAACAACCAAACACCCAAATGAAGTGTGAGCTATACCTATGAGCGTTCATCTGAATCGACCTATTAGACCACTTGTCGTCATTAATAATGCTATAAAATCTTAAGAAAATTCTTTAGATACATATATGGCTACCCTTTGATAACTGAACCCGAGACTTTGATTCGGAAACAAATTTCTGAAAGTCTTTTACATAAGATATGTTAAACCAAGTCACAAACTTTCAAATCAATTGCTATGGTTTTATATATATCTTATCTATTGACAAATCTTTTATCTCGAATCTTCAAAAGTTAAACAGTCAATATGTGTGACAACCCAAGTTTCCCCGTTACATATCTCCGTTACCATTAACGGAATATTCCACTGTATAAAAGTTCCGTTACTTAGAGGGCGTCAATTTAGTAAACAATCCATTTGGTTGCAATAAGCATGTCGTTAAGTCGTGATGAAAGGAAATAAAAACACAGGACACACATTTCCATTTATTTGGAAAATGTCAAGTTTTATTATTACGACCACTAAATCGGGTGCGACCAAAAGCCCCGTGTAACGGCAGTATCGGGTAAAATCCCACTGAACCTCGACTCAAAAACCTATATAAGGGTGAGTGGATTCTATTGGAGACTTTTTACACTCTCTCTATATACTCTCTCTCTAGACCCGTTTTCGCCCCGAATCCGCAACCAAACGCTTCCAAATTGTAAGTCCGCTTACCCTAGCTTATTCTAAACATATTGACTCATGTTTATAGCCCAAAATTCGGACATAGAAGCTATTAGAAAGGAGTTTACGGCCTAAGCTCCTCCTTAGGCCGTAAACCCCTTAAACAAGGCCAAAATGACCCAAACTTGTCCCTAATGGCTTGGAAATAAATAGAAGAATTAGCCTAGGAGTGTTTGCACATTTAAAACAATCATTTTGGAGCATAAAAGGGAGTTTACGGCCCAAGCACATGCTTAGGTCGTAAACACCTCTAAACCATGTCAAAATACCCCAAAAACACTCCCAAACCACCCTTAGACTTCATACATAATTTAGGGACTTAGCATTTGGGGTTTGGATCAATTAAACACATCAAAATGAAGGATAAAAAGGAGTTTATGGCCCAGATCTATACCAAGGCCGTAAACACCCCAAATCATGCCCCAAGTGTGGTTTTGCTTCCCTAAATGGCCTTAGACATTTACCATAAAATACTAGGAAGGATTTAAGGACTTAAACACATGAAATGGAGGGGTAAAAAGGACTTTACAGCCCAAGAAAGTGTCTAGGCTGTAAACTCCCCAAAACACACTCAAATGGTAGTTTTAATCCCCCAAAATAGCATCACACTTCATTATAAATTGCTAGGAAGGTATTTAGGGCTTAAGACTTCACAAAATCCAAGGTATGAGAGTTTACAGCCGTAAACTCCCATGGGAGTGTCCCTAGGCCGTAAAATCCAATATAATGCCCTTAGAAGCCTCAAATCCACTCATGCCTTTTATGAAAGGTACTTAGAAAAATCCCATGAACAAGCTAGAAGCCTTAAAACACCCTAGAACCCATCACCATGAGTTTACGGCCGTAGACTCATGGTGAGTAGTCCCTGGGCCGTAAACATGGTGTTAGGGGTTTACTCTTGGAGAGTAAACTCCATTCCCTAGCCATTCATACCCTTAAACGCTACCCGAGACACCCAAACACTTAGCCAAAGTGTTTTCCGCTCCTGTGAGCGTGTATATTTGTTTAATTAGTATTAAATGTTCTAATTGCATGTAAACATATGTTACCATATGTTAAAATAGGTCATTGTGTGTGTTCAAGTCCTTGCGTGACACCGAACGCCCAAACGGCACCTTCGTCGGACCTACTTACACCAGGTGAGTTCATACCCCTGAATGAACCTTTTAATGTTTTTAAATGTTTTATAGGGGGAAAGAAGTTAAACATGCCAGTTATCATGTCAATCACATGTGATTGATAACCCGCATGCATAAGATTTTACCACTTTACACTATTTTACTGAGTGGGACACTATAATGACTTTTACTTATTTTATAACTTTTACTTATACCGATTTATCCAAATTCATTCTAAATTGGTTTATGAAAGATCCTCTAAGGTTTTTAACATATTTTACAAAAGAATACAATTTGGGATTTTTTCTGTACATAAAGGCTTTTCATTAAAGATTTCCTTTCAGGCGTATACTTTTACTTGTTAAATACTGCTGCTTCGCTTATACTTATTTTATACCCCTACTCGGTAACGCTTTCACTTATATTTGTGGTCGCGTATACCTGATGACACTTATACTTATTCACACTCTTACTTAGTGATACGATTCTTCTTCACTTATACTTGATAACGACTCTACTTCACTTATACTTGATACGCTTTTGCTTCACTTATTGTCGCCTCTACTTCGTGATACGCTTATACTTGTTCGACACTTCTACGTCACTTGCGACCACTTCTACTTCACTTGTTAGACACTTCTACTTCACAAGGATCACTTCTACTTGATGCACACTCATTCGTAGTTAGATGTATGTCCATGCTTATATAGGTACATATAAGTAATGATTTAAAAGACTTTGGAAGACTCGTCTGCCCTATTTCCTTTTCTTCGTTGAGATGTGGTCTGGTGGGATCGGATGGCCGTCCGAAGGTCATGTGACTCATTAGTTATATATTATGTATATGGGAATGGACATATAGGAAATTCTCTAGTCAGTTCAGTTAAGAGCCTCTACTTCTAGTCTACACTTACATTAGAAACCCACTCTTGGGAAGTCTCCACCTCTAGTTCAACACTTACAAACTACCCACTATTTGGAAGTCTCTACCCACTATTTGGGATGCATCTTCAGGACACGGTCTTCTCCGTCGTCTAGTTGGTAACCAGAGTCTCCTGTAAGGAGAGTGGAAATTGTGTGTATAGATCTATACGGGATTGACCCCCCTGCACCCTGACTGCTAGCTACAGTCCACGGCACACCAAGCCAAGGGGTGACAAATGTCACATTCTCAAGACGCTCGTAGGGCGTCTGGTTCTCTAGTGTCGGTTAGTATGGTTACGAGTATCCCAAGTTACCTTATAATTCTTTGGCCTTAAGGTAACGGTATTTCACCGACAATCTACACTGTATGCTGGTAATTCATTTTCAGAGTCACACTGTTTTAACCTTACATGATGTATCTTTCATTTGATACTGTCTGGGGTTTGTTATCTCTGTTTTGACCTTACAAGACGTATCTTTCATTTGATGCTGTCTGGGGTCTATATCCATTGTATTCACAGAATCCACTGTATTCACGGTATTCACTGTATTCACCGTTCTAGACCTTGCTAGACGTATCTTTCATTTGATATTGTCTGCGGTTTGTATTCACGGTTTAGACCCTACTAGTTGTACCCTTCATTTGGTACCTTCTGGGGTCTGTGTCACCACTTGTTAGACTGAACCAGGCGTGTCGTTTGTTTGATACTTTCCTGGAGTCTACGGTTCTTTGCCTTAGTCAGCAGTCCTCACTGCTGAGGCATATGATATTCCCTGATGTCGTTGCTTTCCTCAATAACCAAATTCAGTATTTTGATAATGATAGCTATTTAGGGAAAACTACTTCTTACCCCACCTCACTGACCAGTCTTGGTAGAAGGCTACTTTTATTAAAGAAAATATAGGATTTTCTGGAAAGGACTCTAATACACTGAAATCTCTTAAACTATTACTTTCTTAAGTTATTTGAATGAAATGTCACTAAATGCTTATGAACTCACCAGCATTTGTAAAAATGCTGATACTCGCTTTTCAAATAACTTGTATTGTCAGGTTACCATTAGACAGGTACATCCCTGGAGCTGTTGATGAAGATAGCTTAGTACCACACTGTATTTATTCTATTACTTGTATTACTTTAAATTGTTGTAATGTAACCTTGTAAAATTATTACTATTAATGCAATGTTTTGTTGTACTTTGATTACTATAATGCATGTGTTGTGATACTTGACATGACGTCATCCACCCCAGAACGTTTCCGCCATTCCGGTTTTGGGGTGTGACAGATTGGTATCAGAGCATTGTTTATAGTGAGCTAAGTATATTAATTCATAAAAGATATACAACCTATAAATACAAAAGGGATAAAACACTCTGACCAAGAATTATACTTTAAAATATAACCATATTTTACCAAAGTATAATAACATCCAGAATCTAAGCACTTGAACAAAAGTATCACAGAAAGAACAATAATAAAAGTCTTTGGATGTTGAACCCTATAGTCAAACCTGGGCAGTTATGTAATCGTAGGCTGGAATAAATGTAACCTGATCAACTACATTTATTCGAGGTGCGATGAACGTGTTCTCGGGAGTGATGGTGGTGTGCAACAGGTCTGAAACATACCAACTAGGGTTGTTACAGCCAAACATAAAGTTAAAATACTATAGGAGTATTTTAGAATGCTAAAAGATCCACACTAATCCCAGAATTCCTATTCAGAAGATAAGAAAACAAACAAGAATTAAAATACCATAGGGGTATTTTAGGAATCATAAACAACCTTGCGTTAATAACTAAAAGGATCCCTATTGATATACCTACAACTACAGAGGGTATACTCCCAAGGTTATATATAATAAGGACCCCATAGGCCAAGAATGTGTGGTTTCACTCTATTACCTTTTCCTCGTTGGGATGTGGTTCTAGAGTAGTATCACATATTCGAAGGCCTATCGGATCTAACCTATATATGATTTGTACACCATGTGTAATCATAGCAGGACTCGATATGGATCACACAGTGAAATGGTAATAATCTCTTAGGATTCTTTAGACATCTCCATTCTCGCACGAACCCTGTAGAAAACCCTACCCACTTCAGTGCATAACAGAAGAGTTGATTGTGACCCCGAAGAAGTTCATTGAGAAGATTTCCAGTTCGGAAATAAATGAACTAGGGTGAGACTATTGAATTCACCAAGTGCCTATATCTTTTAAGGACACCAGTGAAGAGATTCGCCTAAACTTCCGAGATTCCAGTCATCCATCATGAAGTGATGACACCCATAGTCGGAGTCAGAAGGAAGGCGGAGTAGAAATTCAATGTATCCATACGCGAAGAGAATCTTAGGTAACTACCCGAAGAAAACCAACGCCGATTCCAGTCAAAGATACGAGGCAGACCGAGGGAGCCAGTACGTGGAACCCGAGAAGTGTCTTTTCCTCGTGTTCGTCACGCTAATACACCCATAAAATAACACAATTTAGTGAGTTAGTGGTTACACTGCTCACGCTATGTGTTAGGTAAATCGCCTTGTTCCCGTTGCCAGTAATACGCTTAGAGCGGATCCCCACACCTCTGTGAGGTTGTTTAGCCATAAGCCCTCATGAGCCTCTCTTTCCGCAGCTTCGTTCCGAACTGTTCTCAAATCTCTCCAGGCCGGAGAGTGAAACCTTTCTCAGTATAAAGGTAACTTAGTAGGAACGACTCGCATCTTATGGCCTTTTTCTGATACTCATACATCCACTTCGACTACCAGGACTACATCATAGGGAGGTAGGTCGACACTCAGACAACCAATACCCGAGGCACGGGAAAATATTATGCCTAATACGTTCAGGACAGAAATGTCCAGGGTTAACCATCGTCTCTCATTACCTTGTATTCCTTTCCGTGCAGGAAAAACCATGCCACTGAAGAAGCGTAACCAATCCACAAGCAAAAAACCTACTCTCCTATTCGATGAAGCTACGTTTCAAGCTGTAGTCTCGGCAACCGTAGCAGCTATCATGGCTCACCTGAATGCTAACAACGCCGATGTTAGCAAGGTGACTAGCGGGATTTCTGATCCTAGTAGTGGACAACAACAACTAACCTCTGCATACCCAGCCACCCAGGAACCTCACTCAAATCCACAGAAGAGAAAGATCAAGATTGAGGAGGGAAATACCTCGGCTCAAGGACCTTCCGATGGGCAACGAGCTGAGGCAGTCTATACCCCTGTCAACCCTTCCCTCCCGACTCCAAGAAGACCATATCTAGGAGACCTTCCCCACTACAGCAAGTGCAGCTACCACCATCATGGTGCCTGTTGGGAACTCTATTGTGCTAGGTGCCACATGTTGGGACATACTGCTCGTGTCTGCAGAACCCCGGTTGAGTTCATTACATCAATCACCAATGTGGCGACCCATACAGTTTGCCACCTATGTGGTAAAATGGGACACTTCAAGAAGGACTGCCAAACCGAAGGGAAAGACAAAGACACAGAAGAAGCTTGACACTACTGCTTAGGGAGAAGCGGCAAGGAACTCAATAGATTTTGGTACGTCTCTCGATCTAGGATAACTAAGCTAAGAACAATAAAAGACTAATTCAAATGCAAATTCTTTCCAGTAAGGCGAAAGTTGCAGCACTGTTATAAAATTTAAAATTCATTAGGTAAAACTATAGTGGCTAAACATATACGTTACGGCCATGTATATTTAAGATGGACAGACCTAGAGTGAGCGAATGCCACCTCATCTCCTGTTCCTCGTTTGGTTGTGGATTTAGGGTGGGGTCGCTCAGTCAACAGTCCTCCCCACCTTAAATATACATGACTAGTATATGTGAGGTGATTATAGAAATGCCTCGTGAGAATCCGTTCATGAAAAGATACTCTATTCGGAAACACTTAGAACTCTGTATAGTTCCGCGTCGACTCTACCAGTCCAAGTATCTGCGGTAGTGATACGTAGGACGAAACCCGAGACGCCTCGAACTTGTGTTCCTGTTCGGCACATGACTCTATCGATCTTCACCTTATATCATGTCGGAGTGTGCCAACTTCGACGACTCTATTGATCATGGTTTGATTTCGTACAACCGTGTGTATATCCTTAAGTGATGTGTAAAAAGAACTTTCCCCATAGTCATGTCGGCAAATAAAGGTTCTTCCGAACCTAAACCTAACACAAATAATCAAACCTAATGCGATCCGTCAACCGTCCCTCTTATCTCAAACTTTCCGAAGTACCCAAGGGAAGATACCATACACTGTTGACCGACCCCTCGTAGTCAGATAAACACCGAAGCGAAAGACACTGCAGATACTTCAGAAAACGACAACCATCCGAAGCATACCTCTTAGATTCCCCCGGGAGATCCTTCGCACCTCGCACATCAGGGTCGTGAACCCAGAGAATAGAACTCATGAGGCCGACCACTATAACCAGGTATACGCTGGCATACATCAAGTATTGGCGGTTAAGCCAAGCATGAGTTCTACCACAGACCTCTTAGCAAAACACTTTCACCATATTCCAAAACATAGGAGCCGAAGTCAAGAGAATCACTGCGAGTTGAGCAAGTAAAGTTCCGAGTGATGAACCATGTACCCACTAGATTAGACCTAGATTGAGAAAACTCAGAACCTTCGGAAGAGTAGTTGTAGTAGATGCTCTAACTATTCAGGCACCTTGCCCACCCTGTTACAGACAGGTAGTGCCTATCATCCTCCACCCTATTGCATGGAGGAAATCGTCGTCACCCTGTAGATGATGAAATACATTCCCCGAAGTGAACACTAGGATACCGAGAACCACAGAATAACCTTCGCATCCAAGAATATTTGGTCAAGTGTGAAAGTAGCTGCGTTAAATCTCATGACCCGGATCCCGAATAGATCATAGGCTTGACACCAGCTCTGGTGTTAGTCGAAGGGTTATGTAGGAACATACACCTTCCACGCTAGGATAAACCACAGTCTTAGAGATTCATTGGACTATTAGGTGTTCCACGAATACCATCTCACGCAGAGATAGGAGAACCACCTCCCGAGGTAGTCCAACACTCGTCTAGTGAAACCCTATTTCCTCGATCCTCAGGGTTTCCGTATCTCAAGCGTCGTTAGTGCAGGTACATTTTGCACGAGTTTGGGATAGACACCCTATAGCAAACCGATGAACATAGTCACGAAATCTTCACGGCAATCTAGAAATTCTCTATCAGCCAGTTGAAAGAAAACACGAAACCGAAGACCCCTCGAGATTTCTAAGAACCAACCTGAAGGACTACACTACCAGTACGACCACTAAATCGGGTGCGACCAAAAGCCCCATGTAACGGCAGTATCGGGTAAAATCCCACTGAACCTTGACTCAAAAACCTATATAAGGGTGTGTGGAGTCTATTGGAGACTTTTTACACTCTCTCTCTATACTCTCTCTCTAGACCCGTTTTCTCCCCGAATCCGCAACCAAACGCTTTCAAATTGTAAGTCCGCTTACCCTAGCTTATTCTCAACATATTGATTCATGTTTATAGCCCAAAATTCGGACATAGAAGCTGTTAGAAAGGAGTTTACGGCCTAAGCTCCTCCTTAGGCCGTAAACCCCTTACACAAGGCCAAAATGACCCAAACTTGTCCCTAATGGCTTGGAAATAAATAGAAGAATTAGCCTAGGAGTGTTTGCACATTTAAAACAATCATTTTGGAGCATAAAAGGGAGTTTACGGCCCAAGCACATGCTTAGGCCGTAAACACCTCTAAACCATGTCAAAATGCCCTAAAAACACTCCCAAACCACCCTTAGACTTCATACATAATTTAGGGACTTAGCATTTGGGGTTTGGATCAATTAAACACATCAAAATGAAGGATAAAAAGGAGTTAATGGCCTAGATCTATACCAAGGCCGTAAACACCCCAAATCATGCCCAAAGTGTGGTTTTGCTTCCCTAAATGGCCTTAGACATTTACCATAAAATACTAGGAAGGATTTAAGCACTTAAACACATGAAATGGAGGGGTAAAAAGGATTTTACGGCCCAAGAAAGTGTCTAGGTCGTAAACTCCCCAAAACACACTCAAATGGTAGTTTTAATCCCCCAAAATAGCATCACACTTCATTATAAATTGCTAGGAAGGTATTTAGGGCTTAAGACTTCACAAAATCCAAGGTATGAGATTTTACGGTCGTAAACACCCATGGGAGTGTCCCTAGGCCGTAAACTCCAATATAATACCCTTAGAAGCCTCAAATCCACTCATGCCTTTTATGAAAGGTACTTAGAAAAATCCCATCAACAAGCTAGAAGCCTAAAAATACCCTAGAACCTATCACCATGAGTTTACGGCCGTAAACTCATGGTGAGTAGTCCATGGGCCGTAAACATGGTGTTAGGGGTTTACTCTTGGAGAGTAAACTCCATTCCCTAGCCATTCACACCCTTAAACGCTACCCGTGACACCTAAACACTTTGCCAAAGTGTTTTCCGCTCTTGTGAGCGTGTATATTTATTTAATTAGTATTAAATGTGCTAATTGCATGTAAACATATGTTACCATATGTTAAAATAGGTTATTGTGTGTGTTCAAGTCCTTGCGTGACACCGAACGCCCAAACGACACCTTCGTCGGACCTACTTACACCAGGTGAGTTCATACCCCTGAATGAACCTTTTAATGTTTTTTAATCTTTTATAGGGGGGGGGGGCATACAAGTTAAACATGCCAGTTATCATGTCACTCACATGTGATTGATAACCTGCATGCACAAGATTTTACCACTTTACACTGTTTTACCGAGTGGGACACTATAATGACTTTTACTTATTTTATAACTTTTACTTATACCGATTTATCCAAATTCATTCTAAATTGGTTTATGAAAGATCCTCTAAGGTTCTAAACATATTTTACAAAAGAATACAATTTGGGATTTTCTCTGTACATAAAGGCTTTTCATTAAAGATTTCCTTTTAGACGTATACTTTTACTTGTTAAATACTGCTGCTTCGCTTATACTTATTTTATACCCCTACTCGGTAACGCTTTCACTTATATTTGTAGTCGCTTATACCTGATGACTCTTATACTTATTCACGCTATTACTTAGTGATACGATTCTTCTTCACTTATACTTGATAACGACTCTACTTCACTTATACTTGATACGCTTTTGCTTCACTTATTGTCGCCTCTACTTCGTGATACACTTATACTTGTTCGACACTTCTACTTCACTTGTGACCGCTTCTACTTCACTTGTTAGACACTTCTACTTCACAAGGATCACTTCTACTTGATGCACACTCATTCGTAGTTTGATGTATGTCCATGCTTATATAGGTACATATAAGTAATGATTTAAAAGACTTAGGAAAACTCGTCTGCCCTATTTCCTTTTCTTCGTTGAGATGTGGTCTGGTGGGATCGGATGGCCGTCCGAAGGTCGTTTGACTCATTAGTTATATATTATGTATATGGGAATGGACATATAGGAAATTCTCTAGTCAGTTCAGTTAAGAGCCTCTACTTCTAGTCTACACTTACATTAGAAACCCACTATTGGGAAGTCTCCACCTCTAGTTCAACACTTACACACTACCCACTATTTGGGATGCATCTTCAGGACACGGTCTTCTCCGTCATCTAGTTGGTGACCAGAGTCTCCTGTAGGGAGAGCGAACATTGTGTGTATAGATCTATACGGGATTGACACCCTCGCACCCTGACTGCTAGCTACAGTCCACGGCACACCAAGCCAAGGGGTGACAAATGTCACATTCTCAAGATGCTCTTAGGGCGTCTGGTTCTCTAGTGTCGGTTAGTATGGTTACGAGTATCCCAGGTTACCTTATAATTCTTTGGCCTTAAGGTAACGGTATTTCACCGGCAATCTACACTGTATGCTGGTAATTCATTTTCAGAGTCACACTGTTTTGACCTTACATGACGTATCTTTCATTTGATACTGTCTAGGGTTTGTTATCTCTGTTTTGACCTTACAAGACGTATCTTTCATTTGATGCTGTCTGGGGTCTGTATCCATTGTATTCACAGAATCCACTGTATTCACGGTATTCACTGTGTTCACCGTTCTAGACCTTGCTAGACGTATCTTTCATTTGATATTGTCTGCGGTCTGTATTCACGGTTTAGACCCTACCAGTTGTACCCTTCATTTGGTACCTTCTGGGGTCTGTGTCTCCACTTGTTAACTGAACCAGGTATGTCGTTTGTTTGATACTTTCCTGGAGTCTACGGTTCTTTGCCTTAGTCAGCAGTCCTCACTGCTGAGGCATATGATATTCCCTGATGTCGTTGCTTTCCTTAATAACCAAATTCAGTATTTTGATAATGATAGCTATTTAGGGAAAACTACTTCTTACCCCACCTCACTGACCAGTCTTGGTAGAAGGCTGCTTTTATTAAAGAAAATATAGGATTTTCTGGAAAGGACTCTAATACACTGAAATCTCTTAAACTATTACTTTCTTAAGTTATTTGAATGAAATGTCACTAAATGCTTATGAACTCACCAGCATTTGTAAAAATGCTGATACTCGCTTTTCAAATAACATGTATTCTCATGTTAGCATTAGACAGGTACATCCCCGGAGCTGTTGATGAAGATAGCTTAGTACCACACTGTATTTATTCTATTACTTGTATTACTTTAAATTGTTGTAATGTAACCTTGTCAAATTATTACTATTAATGCAATGTTTTGTTGTACTTTGATTACTATAATGCATGTGTTGTGATACTTGATATGACGTCATCCACCCCAGAACGTTTCCGCCGTTCCGGTTTTGGGGTGTGACAATATGATTATATCATACCTGTCCTTATTTCAGCAATGATCACATAGGGGGAAATTGTTGAAAAATGTTCTTATGTAACCTTGTATGTGACCATAACTGAAATAAGATGAACTGTTTTTATACAATCTAACAAATATTATCAGTTATTTCAGGTTGCATGAATGCGTGATAAAACGGAAAATACGAAAACACGCGAATGACTAAAACACATATGTGTGACTAAACAGTTTCAACAATATATATATATATATATATATATATATATATATATATATATATGTATGTATGTATTATATACATATGTATGTATTATATATGTATATATGTATTATATATATGTGTTGTATATCTGTTGAATAGTCAAACAAAGAAGAAGTCAAAAAAAGTCAAAGATGAAGAAGCTAAACCCATTCACACATTTTTTTCTCCTACTACTACATCAACTTGTAGCCTCTAC
Organism: Lactuca saligna; assembly: GCF_052625555.1. NCBI lineage: Eukaryota > Viridiplantae > Streptophyta > Magnoliopsida > Asterales > Asteraceae > Lactuca > Lactuca saligna. Next base: position 40,596,485 of record NC_136424.1, on the reverse strand, counting down.
ATCTTCTTTCAACTTACACTCAAGTGCACTACTACAAGATATTTGTTTCGCATATATATACATGTGTATGTAGTGTGTGTTTGTGTTAGAGATAATAGAAGAGAGTAAGAGAGATCGATATGATATAGTGAGTTTTCCTTTGTAAAACTACACCCTCTCAATCTTCATCCCTGGAGCTAAATGAAGCTAAGTGAAGAACACCAAGATCAAGCAATAAGCTAAATGAAGAACACCATCAACCATCTTCATCTTCTTCATTGAAACTAAAGGTTTTTTCATCTTCACCGCCTTTGTTCATCACATCATACACCACCAAACACTTTCCTTACATCAAAACACCAAAACACAACCATGAAACAACCCAAAACCTTCTGCATCAAGATCAACCACAAAACCCATCACTATTCATCATCATCTTCATAGAAATTTCACCACCTTTACCACCTTATATCAACCTCCTTCCAACCTCTAAACAACCTTGAAAACATCCTCAAAACACCATAACACCATTACCCTAGCCAAAACATCACAAACAAAACTTACCTTCAAATCACAAAAATCCCGAAATTGACTTAGACACGAACACGCCCCGTGTTAAAAACCAAGGCAAAATCAACACACCCCGTGTTGCCCTCTGATTGCCTTCTTCATACTTCTGAACCTCAACACGCCCCGTGTTCAGCAAGGCTAAATCAACACGCCCTGTGTCAGCATCAGCATCATGAACACGCCCCGTGTTCAGCAAGGCTAAATCAACACGCCCCGTGTCAGCATCATTCATCAAGAAAACCCTCCAAAACCCTCCTACACGACCCGTGTCACTTGTGCCTTATCTTACACGACCCGTGTGCATGTTTTTACCCAAAAATACCTCAAATACAAATACATAAACAAATGTATTTTGTACCCTTTTGTAAACACTTGTTTTACATAAAATCGAGCTTTAAATGAACTTTTTGTTACTTATCCAATGCCGGATTGATCTTTGAACAAATATCGACCAGTCGCTCCAAGAGTCCCAATATCGACCAGTCCATTCAAAGAACAAATATCGGCCAGTCGCTCCATGAGTCCAGTTCATTCAATTTATTGACGAACCTACTTGATATATATTTATATATTTATATACTTTATTATAGCTTTATGTCATTTAAATATAGTTATATATATTATTTATAGCTTTATGTCATTTAAATACAGTCATTTATATTATTTATAGCTTTACGTCATTTAAATACAATCATTTATATTATTATAGCTTTCAGTCATTTACAGCTTTCATATTTATACTTATTCCGCAATTATTATTCTTTATATATATATATATATATATATATATATATATATATATATATATATATATATATATATATATATATATCTTATATCTTAAACTGATATATCTGCCACACAGTAACTAGTAACCGAGCCTTTTGTTGTGGTGATCAGATTGTTATATTTCCAACAAATCGGTATCTGAGCTGATATATAAAAGGAATAATATCCAACAAAAAGTCTACTCAGGAGTACATTAAGCCGAAGACAGCTAAAGTTCATGTATTTCCAATTCTATAGTCAAAACATTTGTTATACATTGTTTTCAAGAAACAACAATACACTTTCATTTATTCGAAAAGATAGAGCTAGTTTTGGATACTTTATTGTGCTAAAGTTCAGGTATTTCCAATTCTAGAGTCAAAATGATTGTTATACATTGCTTTCAAGAAACAACAATATACTTTCATTTAGTTAATTTTTATATTCATTCGTCTTTCTATTTTTTTGTGAACCATGAGAGCATGATTTTCAGGTGTCTTAACCACTACTAATATATTTCATAAAATACATGTTTATTCTTTAATGTAATCAATGAGTTTATTGGAATTTTTTATTATATGTAAAAATTGTATTATAAAAATTTTATATGCATGATAATTGTATAAAAGGTATAGTAAGTATGATGTAGTTCTAGTTCTCTTTATTAGTATCTTATATTTGAAAGTACAATGCTTTAATGTGGGTGTCATCCCACAATTTTATTCGTTTTTTATCTTTTGTCTAAAAAGTACACTCGTTTCAAAAAATGAAGAATATTAGGATTCACACGTGTCTAATTTAATGAGCTTTTTGAAAGGAACATATAGTACAATGACATTCAAATAGTTTTATTTAATTTTGTCTATTATATTACCCAATCATAACATTCTACTTTATAAAATTTTCCTATTATGATATTGTACTTACAAAATCTACCATATTGTAAGTTTTCCTATCATAACATTGTACTTTATAAAATTTTCCTACTGAAGCATTGTACTTACAAAAATACCAGATTATAACATCTTATATCTATGTTTTCAGTGTACGTTATGTATGAACATATATGAGAAGAGATGTGTGGATAGATGGATGCTGAAGTTGCAAAAAAAAAAGGAAGCCAGACATCAATAAATGGGTGAGAAAAACATGATCTTTTGTATGCTTTATTAAATTTTAATATTTGATGTTTTTGGATGATTTGGTAAACATTAATATCTATTTTTTTGGATGATTTGATAGGTTTGGCATTGCAACGGTAATGTTTGATGGTTTTCGAAATTTGTTTTGATTATTAGTGTTCGTTAAACGTTAAATGTTTGCTTTGGGATTGTATTATTAGTTGATGTTTTTTATATCTTTTGCTTTAGACTCATAATAAATAAATAATAATAAAATATGCTTTTATGTATTTGTGAGGGAACTACGACGAAAAAAAATTCACATCTCATGTTTGCTAGGGATCAACGACGAAAAAATAAAATAAAAAAAACAAAACAAAAAAAAAAGAATCTTTTTTTTTTGAATTTTTCTAGGAATTACCGACTGAAAATTAAAAATATTATATTAAACTTGCTACAGATTAGCGATGATTATCAGAAAATAAAAAGCAAATATGAAGATTTGCGTAAAAACAATGTTCGGATATTGTTATAAAATTTATCACTAATGTCCAAAATAACTGTATTAAGGGACCATTCTGAGTTGGAACCTCTATCGGTAAGTTTATCACAAGGAAAAATTGATCCTTCGTTTGCCACTCTTATTAGAAGAACCATATATATAAAGTACAACGTACATGGGCCTAACTAGAATGGGATAGTATAAAAGAATGCTATAATAAATACAAGATATGAAGGCCTATATCTGCTAATATCCCCAACAGTTTTATCAGGAGTAGAATTTCGAATATTTAAACTGTTCTTAAACTCGTTGAACGTAGTCATTAGGAGACCTTTAGTGAAGATGTCAGCATACTAAGTAGAAGAGGGCATGTTAAAAACTCGAACAGTGCCTCTAGGAACCAGATCATCAAAAAAATGTATGTAAATCTCTATGTATTTAGTGTGTTGGTGTTGAACTGGGTTTGAGGTCATGTAGACAGAGCTAATATTGTCACAGTAGACAATTGTGGCTTTGGTGGGAGGACGCTGAACGAAGCAAGTTACGAACCTAACACGTCTCAGCGACAACGTTAGCGACGCCGCGCTACTCAGCCTCGGTACTAGATCGCGAGATAACCCCTTGTCGTTTGCAGGACCAGGAGATGAGGTTATCACCAAGAAAGAGATAATATTCGGAGGTTGAGCGACGAGAAACTGGGCATCCGCCCCATTCAACGTCAGAATAAGCACGTAGATCGGCAGGAGTGCGAGCTGGATTACACTGGAGCATATGAGCACGCTCAAGAATCTCTGAGGCATACTTTCGTTGAGAGAGAAATATGCCTTGTGATGAGCGGGTGGCTGAAATCCAACGAAGTAGTTGAGAGCCCCCAAATCAGTCATGACAAACTCGCGACTGAGTTGAGTGATAATAGACAGAAGAAGAGCACAAGAGGAGGCCATGAGCACAATGTCATAAACATATAAATGCAAGTAGGCAGTGTCACATCCATGATGATAAATGAAAAGAGAACATTTTGTGAGGCTGTGGTGAAACCCCATGTGGAGAGCATTTTCAGCAAAGTGCTAGTACCATGCTCTAGGGGCCTGCTTGAGGCAATATACATGACAATTAAGCAAAAAAGGTGACGCCTAACTTTGTATCTGTCACACCCCGCTAAAGCGGAAATGCAAGGTATGACAGCGATAACGGTTTCATTGCAAAAGATAAAGATACATCACCATAGCAGTATTTAAAAGTTTACAACCCATAGCTTAAAAAGAAACAAAGTACAAGTTTTTCCAAAATAACATTGTTCAAAATATAACTTCATAATAGCTTCAACACGATGCAGCTTGCTCTATGATGATGAAACTGTTGGGATGAAACCCTAATTGAGATTTGATGAACAAGATGCGGAAAATAAGAACAAACACAAATATGAAGATTATGTCGAATGATCACTCGATTTATTCAAACAAGAGGAATAAATTACACTTAAAGCATAGACTAAAGAATCTAACACTACATAAGAAACCTCACGTGGCGGCTACATTTTTCCTCACTCTTAACCCTAATTGTGAATAATACATGACTATTTATAGGGAAAAGACAAGTCTTGGGCTTTTAACCTAGAATTCATCAAAGGGGCCCATTGCCATTATCCATGGAGTGCTTTGAAACCCTACAATCTCCCCCTCAAAGTATGGAATGGATGACAATGCTTTAACTTCCAAAACAAGCATCTAGCAAACAAAAAGATCTACAACGAGGAATATATGAAGCAATCCACGAATCTTGATTCTTCAATAGTCTTCAAACACGGGCTCTAGGATATATAAATCAAGCACTGAAGTAATGTCTTTAAACTTCATTTTCAAATGTAATCCCAAAGAATCTTCATGAAAACCAAACCCGCCATAAAAACCCATTTCAGAACAAAGAAACTAAATCACTTCTTGTCTTTGAAGAGCTCACCCTCCAAGTCACAATGATCTTTAAATAAGCTAATGATATAAGCCATCAAAAAATATCATGTAACAACCCAAACTTTAAGATTCGTAATGCCACTTGATCGAGAAAATACAAGAAGTCGGAGATATAACAAGTCCTTAGCAGAGCTCGATAAAGAACTTCCGTTGTAAAGGATACTTCTCTGTAAAAGCTTTAGCAGAGCTCGATGAAGAACTTCTGCTGTAAAAGCTACCTTCATAATTCTACCACAAGCTTTATCAAAAATCTTCAAATTTGAAAAGTTACAAATCCAATTTCGAATGACCATACCAAATTCTCCCCCAATTTATAAAAAACATGATTATAAAGCCTTCAAATGGTCATGAGAATGATCTTGAATGGATAAAAAATTTACTAAGCTCCCCCGCGACAAAATGATATACAAAATGAAGTATAAGACCCGAAAAAGTCGTGAAAAATTTGACGTTATCACGAAAAATGACTTTCCGAACCGCCAAGACTTGCTGGAATCATTATTTTGCTGCTCTCAAAAAAATTGTGCGTTAAAAAAAATTCAAAACTGTTCACCGGCCCTCAAATTTGTAAGCTTTTCTAAATATTGGGCAAAAAATTGTCACTTACTGAAAGATAGGGGCTGGAATGGTAATTCTGCATCAATTTCCCCCATTTAATTGTAACATTTTTTTTTAGAAATGGTCCATAATCACCAAGCTGTGTAAACATTGGGGACCAAAAGTGTCAAATCACTGAAGTTGCAGGGACCAAAAATATAACATGAGTCATCTTTCCCAATTTAACGTCTGTTACAACTCATTTTCGTATATAAAATGTAGCAAGCTCCCTTGTGATGGAAGTTACACTTATTTCACTTCGGAAGCGGCTCTGACTACTGCTTTCGCTCCTGCACTTCCTGTTCTTGAGTTTTCACTGGTTCTTGCTCCTGGGATCTTACCATAAAGTTTCTTGAGACTTTCTGCTTCCTCCCTGACTTGCCTCCATACTTCTTCTCTCCCTGATCTGCTGGCTTGCTCTTGCTACTAGATCTTTCCTTTGTCGATGCTCCCATCCTTATCACATCATTGGTGAGTCGATTTGCTAGACCTACTGCACTCTGAATAGTAGTTGGGTTTGCTGAGGTAACGATTCCCCAAATCTCTGGTGCCAGACCCCAGATGTAACGATCTATCCGTTTCTCCTCAGGAGTAACCATGTGAGGTACCAGTTTTGCTAGTTCATGAAGTCGGAATGTGTACTTCTCTATTTGTGATCCAACCAAAGAATGGTTCCAGAATTCAGATTCAAGCTTCTGAAGTTCATCCTTGGGACAATACTCCTCTATCAGTAGCTTCTTTAGGTCTTCCCAAGTTAGTTTATATTCCGATGTACGGCCTTGGGTTTGCACTAGAGTATTCCACCAGGTTAATGCCCTATCTTGGAGTAGGCAAGTTGCATACTCAACTTTGTTGCGCTCGAGGCATTTGCTAATGTGAAGGACCGACTCCATGCTGTCAATCCATTTCAGCAACCCAACCGCACCTTCCTTTCCATGGAACTTCTTAGGTTTACAGGCCATAAAGGACTTGTAGTTGCATTCTCTTTCATTGTTTCCCCGGTTTCCTCCACTACTTCCTTGGTTAGCATTAAGTCCTGCAGTTACTTGAGTAACATTGTTTGGGATTGCTTGCATGAGTTGTTGTGCTACAAGTTGAGCAACATCGTGTGTTTCGTTCTGTGGGCGCCCGCGATTAGGCTTTCCTAACATGGTTCTCTCGTCTAGCAGCCCTAGCAGTGTCAGTAGCCTCCATCGAATGCTGAAACAGGATTTCCATCCCTGTCAAGACTTCGTTCAATACCTCCTGGTGCCCAGCTATCACTGTGAGACTGTGGCGTAGATCCGCTGCCATCGAATGCATCCTCCGGAACTCCTCCGGGGTCATACCTGGCTGCCTGACAGGTATCCCTATAACTTGCTGCGGTGGCGGTGGTCTTGGTCCTGCAACGCGGGGTCCTGCTCCGCTAGGTCCTGCCGTGCCAAATCCTGCTGAGCTGGTGGCTATCCTTCCTGGATTGGGAACACTCTTCCTCGCCATCCTCCGAATGCGAAGTCCATAAAGCGACGGCTGTGGCAACACCGATGAAGGTGATGCCTCGCATCGTTGACTCGGGGCGTTGTCATTGTTGATCTCCACCGAGTTCCCTGTATCTTCTGTATCCTCCGATGGGTCTTCTTCTACCGAGGCGGGGGGATTACGTCGAGGGATAACAGTGACATAGCCGGACTCATCGACTGAGGCGGTAGCGCAGGAAGATGACGATGTTGACATAGTGGACTGTGACATAGTTTCAATGAGATATGAAATAAATGACAATGCATGCCTATTATACACAATGCTTACACCACCAAAATTAACCTTTTGAATTTTTGAAATAAAGTTTTTTCAAATATTTTTGTTGAACATATTCCAATTATAATTAGCTCAGGCTTTGTATAAATCTTTCCTTAATTAAACATAGGTGATCAGGCTATGTTTAATTGAGGTCCAACGATACAACTCCCGACCTAATTATACTAGTAATATGTTTGATATAAAAATAATGTCTTTATAAGTTTTGGTTATAAGTTGTGTTTTCTTAAAGAAAAACCGATGTTCTCCATAACTTTAGCTCTGATACCACTTCTGTCACACCCCGCTAAAGCGGAAACGCAAGGTATGACAGCGATAATGGTTTCATTGCAAAAGATAAAGATACATCACCATAGCAGTATTTAAAAGTTTAAAACCCATAGCTTAAAAAGAAACAAAGTACAAGTTTTTCCAAAATAACATTATTCAAAATATAACTTCATAATAGCTTCAACACGATGCATCATGCTCTATGATGATGAATCTTTACATCCACTTACTAATTATTTCCTGAAAAAGCATGTAAAACGAGCATCAACTATGAAAATAGTTGGTGAGTTCACAAGTTTATAAAATCGAGCTTGAAGGCTTTTCGTAAATACAAGTACATTGCTTTAATGATAAACAAAGTTGATTGCTATTAATGAGTACAAGTTTATTGCTATAATGAGAAACGAGTTTGTATGTGTATGAGCAAACAATGAGTCTCAACCAAACCTATGACTGAAGCCCTATCGAGATCTATGCTTATCGTTCCATAGATGAATATGATATCATGCACTCCATCGATTCGGGCGAGTAAGGAGTTGTCAATTCCTAATAGCGCTATCCATAATGACCATTGGCTCAAAGAGTTAATGGTTAGAGATAAGGGAAGGGCCTTAGTACGATAAGTTCTCATATTCCGTGTTGCATAGACATACATAAAGAAACATAGCAATACAATAGCAATCATGTTTGATAATAATCAATTTAAATACAACATGCAAACAATAGTTTTTCTGGACATGCTTTTCCACCCCAAAACATAAAAACCGAAAATAGGAGAGTGCGTGAATACTCACAAGGTTTCGAGTAGGTACAAGTTGTACTTTGGAATGCACGAACGTCTTACTACCGGGATCCTACGATATCAAACACACACTAGTGAGTTTCCATGTCGACATCTAATGCTAATATACTAAATTCTACATATAGGGAAATGCCAATTTATGTTTTAGTATTGGATTTTATATCAATTGGTTACACTTTTTTTGAGATATTGAAATTTTACAAGTCGTGCGATTAATTACAACCTTGGAAGATTAACTTTCCAAATTTTAAGTCTCTATAACAATATAAATTCACAAAAAATAGCATTCGAGGGATAAAAATTCTCAAACTTTTTATTTAACTGTTATTACACAATACTAAGTTGGGAAAAATATAAAAATAGATTTCCAAGCTGTTTAATTATATTTTATGATTTATGAGCATTTATTCCAATAAAAATTATTATAAATAGAAAAGAGTTTCCAAAATTACCCAAACTTTTTATTTAATTGTTATCATATATAACTAGGCTGGGAAAAATATAAAATATATTTTTCAGTGGGTATTTCTATTTTTTCTTGTTTTATTCTATTAAATAGTCATAAATTAAAGAAATAATATTAAACAGTTCAAATAAATCACCATAAATTTTAGTAACATCATTTACAGTATAAATAACCTAGGAAAAATATCAAAAGTGGTTTCCATATGTATAAACTGGTTTTGGGTATTTATGTCTTTTTAAGTGTATTTTAGTGCAATTAACTTTAGAAAATAAGAGAAAAATAGTTTACAGTAGAGAAAAATCCTCAAATTTTTATGTAACCTCCTACTGTACAATATGATATCCTGGTAATTTTTCATGAATTTTGGATAATCAGAACTATTTTTTTCCATTTTTAGACCATTATAATTACCAAAAATTGGGAAAAATAGTAAGACATGATGAAAAATCTTGACATTATTTTCTGGAGTCACCATTCACAGGTAAGGTATGCGAAAATTGTTAGATGAAATTTTCACATTCTCTAAAGTGGTTTTGTGATTTATTATGCCCTAAACAAAAGAAAATCGGAAATCATATTAAACAGTAATAAAAATTGATGCAATTTGGCGGGGGGTCATAATTCACCATACGGATCATCCATGAATTTATTCAGGATTTATTGACCTCTGGAAGTATTTTATGTGATTTATGCCTTTGGTTTTAGCAATAATTTAAATAAATCAAGGAAATAATAAAAGCTCTTGAAATTCTCCAGATTATCTCATGCATGTGAGGGCTTTCAAAAGGAAAAATGTTAAAAATGTATTCAGGAGAGAAATGAGCGTAATGAATCTAAACAAATTAAGAAAGGTTGCATGCAATGATGCATGAAATGTAGATGTGACTGAAGTTCATGAATTTGTGTAGCCCATTCAGTGAGGTTTTAAGCCACGAAATTTCAGCCATCATTCACTAGATATGTTAAGATTCTAAGGTATTTTTCCTTAGATTTATGGTTGGGTTTAAGGCTATTGATCATGCAAGACAAAAATAATGATCATAGAAAAAGAGCTGTTTGCGCAACCATTTTGTAAAAATTACCAAAAATCGGATATTTAATATTTTATAGTGAGACCACTTGGGTTTGAAATTTAACTCATGGCATTATCCAATAAAAAAAGAATATCATCATTTGGTTAAGAAATGACCGAGATATGGTCGTTCAAAGCTGAATAAAGTAATCTGGCAGATTGCATGTTTGCTTTGAGTGCATCCTTAGGACATTTTGACAAGAACATCATGCATGCCTTTGGTAAGGTCCGATTTCTAGCACATGCATGGAGTGAATGAGCATACAATATGTACTAGAAATGATTTAAATGCTTTTGGTCATGCAAGAACACAAAAGAAATGGAGAAGAAGATGAAACATTCGGTTTTGATGTCTCATGATCATATGTGCATCTTTTCACTCCTTGCATGGGTTTGATCCCGGATTTTCACCATCTCAAACACATGCATTGTTTTATGGTGAGAATCTACAAACCACAACGGAAGAATAAAGATTTCTAGCCATGGAAAGGCATAGAATCCGAAAAGTAGAGAAAACTATGAAGAAGAAGTTTAAGCATGAAACTATGGGAGAAGATGTTGTTGTTTACCTTGGTTTTGACCTTGAGAGAAGTAATAACACTTCAAAGTCTTCAAAATCTCGAAATTTGTCAGAGGAATGAGAGAAATTTCGTGAGTTAGAGAGAGAGAAAGTAGAAGAGTTTGTGTGAGAAGAGTGGAGTGTAAGAGAGTGAAGAGGGAAGAGGTAGTGTGAGGGTTTTAGCTTAATGATTGTGTTTTGGGAAGAGAGAGGGCATGGGGAGAGGGGAGATGGCCAGATTTTTGAGGCATTAAAGCCTCCTTTCTCCTCAATTCAAATTTTATAAAAAAAAATCCCTCCTTAATTTTTATAAAAATCTAATTTTTATAAAAGTGATTCTTTAAGCAATTTTTGATTTATTTAAAAATCTTGTTTTTAACTAATAAATTATGATTAATGCATGATAATTTATATTTCTATTTCATTGGTATAATCCATAATTTGATTAATAAAATTTGATATTTGGAAGTTTATAGCCAAATTTTATAAAGTTTTTAAGCTTTAAGATTTATAAATTTGGATTTTGGGCTCTTTAGGGTTTTTGGAATATTGTTTGATATTCATCATCATAATGAAGTATAATTAGAATATTTTAATTTATTTTTAGGGTTTTATACCCTTTTTTCAATTATAACAAAGCTTGAAGTTTCATTCTAATTATTTCATTGGCATTTCCTATTGTAGTTAAGCAACTTACTAGAATCATAAGTGTCAAGTATATTAGTCCTAGATCTTAGTTGGATCCTAGTTTATGCAAGATTTTTTACCTAATTTATACTACTAGGTCATGGCATGTTGTGCATGAATGGTTTTTATAAGGATGCATGAGTCCGAGAATGACCTGAATTGACAGTTGTCACAGTATCCACGAAGGGTTAACAGAAGGAGGTGAGAGGATCCTAGGCTAAGGCTAAGACTCCGAAAGATAAGTGGACGATAGGAATTAGGTTGTTCTCTAAGTGAATTAAATATTCTGTACCTTGGAAGTGAATCGAATAATATATTTACTATAGAGATAAAAAGGTGTCAACCTCTTTATGTTCCGCATAAGCATGTCATCTTGTCGCATTTATGAGTGTATGCCCAAAGGTAATGTTTACCATTAACCAGTTGTTTTACATTGGTTCGATAACCCATTAATCATATATTCCTATATAGGATGTATATTTAGAGTTCCCATGTACTATACTACTATTCTGATGTTGCATTGAACTTCTTCCATCACTTTCCATGCCCCAACAGGTTAATTCTAGTATATACATTAGTTCAGTACATATATACTTGTTAAGTATATATATTAGTTCGGTATATATATATATATATATATATATATATATATATATATATATATATATATATATATATATATATATATATATATATATATATATATATACTAGTTCGGTATAAGAATGGTGTACATAGCTATTATGCTATGTTATACCCTATTATTGATGAATCCTTCAACTTCAACCTATTTTTCAGGAAAGAAAAAAAGCTAACATTTTTACTTTAAAAATCAAATAAACCCAAACAAATGAACATTATTCAATTATATATCCAGAAAATACTAAATAAACCAAAACAAAAAAACAAAAATGAATAAAAGATTCTAATTTTGTCAATCTAACGACTTTAAAATTTGAAAAAGAAAAAAGTTAAGGATCTTAGAATTATATAACTGTAAGTAAAACAAAAAAAAAAATAAGAACTTTTAGGCATGTCCAATTGAGACAATGGTGTTAAACTTGGTCTGATGCGATTTCTTTTTGGGCTTGTAAGTGACTAACTTTTTTTGCCCGTTCTTGTCTTAAGTCATCCTCTTTTCTTTAGAAGCTGTTAATTTATTTCCTGTTTGCCCTAAGGCTAAGGGGACCACTGCATGTACTAATAGTCGGATAGAATCCTACCATCCTACCCTCGAATCTCTTTCTAAAATTAAGAATCGACTGTTATGAATAGCTTAGGACCTGGCGACGACAACTCTTTGAAAAACCACTCATAAGTGGGCTAACGATTCGTTTTCTGGAAAATTCTTTCCGCTCTTTATCGCATAAGTCCCGGATATATTCCTTTTGAGTATTGAGAGCGTAAAGCAACAACTAGAGCAAATAATTGAATTGTCCATGCGTCCAAGTCCATTAGTCCAATTCTCATCAAGAGTGTTTATTAGATTAGGCCCACTTTATCAGATTAGGTCACTTATTTGGGCTCTCACATTATATATATATATATATATATATATATATATATATATATATATATATATATATATATATATATATATATATATATATATATATATATATATATATATATATATATATATATATATATATATATATATATATATATATAGACACACATATATACTACCTTAGAACCCCCTTTGGGTATAGTTCTTCTATATGATTGGTTGGAATTTTTTTTTGCGAAATTAAATATCCTCCTACATTTTATTCCTACCCATACTCCTACCATATCAAATGTTGACATGTGTCATATTTAATGACATATTTAATTAAATTAATATTAATTTAATCCACTTGTCATCATTTGATATGGTAGGAGGATGAGTAGGAATAAAATATAGGAGGATATTTGATTTCTTTTTTTTTTTTTTTTTTTTTGGTGGTGTCCTTTAACTTTTTTTTTGTTTTTCCTCTTGGTCAACATAGTGGTGTCCACATGCTTAGGTAAATTTTGCCCATAATTGCTACATTTCATTGTCTACTCTAACCTCCCACAGCTTCCAACTGTATTCATACAACAAATCTAGCACGACCTTAATACGCCTTCTGCTTTGACTTCTCAACGATCTCTAGTAGCTTTATTTCACGCATTCCCCCACTTCCTTTTTCCAATCCGTCTTTTGATTTACACATTACATCTTTTCTTCTCACGTATGGCTTCGTTATTCTAGCCCTAAACCTGATTTATATTTCTATATGAACCAATTTGTCCCCACCACCTCCATCGATTCGATGTTGTTGCTCAACCCAACTTCCGACGGCATCTTCCACAACCTCCAATTATGGGAATTTGGTCAAGAAAATGGTTAACATTTGTAACTCATTAAAATCTTTCTGCTATTTCCAATCCTTTTGCGTCAAACGAATATAATATCTTTTAATAAATACTTAAAAATTTAAAAGTATCTCAAACTGATATAATTACTCTTGTATTTATAGTTGAATGTTAATATCATTATCATTATATACTTATAAAGAAAATATTTTTTTTCACCATATTCATTTGAAACTCCCATGTATTTCCCTTCACCACGTTCATTTGAAAATTCTATGACTTTTCATTTTCTTTCTAATAATAATTAAAATTTGGTTATTTAGGTTAAATAAATATCAAACCTAAAGTGTAATCATATATAAACTAAATTTCAATATTAAAATAATATCTTTACTTTTACTTATAAAGGTACGTCTTTTAAATTTTAACATATTATAATTAATTTGCTAGATATAAACCATTATCATTTTAAAGATACAATTTTATAACAATTTGAATAAAATACTTAAAGTATTAATTTAAGTATACCATTACAGGGTCAACTTAAATATAGTTTTGGTTTAACTTAAACAACCCAAAAAATATTTTATAAATAATTAAAAGTGATAAATTGTGGTGTCTTTCTAATAAATATTATAAGTTAGATAATAAGTGTGACAACCCGAAGTTGTTCCATCGTCGTAACCCGTCCCGCCCGTAAAACCCGCCTTTAGCAATTCGTTCCGATTTCGTTTTTGGGCTAAGTTATTTAAATTTATATGCTTATTATAATCTCATGAGTGTCCAAACTCCCTAGAAACTCATATAAACGGCCCAAATCATTAATTTAAAATTTTATAAAATTGGTCCCGCCGGGTTACAACAACTCAATCGGGTACGACCAAAAGCCCCGTTTAACGTCGGTATCGGGTAGAATTCCACCGTGTCCCAAAGCCGAACCATATATAAAGTTGATTAACCCTCATTTGAAGCTTTTTCACAGTCTCTCTCACTACTCTCTCTCTACAACTCAATTCTTGGTCCAAAAATCATTGAATTCAAGCCCCAAATCTTCAAGGTAACCATCCTAGCTCCTAGTATAACATCTTTAGCCTTCATTTTCGAGTTCAAATCATGATTTAGGATCATAATCATGTGTTTACGGCCCTAGAACACTCTTGGGCTGTGAACACATATAAAATGGGTTTTGGAGCCCAAAAACCCTTCCAAACCACATTAGGAGCTTAGATATTACTTAGGGGCTTACCAAACTGGGCTTAGAACACCTTGAACTCATCATTTAAGGAGTAAACATGAGTTTACTGCCCAAGAACATGCTTGGGCTGTAAACTCCATATCATGGGGAGTAAACTCATTTTTAAGTGTTAAATTGGCATTTAAACACACCAATAGTCTTGGAATAAAGTCTAGAAGCAACCACAAACGAGTTAGAGGCCTTAAACTTAATGAAAACCCCTCCCATAGGAGCTTACGACCGTGAACCCCCCCACCCACCCCCCCCCCCACAAGGATTGGTTCCTGGGCCGTAAACTCTTAAAACATGGTCAAATGATGTCCTAAATTCTATCCAAGGCTTGTAAAATGAGTTTAAATCACATGTGATTGTCCTAACACCACCAAAACACATAAGGAATGGGTATGAGGGAGCTTACGACCATAAACTCCTAGTTTACTACCGTAAACTCCATTAAATGGTCCATATGTGAGTTAAATCCATTCCTATGCCCTAGATTTGATCCTACCTAATTTCCCAAAGTCATATAAGGCCATTTAGCACCATAGAACACCCCACCATGAGTTTATGGTCGTAAACTCATGGGGAATGGGTCATTAGTGTCGTGAACTCCCTTAGGTGTTTACTCTTGAAGAGTAAACTCCATATTCAAGCCATATACGTCTTTAGATGTCAACCGGGTCACCCCAAACACTTGATTTGAAGTGTTTTTACGTCATGGAGTGTATAATCATATCTAATTAGTGATTTAAAGTCTAATTAGATACATTTATATATCATTTCATATTACTTAGGAACCTTACGCGTTATCAAGCCCCGAACTGACATTTAGCACCCAAACCGACACGCTTCTCGACCGGTGAGTTCATACCCCTACCCTTTTTCAAATGTTTTCAGGGGGGAATACAAGCAAAAGTACAAGGAAATCTTGTACTAAACTTATTATTTCAGTTCAAATATTTATATTCAGTATGTTTTTATTATCGAAAAACTGTGTTAACCAAATAGTTCGAATTACGGAGTTATCTTTTAGACTAATCATAGATTTCTTGATAAAGTGTTACAATCTATATTATATTTCATAATCTATGAATAATTCATACTAATCATCAATTAGAACTAATACGAATACGAATACGAAAATGCAACATGGAATAGAACGAATACGAAAGTACAACTAGGAACAGAACGAACACGAAAGTATAACTAGGAACAGAACGAATACGAAAGTAGAACTAGGAACAGAACGAATACGAAAATATAAATAGAAATAAAACGAATATGAAAGTATAACTAGGAATAGAACGAACACGAAAGTACAACTAGGAACAGAACGAATACGAAAGTACAACTCGGAACAGAACGAATACGAAAGTACAGCTAGGAACAGAACAAATACTAAAGTAATAATGTGAATACGAATGCGAATACGAATACGAATAGGATTAGGAATAAGAATAGGAATACGAATACGAATGCGAATATGAATAGGAATAGGAATAGGAATAGGAATAGGAATAGGAATAGGAATAGGAGTAGGAATACAAATACGAATATGAATGCGAATACGAATACGAATACGAATACAAATATAAATATGAATATGAATACAAATATGAATATGATTAAAAATATGAATACGAATACGAAGGCACGCATCTAGGTACATTCAAGTGTAACATAACTAAGATATTAGAATACCTAGCTAATATAACAAGTATAATAATCAAACATTACATTGGGATTCAATAACTAAACTTTACTTTTAGGAAAATAAGGGTTTTTCCTAGGATAACAATCGTACATAACCAGAGTAGTGTAACAAAACAGTTAACTAAACTTTACATATAAGAAAATATGGGATTTTCTTGGATAACAAACTTTTTCGGAAAACCAAAGGAAACTTGTACATTTTCAGAAAACAAACCTCTTATGAACTCACCAGCTTTATGCTGATTTTCAAACTGCTTGTATTCTCATGTCGATATTAGACACGTATCCGCGATCTTTTAGAGAAGACGGAGCGTACAGAAGATTCGTCTTAACTGTTGTTCATATGATATATGTATTACCTTTGTAACACTTTGCTTTCAAACAAATGTAAATTCTAATATGTAATGTAATAGTTGTTTACTTTGCTTACTATGTACATCGGTTGTGATACTTAACATGAAGTCACCTCCGCCCCGGAACGTTTCCGCTTTCGGTTTCGGGGTGTGACAATAAGATTAAATAAATATCAAACCTAAAGTGTAATAAAAAAATAAAGTAAATTTTAATTTTAAAATAATATATTTACTTCTACGTATAAAGCTATTTCTTTGAATTTTAACATATTATACTTAATTTATTAGATTTAATATGTTGTTATATATAAACCATTAGCAATTTAAAGCTACAACTTTTGAACAGTTTGAACAAAATACTTTAATTGTTAACTTAAATATAATATTACAATGTCAACTTAAATATAAATTTATGTTCCACTTAAAAAACCAATGAATATTTTGTAAATAGTTCAAAGTGATAAATTATAGTGATAAACACAAAAACTAAATTGTAATCTCAATTTACCTAAAATATTTCTTAAACGTATTTTTATAATCGTCAAAAGTTTTCAAATAAGTATCTTAAAATAACTAACAACAACAATATCAAAAAATAATTATATATAAATGATTATATTATTATCTTTAAAATAACAAAATAATGTTTGATGTTTAAATAATTATAATGATACAAATTAAAATATTAACCAAATAAATTTTAAAAAATTAGTTAACAGCAACTAGAACTATAAATACCATTAAACCATATATTATATTTAATTTTATTCATGTGTAACTCGTAGTTAGAAGTTATTCAAATGATTGAGATTATGAAATTATAATATATATATATATATATATATATATATATATATATATATATATATATATATATATATTCAAATGATTGAGATTATGAAGTTATAACATCTATACATACATACATATACATATATATATATATATATATATATATATATATATATATATATATATATATATATATATTATCATATAATTCAAAATATTCAACATATTATATCAATTTATTCTGCAAATTATTATATCAAATTTAACAACAATATTATTATTATGTTTAAAAATAAAACATATATTTGTAAACACTTCAACTATATAGGTGTTTCTGCACATTACAATGTCAACTTAAATATAAATTTCAGTTCCATTTAAAAAACCAAAGACTATTTTGTAAATACTTAAAAGTGATAGATTGTAGTGTAAATGCAAACACTTAATGGTAATATCAATTTAACAAAAATATTTTCTAAATATATTTTTAAAATCGTTAAAAATTTTCAAATATATAGCTTAAAATAACTTAAAATAAAAATAGTTAAAAATAACTCTATATAAATGATTACATTATTACCTTTAAAAACAAAAAACAATGTTTGATGTTTTAATTAATTATAATGATACAAATTAAAACATTAAGCAAATGAATTTTAAAAAACTTAACTAACTTTAGCAACAACCATAAATAACATTAAAAAATATATTATATTTAATTTAATTCAAATGTAACTCGTGGTTAGAAGTTATTCAAACGATTATGATTATATAGTTACAATAGATGTTTATATTATCATATAATTCAAAATAATCAATATATTATATATCAATTCAGTATACCAATTATTATATCAAATTTAACAACAACCTTATTGTTATATTTAAAAAAAAAACATATATTTGTAAAGACTTCAACTATATAGATATCTATGCGCAGCGCACGGACATTCGTCTAATATTTTATAATAGGAGCATCAATTTCAACTATCTAACATTATATATATATATATATATATATATATATATATATATATATATATATATATATATATATATATATATATATATATATACTAGTGACATATCTAATTTAAAAAATCTAATAAATATCATTTAATAAATACTTAAAAATTTAATAGTATCCCAAACTAATATAATTACTCTTGTATTTATTGTTGAATATTAATATATTTTATAATAGGAGCATTAATATAAAGTATCTAACATTAAATGCATATATATATATATATATATATATATATATATATATATATATATATATATATATATATATATATATATACGTGTGTGTATTTTTTTTGTACGATCTCAGAAATCATATAAAGCAAAATGAAGAACACCCAACGCACTTTTCTTTTCTTCATGGTGCTTATTGTTGTTTCATCAGGTACTATCACTTTTACTTGTTTTTGAATTTATAAGATTATTTGTTTAGTGTGAATTTAAGCATTTTTATCTAACATTTGAGTTAATGGAATTATGTTTTTAAAGCGATAACATTAGGAGTAATGGCGGTTCGACCCACATCTCTACCAAACTGCAATACTAATGAAGACTGTGCACCGATTTGCCATAGTTGTGGGTTTTGTGCTTGCTTAGGGGGAACATGTGTTCGTGGATGCCCTGGCCCACCAAGAACAATTTAGTTGATGGACGTGTTTTGTAGGGAAATTGAGTGTGATTAAAAAGCTATAATCCTTTGAATACATGTACTCTTAGCAAAACTTTGGAGTATTGAAATAATTTTTGTGGCTTCAATCTGCACTAAAATGTGATTTCTCTTATACCTCATAATTGATCTTTCATGACACATTAGGAAAACACCATAGTTATACATTTGAGATTATATAAGGAGAGAGTAAGTAACATACAGCCTCAACACCCACTATAATCAAACTTAAGCTTATACATACATACATATATATATATATATATACACACACACACACACACACACACACACACAATAGTCGTTACCAGCGCTAAGCGATGAGTATGAATAGTTTTTTCGGAAATTAGTTTTTAGAGGCGATTTGTTTTTTTACTCAAATAGTTTACTACTCTTAAACAATTATCAATAAGAGTCGACGTATTCAGATGCAATTAATTCTCATACATATTGCAGTATTGAAATGATGACTAAGACCGGTCTCAGTCTCATATCCGATCTGCATGAAATCTATGTGAGAAAGGAAGAGCAATGATGGTTCGGTACTTCGGCAACAATGATAACAGTTAATGGTGGTGATTGAGATGGCAAGTATGGTGTGCGAGTCTAGTGTTTAGATCTAGGCAATTTCGGGTTAGAGAGCTGACAGTGGATAGTTGAAGGCGGTGAGAACAAATGTTTAGGGTTATATGGATAATGTAATTGTGCCTTCATAGTGAAGGTTAGGGTAAGGATGGTAAGGAGAACGAAAAATATAGAATGAGAGAAAGGAGAGGTCATTAGTTGTCAATTATTGTGGTGGTTCCGGCATAGCAAGAGCGAGTGGATATGAGCAACGGAAGAGGACTTAGGATTTCAAAACTAAATCCCGCTGATTAGATGCTAGTTATCTAGGGAAGGGACACCAATTATGAAATTTCAAAATTTCAAATTCCACATTTCATGGCTGATATTTTGAAGAGCGGATTGAATGGAGTCTCCTCGTTTTTAGAAAAAAAATTGAGGAATATGAAATTCACTATGATTAAATGGTTTTAGCCAAAGATCTAAATACAAATTTTGTGTAATAACAATATAAATAATAAAAATAGTAATAATATATCATTAAGTCTAAGATGGTCATTTTAAGTCGATGTGAGACCAAAATCAAAAGAAATGCAAACTTAGGGACCTTCGAAGTTGAAAAAAATAGTTAGGAACGAAGCACATAAATTACCATAACAACAAAGACCATCCATATAATATACTCAAAAACATTAAAGGGCGAATTAGATGAATACCTTATCAATAAAACAAAGCCATTAATAAATCTCTAAGAATGTCTACAAATAATAGAAACATGGAGTAAAAGTATAACCCTTTTGAGATCCACCACTTTTTAAACCATTCTCGTTCTTTCAAAAAGTAGCTCAAAATTATCGATCTGAAAAACTAGCAATATGAAGATCAAATTTGTATTTTACTATATTATTAATAAATTTAAATGCAATAAAATGCAATGTTAGTTTATTAACATACAAAAACGTAAATTTAAAACAATTAGATCAGTTTATTTTACAGTGAGACGCTCTAAAATTGACCATTTAGGTTATGTTAATGTCAAAAGTTAAACAATCTCTTGTATGTGCATAGATCACATCAACAACAATAAAAAAGGTTTCATGAGTTCCATTTCCTTGCAATATTGCTCGTTCTAAGAGTTTTTCAAACCCTGCAATTGTTGGATTAGTGTCTAAGCCCGTAACTATATTTGGTATGTACTTGACCCGGTTGTGCATGGTCCTTTTGGGTTGCTTTCACCAAAGCAACTTGATAGGATGATTTATGGAGAAAGAGGATTAGTTGTGATTTATTAATATATTATATGAATAATATATGAATGGAGAAATCATATTGTTTAATTAATATTAGTTAATAATTAATTAAGAATTAGTTTTGTGACTAAAATATATTAATTACACTTAGGAGACTGCAATTGCAATTATAAGATAGTTGCAATTGGGCTATGGATCACTTTGGAACATAGGATGGATGAATTTTATGGGAAGCCCATAAGGAAATCGTCCAAGGGCTGTTCTAAAGGCAGTCCATGGGCTGCTTAGGTCCTAAGCATTCAAATTAGGGTTTCCTAGCTGATAACCCTAATTGCCTAACTATATAAGGACCCTTATAGCCCCAAAAATGTGTGGAACTCCCTTGGAATAACCCTAGGTCGTTTTATGGTGCTCCTCCTCCTTCTCATAAGTCATTCTCTTGCTTGTGGTGTTTGTAATCCATTAGAGGAGTGACACTTGTGACTCTAAGCTCCAAAGACAAGGAGATTCAAGCCATTGAAGACGAGGTAACCATTTAGATTTGTATTCTTATGTCTATTTAGAAATATATATCACTAGATCTAGGGTTTATAAGTATTGCATGAATTGCATGTACAATAGAGAAACATATATCTAAGCTTTAGGGTTTGCATGAGCACATAGGATGTTCTTTTAGCTAAAACCCATCAGTGGTATCAGAGACTGGTTGGTTACTGTTGTATGTGATGCAATGCTCATTTATCTGCTGAAAATCAAAGTTTTGGCCTCTTCCCAACCTGACCCGGCGAGTCAGTATCTGGACTCGGCAAGTCAGCCCAACTTGGTGAGTCCAGGTAGTGACTCGGCGAGCCTGGGAGTCAGAGGATATTTCAGGATTTATTGTTGTTTTGCTGAAGGATAATACTAAAATCTTTTTTATTTGATAAAATCCTAATTTTATTGTTTCTATGTGATTACCCTTACCAAAACAAATGATAATTTCAAATTATTTGAATAATAATTTCCTCATATGATAAAAGTCAAATATTTAAATTATTTGGTGAATTATCTTGCAAATAAATTTGATTTGGTTAAATATAGATAATCATTAAATTAATTGTTTAATTTTGAATTATTTGCTATTTGATCCTTATGTTTTGGAAAGTTCAAAAAACTTACCCTTAAGTTTTGGAATTTAAATTTTTGATTAAAAGCTTTAATTTTGAAATATTTAAATTCTAAACCCTAATGATTTCAAATGTTTCAAAACTTTCCCTCAAGTTTTGGAATTTAAATTTTAATTAAAAGATTAATTTTAAAATGTTAAATTCTAAAAGCCTAATTTTTGAAAGAGTTCAAATTGCACCTTTATGGGTTTACTAAATAAATTAAGTGTATAATTAAAAGAGAGTTAATAAATCCATAGTCATATGGTTTATATTTAATTTAATTAAAAGTGTAATTTATTAAATTAGACCAGCTAGTATTTTAAAAGTGTAAAATACACCCTTATACTATATATAAGATTAAAAGTCTAATATTATATATGTATAACTTAAATGCTAGTCTAAGGGGGCATATCCGAACGGGTAGCATAGGGCAAACCCTTTCCATTAAAAGTATAATGAATTATGAAGTAACTAAATGTTTTACAAAATTCCCAATCTTAGTTACTTTAGGCAAAGTGAATTTTGATGCAATCCCATGAAATTACACTCTACACCCTTGCGAAGATGTTAGTGGAGCGTGTGTGGTTAACCGACACACTAAATGGGCTCTAAGAAAAGGTGGCAAAGGGTGACTCTATGTTTGACATAGTTTGATGCATTGTGTGTGGTTAACCACCACATTGAATAGGCGATTGTAACATTAGGGGCAACATGTATATTTTAATGGTTATTCACATCTGTTTTGTGATCCTCGACCCTTGCGAAGATGTTAGTGGAGCGTGTGTGGTTAACTGGCACACTAAATGGGCTCTAAGAAATGCTGGCAAAAGGTGACTCTATGTTTGCCATAGTTTGATGCAGTGTGTGTGGTTAACCGCCACATTGAATACGCGATTGTAACATTGAGGGCACCATGTATATTTGCATGGTTATTCACACCTGTTTTGTGATCCTCGACACCCCAGTCACAAATCGATTAGCATATCGAGATTTAAACATGTCATTGAAAACTTCAATGTATCTCAAAGAATCTAGGAATTTTCAATACATTTAAAAATTAATCAATTTTTCGTTTTTCATGGTGGAAAGGTAGTGAATCGTTATTCACTTACCTTAAAATGTTCTACAATTTGGGTTACAGCATCCCTTTCCCAAGTTGTAGAGTATTGTGCTGGGTCCAAGCCTTAATATATCATTTCGGTGATTGATTAAGCACTCAATCAATCAACTAACTTTAATTTTCTCCCGTTTTATAGATGTCTGAATCTAACCGTGGTCTTCCCGAATCCCATGGAAAAGGTTTTCCTGCTCAAAGTGAAAGTATGTTCCACAATGAAGGTGAAAGATCGATCCCGGCCTTGTAGACTAGCTTAGTTTCACTTCCTCCACCTCCTCTTATTGTTCTCCCAAACCCACAAGATTGAAGAATTGAAAAGTTCAATATCATTCAAGCCCTGTTGGCATTGAAACATGAAGATGGAAAACTTGTGTATGCTCTAATTCTAGGGATGAAATCACACATCGATAGGTTGACAATGTTGGGTGCAACTTTCCCAAAGAAGTTGGATATAGACTGGGTTCTTCAGTCACTCCCTACATCATATAATAAGTTCATAAGAGAGTATTATATGATGGATCCTGATGTAACCCTCATTGACCTAACTTACATGCTTATTGCTGCTAAATCATAAATGATTTGGCAAAGTAATGGAACATATTTTTCAGATAATTCAACCAACCATGATTCTGTGGTCGCTCCAGGAGAAGCCACCTATTTCTGCTGCCAAGAGGAGGGGTGTTTGCTACGAAGCTGCCTAGAGGACCTGAACAATCCTAGGGATGGGAGAATCAAGGAGTATGGCTCTGCTTCAGGTAAAATCCACTAGATAACTCTGTTAAATACCTATTCTTTGATTCTTTATGCATGATGTGATAAGATGACATTTGGATGTTTTTGCAGGATTAGAGAAAAGAGAGGAAGCTTGAT
This sequence comes from Lactuca saligna, assembly GCF_052625555.1. Classification (NCBI taxonomy): domain Eukaryota; kingdom Viridiplantae; phylum Streptophyta; class Magnoliopsida; order Asterales; family Asteraceae; genus Lactuca; species Lactuca saligna. Next base: position 40,572,254 of record NC_136424.1, on the reverse strand, counting down.
GGAAGAGCAAGATGAGTCTGATCACGAAGAAATGGATCACGATCACATGGATTCGAAGATCAGATTTTGAGCATCAGAAGTTATGATAGATTTGTAAGGACGTGTTTTTTACTGCTTTTATGAATAAAAATAATTTTTTTGATTTGTCTTATTTATATATATCCTTGCAATGAAATTGTTTTGGAAAAATTGATGTCTGTGTATTTCTATAAATGCATGTGATTCTGTCTTGTGATATTTATGAAAGTGTCTTAATTTTCTAAGTATGGAAATATTTCCATCGCCCAAGTTTCAATTGGACAAAAACTTGGAATCATACAACTTGTATTGTGTGATGTATGGAAATCTTGGTACTTAGGAAATTAAGACTAATTCCTTGATCACACAAGTATATGAGTCAAGTGAAAGACTAAAGGACTAGAACACAATGTTGTGCACTAGTCAAGTCCACCACAAATAATAATAAGATTATTCGTTATAATTTACTGAAAGTCTAGTAAATGTCGTTATACATACAAGATTAAGTGTAATTCTGAATCATTGAATAGTTTCAATGAATAGCAGAACGAATAAGAAGAATAAATTAGACAGAAAGATAAAAGTTTCTCCAATCTAAGAAGAAGGGAGAGTACTTTTGTATCGGGTTTTATGATCATCTTAATGATTAAGAATCATATCACAATCGATCCTCTAAGGACATCTTAGTGCACTAGTATGGCTAAGAAGAGGAATCGGAAATTGTTGAAATGGCTAAATCAAAAGGATGAGTGATACTGCGTTCCAAAATCAAGTCGTAGAGTCATACTCTAATATTGTGAATTGAGTGACACATCATCAGAAGTTCTAACACACTCATCAAATGTGAATTAGAAAATTGTTTTTCTTACACTTGCGCATTTGAAATTGGTAAATTGTGATGTCTTTGATAAGACAAAGACCAACTAATACCAATTGTGTGTAGTGCTTGTCTTGATATGAATCCACACTAACTCTTCAATATTTATTTGTCAAGAAATGTTTTCTTGACAATAGAATCTTATATGTCAAGAAGTCAGTGGGAGTCTAAATGATCTTGAAAAGTTTCAAGAACTAATGAAGAGTAAACCTCTTATTAAAACTAGCACACGACTTGAGGTTTGTGACCTATCGTGTTGACATATTCTTGTTTCTGTGCCAATCCAGTCGAGTTGATTATACATATGAGTTCTACGAGTTCTCAATAGACTGCATAAATCAAGCACCTTGTTCAATGAAAGTACATTGACTGGTATAGGTGAGCTGCTAAATAATTTGGAAGCAATGGTGGGACCCTTGAGGGCAAGAAATGAAGAATGAATAAGTTCTATCCATAAGAGTTTGAATTTGTCACAAACATTATCTTATGATTATAGTTATGCAAATTCATATTGATAGGAACACATACACCATAAAATCTAAGTTTCATAAGGTTTCTCTCAGTCATGAAAATGCTTGTGAGGAAACGCTTTCACTAAGAGAGATTTTAAGGAGATAGAGATTATGTAAATTGCATTCTCAAATTCGATTATGATTACGACATCCCTCTTCATAGTTCTGCAGAGACTATAAGTTGTAAAAGTCAAAATAGTTGTTTCTTTTGTTTCGCATATTAGTTATTTTACTAAGTCTCTTCTTTTGTGCGAAGCTTACAGTTTATGACTTGGTATATTTTTTGTACACTCAGGTTTCCTATAAATAAGGATTGAGGATAGAAGTACACGAGAACACTTTTTCTCTCTACTTATTGTAATCAGTTTCTTCATCAATATAAGATCTTATTAATATTTACATCCTATGTTCATACTTTTCATTCATACAAATCATGATTGCTGTAACAATTGGTAAAAATATTAACGATCGTACAATGCTATGTTTTGATTATTATGCAATATAAATAGTTTACCAAAATTTGGTTGAAGGAATTTAACATATTTTAAATTTTATAAGTTCTTGTGAAATATAAAACAAGTAACTCATGATAAATTTTGTTACGATGTATGACTACGAACCATCATCGGTTTGTGAAAATTAGCATATAACGTCATTTGAATAGAACAAACTTAATTTTTGTATCAACATGTCTCTAGTTGATGAGTAAGTTAAGTTTTGTGTCAAACTTGTGCTTAGTAGTTGTGAAGGATCTAAATTTGACAAATATACGAACCAAAGTGACAAAACGTGTTTAACGATACTGTTAACCGGTTAAATGTCACGAAATTATACCTTGGTCAATGAATTTTATATTTGAATAAATAAAAATATAAAATGAATTATTATAAGGCATAATTAGAATGTATTTAAATGTTTTTTGAATAAAAATAATAAAACATAAACATTTAAGTTCAAATACACAAAAACTACATTGTTATTTTATACTAAGTATACATGTATGTATTTGTACATATGTATTATTATCTAGTAGATGCGTAGTTATGAGTTATGACTTAAAGTGATTTTATATAAGGAATATTATGTCTAAATCAACTAAGATAAGAGAAATGGTTGAGATAAGTGCCAACTTAACTAATAAGTGTTTAATCACTTAAGAGATTTTACTAAGAATACTTTTTAATCCCTCTTCTAATTTTCGAGATTAACATCTTCCATCTCCATAACTAGAACCTCTAAATAACTAAGTAACTAATAGTTAGTTAGTTAACTAATTCTATCTTTAACCAACTAGGAGACCAAGTGGGCTAGGAGATCAAATCTCATCATTTACCCATCCCATCACAATCTAGCCTAATTGATTCCATCTTATCTTCTTCTCTTCTTATCCTCTCTCCTCATTCATAATCTGGAAATATCTCCTCATTTCTCCTTTCATTCTCCAGCAAATAATCCAGGGAAAAGCTCCAAAGTTTATCCCATTTTCAACCACACAAATTTCTTTCCAACTCCTCAAAACCGTGAACCTTAACGCGGTTGCTGTCCCTTGGTGTTTCAGCCACCATTTCATCCATCTACACCTTCCTTTTGCTTGATATTTTCACCACCAAATACCACTGGAAGTTAGTTGTTTTGCTACTCTAAATTAGGGAGTCAAATCAGTGGCTAAACTATTCTTATCTTACCCTTTTGCTGTGAAATTTTCGTGACAGCAACATAGCCAAAACAGTAGCTGTTTTCGAGCATCAAACTAACACCCAAAAGTCCTCCATTTTTCTGCCCATTTTCGAGATTCAAATTAGACCATATGTAGCTACTTTCAAACACTTAAAACCCCTGAGAAAGTTACCCTTTACCTCTCAAAAAGCTTGTGTTATTCTACCACCTTTTGGCAACATACTTTTGATCCAAGTTGAAGCTAGGTATATTCTTGATTTCTACTTTTTCTTTTTATCATCAAACCCACTGATTTAAAATGATTTAAGACATGATAAAAGTCTAACACACATGTAAATATATGTCTTTATGTGTTAAGACATCCAAAAGAATACTCGAATCACAAGCTTGAGTGGAACCAGGAACTGCACGAACCATTCTCAACCCAAAAAACTCTACACGACAAAAGTGAGTTTTCTACAGCCCCTCTTTTATATTTTACAAGTTTTGGGGGAGAATACACACTAAAAAGTTTATATTTGAAAGATTTAAAGGCTTTGCTAACTAAAAATGCAAGTTATGTCACTAAACATATCTAAGCTCAAATTTCAGCTTTTCACAGTAAAGTTATGGTCTGTTCACGGACTGTTTTGCCCTCCTTAAACTCAATGGATTTCAAAACTGTACAATATGGAAATAGTTCAAGTTTATACCTTTCCAAGGACTACTTTCACGCATTCATACAATTTTTCTACAATTTATAATGATTTTTACAAAACTCCGTATCATTTCAGAACATTTTCAGACATGTCGGTAAAAATGTACATTTTTACTTAGGTTAGGAGCAACTTAAGGTCATGGTAAAAATTATGGACAAAGTAGACTAATTTTCTAAGCTTTGAGAGTTTACGAATTGCATTTTCAAATTATTATGATTTTTCTATGATTTTCTAAAAATCATGGACAGAATTACCCTTTTGATAAACCTTGCTGTTTGGTTTTTCAAATATAAATATAAAGTTTTGTGGTAAATGAGAAATACACAAATTATGAAATTGTTTAATTCACACATACTTTAAGAGTTACAAAAGTGTAATTATAACAACTATTACTAATATAATCATATTGACAACCTTATAACATAAGATGATTTGAACTATGTCGATGTCACTCACAACCAGTGTGTTGTATAAACTTTGTTGGTCACTTACAGTCGGAGTACTGTCTAAACAGTTGTTATGGTCACTTACAATCGGAGTACTGTCTAAACATGTATATGGTCACTTACAGTCTACATACTGTTTAAACTCGTATTGGGACACATACGACCGTTGTCCCGATCGTATAAGGGACACATACGACGGTTGTCCCGATAGAACTTTTGTAGCTTTACATTATTAAGCATTACAACCAAAAGTCTTCAAACTCAAACAATTGGTAATTATAACAACATCACGGATACAAATGTACTAATACAAACTATGATGAGTTTGTGTGTAGTATAAATATTGTTTGTAGATTGTTAAACATATTGTTAGTATCTATTTATACAAACACTAAATATTTTGCTTCACAAAAATACGTTAAGATTTAATTTTAACATAAGTATTTTAACATGGATACCCGTATTGGATTTCGAGTATCCGGTCTCAATAGCTTTGTTGATTATGTTTTGTCCAACTTATTTTGTTAAGCATTCCATGCTTTATAAAGAGAGTATGTAGTACAAATATCGTTTGAAGATTGTTAAGCATATTTTTAGTGTCTATTTATACAAAAACTAAATATTTTGCTTCACAAAAATATGTTAATATTTACTTTTATCATTAGTATTTTAACATGGATACCCGTATTGGATTTCAAGTATCCGATCTCAATAGCTTTGTTGATTATGTTTTGTCCAACTTATTTTGTTAAACATTTCATGTTTTATAAGGAGTGTATGTAGTACAAATATTGTTTGAAGATTGTTAAACATATTGTTAGTGTCTATTTATACAAACACTAAATATTTTTCTTCACAAAAATATTTTAATATTTACCTTTATCATAAGTATTCTAATATGAATAATCGTATTGGATTTCAAGTATCTGGTCTCAGTAACATTGTTGATCATGTTTTGCCCAACTTAGTTTGTTAAACATTTCACGTTTTATAAAAAGAGTATGTAGTATACATATTGTTTGTAGATTGTTAAACCGATCGGTAGTATTTATTTATATAAATACTTAATATTTTGCTCCACAAAATATGTTAATATTTACTTTTATCATAAGTATTTTTATATGGATACTCGTATCGGATTTCAAGTATCGGGTCTCACACAAGCTTATCGGTAACATTGTTGACCATGTTTTACACAACTTATTTTGTTAAACATTCCACGTTTTATATAGATTTCTTTTTATAAAGCTCACGAAGTCAAAACCTGTGGAACTCACCAACAATTTTTGTTGACGTATTTTAAAAATGTGTATTCTCAGGTAACTAAGAAGCCGGAGGTAGGACATCGGTTCTAAGGAAATTATAGTTCCTTTCTTTTGGGAATAGACTTAACTTGTTTACCGTTGTGTGTTTAATATGAAGATGTAATTTCAATTCAGAAACTTAAAGGTTTGTAAAATATTGATTCAAATATATTATGTATTCAATATATGTGGTTGACTGTGATCTAATTGTATAACGTCGCAACCCCGGCGATTTCCGCCGTCGGTCGGGGTGTGACAATTGCATTCTGAATCTCGATAACAATTCTCTTCAATTGGTATCAAAGAAGGATTTCAAACTGCATTGATCTGATTTTCATTTTAGAATCATTTTCTTTTTGAGTACTAACATTATTCAAAATTTTCCGCGCTTTTTGGTTCTGAAAATCTCTCTTGATCTTCCGATTTGAATCGATTATGCGTTTGAATTGCTTAGTCGAGTGATCGATTAGCAATCGGTGATCAAATTCGCTTGATCAATTCACTGTTACATCAAGTTTTTCAAGCTTTCTAAAATTTTCTCATGTTCATCAATGGAAAACTTCAACATGAACACCCTGACTTCTTTCTCTCACTTACTTGGTTCTTCAACCAAAATTCGGATGTTAATCCCTGAATACTATGATGAGTGGGCTGATAGGATGGAGGATTACTTAAATGGAATTGATGAAGAACTTTGGAGTTGTATTAAAGGAACAGTTCAAGCTCCTGCAAATGTTCAACCAACTGGACAATCTGCTACAATAGCTGAAGTTGCTGAACAACAAAACCGCTTGAAGAAGAACGAAAAGAGATGCATGAGGGAACTAAGAGGTGCTTTGCCTCCTGTGGTTTACAATTACATTCGTAGTTGTAAAAAAACAAAGGATATTTGGATTACTTTGAAAGAGAAGTATAAAGGTAGTGAAAAGACGATGATCAACTCTGTGAAGCAATGTCTTGTTGAACTTAAGGAATTCAAACAAAAGGAAGCTGAAACTCTCGAAAACTACTATGATCATCTGAATGAGCTTGTTTATCGCTGCAATAGATATGGAATCACAAGGTCTCTCATGGAATTCAATCTAACATTCATCATGGGCCTTCGCAAGGAATGGCGAAGTGTGAGTATGATGATAAAGAATCAACAAAGTTTTGATACAACCAGCTTGAATGATCTCTACAACCAGCTGAAAACACACGAAAGTGAAGTTTCAAAAATGTTTGAAGAATCAAAAAAAAAAGTCTAGGAGGTCCTTTGACTTTTGTTTTAAAGGTTTCAGAGGTAGATCCTAATGAAACAGATGGTTCAGACAATGAAGGATTCTTAATGAACTCTGATGATGAAGCTGTTGCATTCTACTCAAACAACAGAGTTAAGAAATTTTTCAAAAAGCCTTTCAATCCAAAAGGAAAGTCAAATGATGCGAAGAGTGGTGTCTCAAAAGCTGGAGGTGAGGAGAAGAAGAAATTGGACAAGAATGAAGAAAATCAAAAAGATGCGAAGGATATGAAGAACTTAAAAGGTGATTCGGGAATTTATTGTCACTACTGCAATGGTGCAAATCACTTCGCAGCTGATTGCATGCTGAAAAAGAAAGAGGAGAAGAAGAGAAAAATTAAAGATGAAGCCTACTATTCCGGAATGCTCGAAGAAGTGTGTGCGAAAGCGAAAGGAATGTCATTAGTTGTAAAAGGAGAGTCTGATGAAGAAGAGAGTGGAACATATCAGATCTGGTCTTCGGGATCTGATGATGAAGAAATGAGGCATTCAACTTGGAAATGAAGTTCTGTTATTGTGTCTGCTAGTACTGAAGCTCAAAATTTAAATATGCAATTAGTTGAGACACGGAGAGAATTAGAAATAAAACGAAGTAGAGTAGACAAAATTGAATTGCAGATCAAAAATGTAAATTGTGATAGGGACAAACTTGGAAATGAAGTTAGGTTGTTACTAGCTCAAAGAAATATCTACTGTAACTTTGCTAAGCGTTTGTATGCAAAATTAACGTACATCATTCATCTGAAATTAGCAAAGAACAACATAGGAAACTTTTACCTTTTCTTGAATATGAACGTGAAAAATTTGATGTTGTTTCTTATGATTGCGAAAACACAATTGCACAATTTGAAAAAATACCTGATGATAGATTCGCATATGGTATTGTCAAAATTGATGAATTCTTGAATGCTGATGAGTTGGTTAGTATTGTTAATGAAAGTTTGACAAAGAATCAACAAGTGAAAATCTTAAAGAAAACCGAAATCTCAACTCTTGATTCTCAACTCAATTATGCTGATGTCAATGCCAATTCAGATAATGTGAGTGAAATCAGTGAGATCGAAGAGGAAGAAGAGGTTGATTGTTCTAAATTATCAATCATTAATATCACATCTATGATCAAAGGTAAAGAAATTATAGTTGCTTCAGTAGTAAAGGATGAAAATGATCAACCCTCTACTTCAGAACATAGTGACTTTGATAAAGTGGAAGTTGAAAGCTGGAAGTCTGATGACACTGATAAAGAAAAAGAAGAAGTGAAGGATTCGCATGAGACAACTCAATGAGTTGTTATTGATCAAGTGTTTGGTCATACAAAAGAATTCGACAAAATTCTTAGTGACAAAGGTGCACATTATTTGGAAACTAACACTGTGGTTTATCCAAATTTTACATGCACAGATAACAAAATTTTTCCAAATCAAGTTTTTGTCACAACTGGGAATGTTGAGAATTTTAAACCTGAATTCAACAAAATGGTTGAAAATGATAATCAAATGTCAACTACTGAAGGTTTCTTTGCAAATCAAAATACATTAGAAAATAATTTGACTCAAAATTTTTTATGTTTTTCAAGGTCAAAAATCATCACAGAAATGGGTGGTTAAACGTGAAAAAGAAAACAAAGTTTTTGAACAAGATGAAAAACCAAAAATGGAAGTGAAACTAAATTCTTATGTATTTAAATTGATGGTTGGAGAATATTCAACAGAAAATAATGTTTCAAAAAGAAAAGCAAGAAACGCAATCTTTTGGCAAGTTGTGTCAAATGATAAATCAAAAGTTGAAAAAGCACAAATTTTAAAGAAAAAATCATCAAAATTTCAAAAGGATACAAGTTTTCACAAACCAATATATTCTGTTGACAAAATTCCAATGAAAAATAATGATAAATTTGTTCGAAAATATGACAACATTAGAAAATTTGAGACTTCGCAAAAATTTGTGAATGATCATAAGTTTCACAATGTTGGAAAATTAACGAATAATTCATCAACTTTGAATGTCAAAACTCAAGCAAAACCAAAATTTTCACCTAAACAACCAAATTTTCCAAATCCTTCGATCTCAAAACCAGCCAAAGTTTTGTATACAAAAGGAAATTTGATGTTTATATGATCAACCATTGGCTTGAAGGGAAAGGAAAACAATATCAAAATGGGAAGTTCTCAGAGCAACAGATAAAGACTACATTTGACAAGTTCGTGAATAACTATTCTACTGGTAGTTCATCATCGCATGATTTGCAAGTTCCAGTACAAAAATGGAAACCAATTATCAAAGTCGCGAATGTTGTGAAGGATGAGATGAAAGTCAATGGAAATCCAAAATTATTGAATAATTATATTTCAATATCTAGATCGGATGATGTTGATTTAATGGAAAGTGTCTCACATAAAGTGAAAACATGGTTTTTAAATTCAAAGAATTTGTTCAAAACTACTAATGATGGACCCAATAAGTTTTGGGTTCCTAAATTTTTTCAATAAATGAAGGTGATGTGTAATGAGCAATATGATGCGAAATGCTATACTGATAGTGGTTGCTCTCGTCACATGACTGGAAGAAAGGAAAACTTGCGAGATTATAGAAGCTTGGAGAATGCTGGAGTAGTCAAATTTGGAAATAATCACAAGTGTCAATTGAAAGGATATGGAAAAGTCACAAATGGACAATTCACAGTTAACAGGGTTGCTTATGTTGAAGGTCTTCAACATAACTTGATTAGTGTTTCGCAACTTGTTGTGGGTACTGGAAATCAGGTTGTGTTTAACGAAGAAGGAAGTATCATTTCAAATGCGAAGACAAATGAAGTACTTCTTAAATCCAAAAGATATGGTGATATGTTTACACTGGACATCAAACCAATCGTGGGCAAACCTGCTGTGTGTTTACTAACATAGGCATCTAATGATGTTAGCTGGCTTTGGCATCGAAGATTATCACATTTGAACTTTTGCAACATTAACAAACTTGTCACTGAAGATTTAGTTAGAGGTTTACCTATACTAAAATTTGACAGTGATACTTTGTGTGCAGCTTGCGAACAAGGAAAACAACATAGAAAAGGTCATCCGATTGTGATAGATTCAAAAATCGTGGAACCATTGGAACTTCTTCACATTGACTTATGTGGACAATCGACTGTTTCCACAATCAATAAAAAATGGTACATTTTAGTTATTGTTGATGATTTTTCTCGATTCACATGGGTATTTTTTTCTCAGGTTAAAATCTGAAGTTGCCCAGACGATGATTGATTTTATCAAAAAGATTGAGATTAGCCTTAAAAAGAATGTTCGCAAAGTTAAAAGTGATAATGGTTATGAGTTTAAAAATCAAACACTGGACTCTTTTCTCACAGACAAAGGCATTTCGCATAATTTCTCCTCACCATAAACTCCATAACAGAATGGTGTTGTTGAAAGAAGAAATAGGTCTCTATGCGAAGCAGCCAGAACCATGTTAACATATGCGAACTTACCTCAATATCTTTGGGCTGAAGCAGTATCAACTGCATGTTTTACTCAAAATCGGTCATTCATTCATCACAGATTCAATGTCACTCCATATGAAATACTCAACAATCGAAAACCTAATGTCAAATTTTTCCATGTTTTTGGTTGCAGGTGTTTTATAATGAATCTAAAAGATAATTTGACCAAGTTCCAAGCTAAAGCTGATGAAGGCATATTCTTAGGATATTCACAAAATTCAGTTGCATACAGGGTGTTAAATAAGAGAACAAGAAAAGTTGAAGAAACTTTCAACGTAACTTTTGATGATTACTATCTTAAACAAACGGATAGTAAATTTGAGCATAAATCAATTCTTGTTGATTCAGATACACAGATTTAAAATTCAGAAATAAATGATTTTGATTATGACTTAATTTTTGAAACTCCTGACAGGGCAATAGATGCGGAAATTAATGCTCCTGATAATCAAACATCAGAATCCTCAAAACATAATGATGATTCAACAATCACTACAACGTCAAAATCTTGCGAAAGTGTGCCTAAAGTTCGTATGGTGGAAGAGAAAACTCTCGAGGGGGAGAATGAAAATATGAATCATCAAGTTGAGGGGGAGCATTTGCAAAATCAACAAGAATATCATTTTGACGGGGAGCATCAAGATGAACATCATGTTGAGGGGGAGCATGATGAAATAGAGACAATTAATCTTGATGAAAATGATGAATTTCATGAATTAAATGATAATTTTTCTGTTGCAGGATCTGAAAATGAAGATATGTACGAAGATGCACCATTGGAATTTAATCCTGATTTTCCACCACTTGAGAAATGGACAAGAAATTATCCCAAAGAACAGGTGATTGGGAATCCACAATATGGTGTGTTGACAAGAGCTCAAATTCGTGCGAAAAATGAGGTACTGAATGCGAACCAAGAATTGTGTATGTTTAATGTTTTTATTTCAAAAATAGAGCCAAAGACAGTAAAGAATGCTATGGAACACTCAGATTGGGTTGTTGCTATGCAATCTGAACTGGCTGAATTTGAACGAAACAAGGTTTGGAGATTAATTCCTAAACCTTCTAATGTTTCAATTGTGGGATTAAAATGGATCTTTAAAAATAAAACCGACAAAGATGGCAATATTATTCGAAATAAAGCTAGACTAGTGGTTAAAGGATATTCGCAACAAGAAGGAATAGACTATGAAGAAACATTCGCACTTGTTGCAAGACTCGAAGCAGTTCGCATATTTTTAGCTTATGCAGCTCATAAAGACTTTGATGTTTTTCAAATGGATGTTAAATGTGCATTCATAAATGGAGAACTAGAAGAAACAGTCTATGTTGAAAAACCACCAGGATTTGTAAATGAAGAACATCCTGATCATGTCTACATTTTAGACAAAGCAATTTATGGGTTAAAGCAAGCACCAAGAGCATGGTACACAACACTTACCAATTTTTTGAAACAATCTAAATTTAAACAAGGATCAGTTGATCCCACATTATTTCGCAAGAAAGTTGGGAATCATCTTATGCTTGTTCAAATTTATGTTGATGATATTATTTTTGGCTTAACTGACCCAACATTGTCTACTGAATTTGAAAATCTCATGAAAAGTAAATTTGAGATGAGCATGATGGGAAAAATTAATAATTTTCTTGGTTTGAATATAAGACAGAACAAGGATGGAATTTTGATCAACCAAGAAAAATATACAAAGAATTTGCTTGAAAAGTTTGGAATGACAAATAACATGAAGCTTAAAGTACCAATGGCAGTGGGAACAAGACTAACTCCTTCGTTAGATACTCCTGCTATTGATTTAACACTTTATCGAAGCATGATAGGGTCTTTACTGTATTTAACTGCAAGTAGACCTGATATTATGTTTTCTGTGTGTAATTGTGCTAGGTATCAAGCTAATCCTAGAGAACCTCACTTAACTGCAGTGAAAAATATTTTTCGCTATCTTAAAGGAACAATTTCGTTAGGACTTTGGTATCCTGCGAAATCGGGATTTTTCATTCAAGCTTTTTCAGATTCTGATCTTGGAGGATGTTCTTTGGATAGAAAAAGTACAAGTGGTGGATGTCAACTATTAGATGGAAAATTGGTGAGTTGGCAGTCAAAGAAGCAAAATTGTGTTGCGATATCAGCCGCTGAGGCTGAATATATTTCAGCTGCTGCTTGCACTTCGCAAATCATTTGGATTCAAAGTCAACTACGTGATTATGCAATAAACATGAAAAAGATTCCCTTGTATTGTGATTCTCAAAGTGCAATTCGCATTTGTCATAATCCAGTACAACACTCAAAGACAAAACCCATAGCTCTTAGATATCATTTTATCAAAGATCATGTGGTAGATGGGAATATTTAAATACATCTTGTTAAAACCATTGAACAACTTGCTGATATTTTTACTAAACCTCTTGATGAAAAATCTTTTGTAAGAATTTAAGTAGGTTTGGGGATGATCGATCTGAATTCAGTTTCAAAATCTCAAGAATGAAAGGTACATTCAGCAACTCTGAGTCGGAATTGTTCAGAAGTTACTGTGCATTCAGATGCTTCGCATGACTTCGCATCCGTACAACTAGTAACTAAGATTCAATTGTTTTTGCGAAAAAACTTGAAAAATCAAAAATATTTTCTTTTGTTTTGTTCTTATTTTCGAAAATCCAAAAATCCAAAAGGATTTTATTTTTTTATGTTTTTATTTTCGAAAAATTCAAAAATTACAAAAATATTTTTTCTTGTTAACTTTGTTCTTTAAGTATTGTGTGTTTTTAGTTTAGTTCAGAGCTTAATGCGAAGAGGTCATGGTTGTATGTTTCTATGGGACGGTACTATCTTTTTCAATTTTGTACTAGTTAGGATGTCCCTAGAAGCATGCTGCAGCATGTTGTCTCAAGCCTCATATGACTCTATGTGTAAGAAACGAAAGCCTTAATGAAATTATCACATGAAAATTTCTTCCCAATAAGGCTTATATTCGCATTAGTCAAAAGAGCTACCTTACTCTTCTCAAATGAGTTAAGAGTTTTCTGTTTCGTCCACACATAATAGAGGTACATTCGATCTTATAACCAATCTTTTTCATCATAAAATTCTTAACACAAATCACACACAAAGACGTATGTCCGAGAGGTATCTGATCAAACCCATCGACACCTAGATATACAAACATTATGTGTTATGGATCTGACATCATGAGTCCGTGATGAAGGTGAAACCCAAACATCTTTCAATTTAAGGAATTGACGGGGAACATTGTTCCAGATATTAATGAAATTTTTTTTTCAGTACCAAAATTCAAAACTCCAAATCATATTCAATTCGCATGCGTGGTCTTGATCAAACATTCGCAACCCACGATGTTTGTTATCTAACAAGATCCAATACAACAATTTTTTTTGAATATGATTTCAGTGTGAGTTTCATTCGCATATCCTAGTCATGATAAACATTTTCAAAAGCCGACTTGTCACTGACTACACTGGTCATACAAGTAATTTCATTTACAATTTCTCACCTTATGTTAAGGTTGATATGTAATGAAATTTATAACCAACCCAACACTAACTTTTCAAAATAAGCCCTTTGATACTTATCAAAAAGTATTCGATTGTAATTCACGGGAACATACACAAGCTGTTGATCATCTCTCTTGATGATTAATGAAGTAACCTTTGTCTGGGGTTTAACTGCTTTCTTGTCAAATTACATTTTTGACATCACGATAATCCAATTTTTTTTATCTTGATTCTTATCTTATTTCTTTCGAACACTGCACTCACGAAATCCTTGAGGTTCTAAGTAATACCAACTTAGACTGAAGATTTTGCAAGTCTGGCATATGATTTCGCTTTTCATCCCAAAAGTGAAAGAGCCTTGCCTCCATGCGAAGGGTTCTAACGGTTACAATTCAACAACGGGAATATTGACAGGCTGTGTATACGTGACGAATGGTATTCTGCGCGGTTTTCAAGGCGATGTAACAGTTGCTTTTTTACACATGGCTAACTTTTTGCAGTAATGGTCTGATTTTCAAGATGCCACGTCGGATCTCATTAAATGCATCCCGCTTCAAATTCAAATCAATCAGGATTATGTATAAAAGGGGGTTCAAGAAGGTGTTATACGGTTACGCGATCAAACACAAAAATTCCCAAAATTTCTAATTATTTCTTCTTTTCGAACCCTAACGATGGATGCTATTCAATCCAACACAGAAGAAGTTGTTTCACAATCCCTTATGAAGATTCAAATCACAAACTACCTTGTTGATACTAAAGTCTCATCTTATCCAGAAGAACTAAAGATGTTGATTGTCGCATTGAAAAAATCATCTTTAGCAACCGCAATGTTCAGATCGTTTCCGGTTCCGATGACATGGTTGTCAATGGCGGCATCAACAGCATCCTACAACTATGCCACTGATATTATCACCTTCCACATGATGAATAACAAGAGGGTTCGTCTTAACAAGAAGATGTTCATTGACTTCTTGAACATTCCCAATAACCCTCCGTTCTTTAAACCAACCAATTCACAGATTATCTTCATGTTCAATGAGATGGACCATTAACCTACTCTTGAAAAGATAAGTGATTTCAAAAAATCAAGTTCACCCTGCATGTGGAACTTTCTCTTTGGCATTTTTCTAAGGTGTTTAACAGGGAGGACTGTCGGTCTAGACAGGGGTCGGATGGAAGTGTATGCAATGCTGATGGGTCTGTACTATGATGTGAGTGTTGATTATGGAACTCAATTGTGGAAGGAGTTCATCAAAAGTCTTGAAAACACGAATGTTGAGAAGGGGATTTCAGGTGCCAGGTACTGGAGTCTAATTCTTGAGAAGGTGTATGAAAAAGAAAGTATTCAAGTTCCAGAAGATGGAGAGGTTGCAGAATTTTCATTATATCAATTTCCAAAAGAGGTTGAAGATGATGAAAATATCTTCACCAACGTAGGTCGCATTCCAGATGCGATGCTTGCAAAGTGCACTCAACTCACAAAGTTTTGGTTCGTTATACGAAAACTTTTGATCCAGGTGTACAAACTGAAGTTTTACTGGAAGTTACCAGAGCATCCTCAAAGACGAAGAAGAAAACACAAAAGAAAGAAAAAATTTAGTCTTCTAAAGTCTCACAAGCTGAAGAGGTTAAAAATGAAGAAGTTTCTACAAAACAAAGGAGATTATACCCTCAAAATCTGGGATATTAAAGAAGCTTCGCAAAACTTCTTCTCCTATTATTCGCAAGACGGAGATCAGTAGTAAAGGGGTAGCGTTTCGAGATGTTCCAGCTCCTGTTTCTCCTGGCTCAAAGCGCAAAAGAGCTTAAGAGGTTGCGAAGCATATGAAAGCAACAATTTCCAAGAAACGCAAGTTAATCATTCCCAACGAATCTTCTGATGAAGAAGTTATTCCGGAAACTCCACCTGTTTCCACAACAGTAATTGTTACTCTTCCTATCATTTCGCAAATCTCTACTACCACATCCACACCACTAAGAGTTACACAAACTTCAGTTCAAGAGGAACAACTTATTTTTGATAATGTTGTTAACGTACCTAATACGAAGACAATTATCAAAAGTATTCAACTCACAAAGCCAATTACTTCGTTACCACCATTTCCTTTACCAAATACACAAACACTCACATCATCTATATTTGATCACCCTTTAAAACATCCCTTCACCACATTGTTTCCATCTCAATCCCCTGAAACACCACAACCTATACCTTCGCAAGCTCAGTCCGATGAAGAAACCGAAGGAGGAGGTT
The DNA here is from genome assembly GCF_052625555.1 of Lactuca saligna. Lineage (NCBI taxonomy): Eukaryota > Viridiplantae > Streptophyta > Magnoliopsida > Asterales > Asteraceae > Lactuca > Lactuca saligna. Next base: position 40,556,165 of record NC_136424.1, on the reverse strand, counting down.
TTGGAGGAATGTTTGAAGCAATTCATTTTGATTCAGAGGAGGAGGAAATACCTGATTATATGATTATGTCAGGTAAGCAGTTTAAAATACTGAATCGCAAATTGAATGTCATTATTCAATCTCAAGCAGATGCTGGTACAAAGTCATCTATCTCTAGCTTGGAGGTTGAATCGATGATTAAAGCTGCAGAGAAGCGTCTCATTGCGAAAGTTGATGATTCTGACAAAAATAATGAGCTTCGCATTCAAGCTCAAGGAAAATATTTTGATGCTGTTATCAAGGATTTGAAAAGTTTTACAAAAGAACGCCATGTTCTTTTTCTACAAGATGTCAAAAAGGTCAGGGAAGATGTTAACTTCAAAATCGAGGAGTTAAAGGCTGAAATTGCAAAAGAAATTCAGGACCTTCATTCGCAAAATACAGAGGTTCAAAAACGTGTTGATATTATAGCTGGAGCAGTGACCAAGCTTGCCACTGATTATCAACCGTCTGCTCAAATGATCGAAGCCAAGCATCAAGAGAATAAGGAGCAGTTTTCGAAATTAATTCAGTTGGCTACTGAATTAAAAAGCTGTGTTTCGCAAACTTCTCAACAGACGATTCTTTCTCCATAATTTTTAACTCTCAAAGTTAATACTCGGGAGTAAGCCATTCAAAAAGCGTTGGCCCCGATTACCAACTTTACTTCTTTACTGCTGAAGAATGCCCCACCTGCTTACACTGGGGTGCAAGGGGGAGAAATAAAAGGGAGTAAAGTTGAAGATGCGAAGGTTGTTGGGAAGTTCTATTCTACTCAGCTCAAAATAACTTTGCCAATAATCACAAAACCAATTTCTTCAAGAACAGTAACAACAAGGCCAATTCTCAAGGGAATTCTTATAGGGTCAACTGAAGGAGGTAGCTCAAGTGCGAAACCTCAAACTTTGGATGCTGGAAAATGCAAAGAGATACTTATTGAAAAATCAAAAGAAGAAAAGAAAGCTGAAGCTGAAATCGAAAAATTAAGGCAAGTACAGAGCATCATGAGGAAAAGAGCAAATGACCCTCCAATAATGAATAAAGGCGATCCTGCGAAGTTATACTCATATGAAACTATCAAATCTAAAGTCATTGGATGTCATTTGTATGAATTTGAGAAAAAACCAAGAAGAAGTTACGATATTGCAAATTCTGACAGGTGCCAACTTGACTTTCCAATTAATGAGATGATGTTCGTGACAACGCAGTACAAGATTAGTGAAACATTCAAAGATGCAGATGAATACACTACAAAGAAAATAAGATTTCATGTTGTACTTGTGAAGGATCAGGATGAGGTGTGGTCTTTGATGAAAATTAAAAAGGTGCTAACAATAAAGAAGGATGAACTGTTCGAGAACATGCTTCAAAATTTCAGATATTTTGTTGTTCGAGCGGATAACAAGCATGTTGAGTTTACAATAGCTAACTTCCCGTTGATGAATATGAATGATCTTATTCAAGTGGCTCTAATCTTGAAGGAAATGGAAGCGAATAAATTCAACGCAGTTGATACAAATGTGTTCAAGTTTGGTTTCGCACATATCAAGAAATTCATAGATAACTACTATGATTTCTTGGCGTTAACAGATGAAGAACTTGCATCTGTTCGGGGAAAACAAGTGACAGTTCCTTGGGAGTCTACTTTATCTCAAACAGAATTGAGAAAATATTCAGATGGAGAGATATGCTTTAAACCTTTTGGTATGGTTTTCGCAGGGAAGGATACGAAAGGGAAGCCAAAGAAATTTTTGTTCAAAGTCTTAGAAATTGAAAGATATACAACTTCGCAATATACAAATATCATAGTTCGTATGAATAATTGCTCGAAGAACAATGAAGGAGATAGGAAGGAGCTCAAAAATATTATTACATGGTATTCAGAAATCAGAAGAACAATTAACTCAGCTATTCAGCGTCTCTCAGACTGAATAGTTTTGACTGTTTACAAAGGGGGAGATTGTAGAGACTATAAGTTGTAAAAGTCGAAATAGTTGTTTCTTTTGTTTCGCATATTAGTTATTTTACTAAGTCTCTTCTTTTGTGCGAAGCTTACAGTTTATTACTTGGTATATTTTTTGTACACTTAGGTTTCCTACAAATAGGGACTGAGGATAGAAGTACACGAGAACACTTTTTCTCTCTGCTTATTGTAATCAGTTTCTTCATCAATATGAGATCTTATTAATATTTACATCCTGTGTTCATACTTTTCATTCATACAAATCATGATTGCATTCTAAATCTCGATAATAATTCTCTTCAAGTTCGAATTGTGAGATGCGGTGATTACTCAGAACGTTTGGGACTTAGAAATATAAGTTCTGAATTAGTTTAGACACACATGTGAGTTGTCTAAGGAAAGGTATGTGAGTTTGAGAAGCTTAGATAAAAAGCACATCGTATTGGAAATATGAACTTTGGAAGTCAATAAGTATTGTCTTCTAGAAGTCCAACTGTTTTATGAATACGTGTCAAAGTTATTGGGAGTATAAATGTTACGCTGGAATGGATATAATCATCATGTTAGTGGTAACATGATTATTATTATTTTAAGTATTGCAAGTTGGCAATATTAATTATAGAAAAACAAAAGTTTCACTTTTCAAAGTTGTAGAGGTTGAAAAGGTGTTTCTTCTATAATTAAGGGAGAGAATGTTGTACTTCGTTTCCAACCTAAAAGCTTAGATCGAGAAATTTTAATTAAATTTAGTCAAGAATATATTTATTATTTGCATTCACAAAGTTTGATTATAATTACGGCATCCCTCTTCATAGTTCGAATTTTAAGAACACGACAAATAGGAACATTATGATAATATTATTGCAAGAAAATGGTAAAGTATCATATTTTTCATTATGAATCGTATCCCATACGCTTCGGGTATAAGTTCGATTGCATATGATGTAATATTCAAATGTTTTAAAATTTTCCAAATGCCTAGGGCTTTTAGAGGAAAAAAGCGAATAGAACCGGTTTTGACTAAATTAATTAAACAACTGGCGAGGACAATCTAAGGTTTGCCAAGGATTTGTCGCTTGTGGACAGTTGGAAGTATAGTCATGGATGGACCATATTGACATTATTATAAATAGATGACATTCTATTTACAATGAGTTGTCATATGGAAAATATGGAAAATTTTCCTTATTGGGAGTTGGATGTTAAGAATTTATGTCTAGATTAGAAAATTTTATGCAAGAAGAATGTTCAAAGGAATGTACTTTGAATGTGAGACTTCACATCTATGGGATTGTCTTGTAACAATCTCCAATAGATTACTTTGTAATTTCATTGGCAAAGTCTTGGTGACTTTGGTGTTGTGATATTACGAAAGGACTGTTGCATAAAATGTTAGAATCTAACATATTCTATTAGTGGTGAGAATTTGTATTCTTACACTAATTATTTAAGATTAGGAATTGTGAAATGAGAATCATTGGAAATGCGTTCATTTGATCTATTTAACAAAGGAAAAGACCATAGGACAATTGTTGTTGTAATTCAAGTAAGAAGTTGATTACCCGAAACAACAAATAATGAGTAACCTATATGGTGATTAAGTAAAATGTTTTTATTTATACTCAAAGGATTAGGGCCATATAGGACTAGTATTATTTTGTGGTTTACTTTGCATGTTTTGACTTCCTGAATAATAAGACTATTCAAACCCTCTACAGTCGCTCATTCTTTAGAAGTAGGAATGAAAGAAGACTATAATGAATCTGACTGTAGATTGTCTAAATTGTTTTTGACATAGCAAAATTTTGCTGTAGGGTTCACGAGTGCTGCTATAAGATTAGAGTATTGGATTAAAGTCACGCTCACTTGGATCACTTCATGGATTTTATCACGAGTGATTGGTGAAACAATAATATCTTATATTCTTGAAACCAAGATGTGTGTGTTGTATCTTGTGAGTCTGTTCCACATTGATAATATATAAACGCACCAGTAACTTGGTGTTATAAAACGTATTTGTAACAACCCGAAGTTTTCCATCGTCGTTTATCAATTCGTTCCGTTTTCATTTTGGGTTAAATTGTTTAAATTTATATGTTTATTATAATCCAATGAGTGTCCAAACCCTTTAGGAACTCATGAAATTAGCCCAAAAATGTTTATTTCAAAAAGTTAGAAACGACTCCGCTAGGTTACGGAAACTTAATCGGGTGCGACCTAAAGCCCCGTTTAATGTCGGTATAGGGTAGAATTCCACCGTGTCCAAGTTTTAGGACCTATATAAATGTGTTTAAACATCCATTTAAAGCTTTTGCTTCCTCTCTCTACTCTCTCTCTAACCTCTCTCCTAAATCCAAGTTTAAGGGTCCAAATCATCAATTTAAGGCTCCAAATCTTTGAGGTACCTTCCATAACTTGTTATGCAACCTATCTAACCTTCAAATTCGAGTTTAAACCATGGATTAGGACCATTATCATGAGTTTACATCCCTAGAACAGTCCTAGGCCGTAAACTCAAGTAAATGGGGGGTTTTGGAGCAACAAAACCCTTCCAAACCACAATTGGACCTTTGATATGGCTAGATGACTTTATGGAATGCACTTAGAATGCATTAAACCATGATTTAGAGCCTTGTATATGAGTTTACGGCCCTGAATGGTGCTTAGGCCGTAAACCCATATTTATAGGGTTTTTATGCCCTTAAACTCTTCCAAAACACCAATAAGGCTTAGATACGACTAGTAGAATTATGGTTTTGGCCTTGGAACACCTTGAACATAAAATTTGAGGGGTAAATGGGAGTTTACAGCCAAGGTACATGCTTGGGCCGTAAACTCAAGGTTCTTGGGGAGTAAACTCCTCTAAAGGTGTTAAAATGCCACTTTAACACACCTAAAGCCTTGAGATAAATTCTAGAAGTGTTTACAAACAAGTATTGGACCTTAAAACATATTAAATCACACATCAAGGGAGTTCACGGACATGAGGTGGTTCATGGGCCGTAAAGTCCAAAAACCTTGTCCAAAGTCCCTCAAAAATCCATACAAGGCTAGGAAAAATCATTAAAATCACATGTGATTAATTAAGGACAAAAAACATTAAGGATTCTATGTATGGGGGAGTTTACGGCCGTAAACTCCATGTTTACAGCCGTAAACTCCAATAAATGGTCCCTATGTGAAGTTAATCCATTCCAAAGCCTTAGATTTAATCCTAGCAAGTTTTCCCTAGTCATATGAAGCCATTTAACAACCAAAAACACCCCACCATGAGTTTACGGCCGTAAACTCATGGGGAATGGGTGTTATGGGCCAAATACTTTGTATGAGTTTACTCTTGGGGAGTAAACTCAAATTCCAACTCCCTAGTGCCATTACACGTCCGTAGATATCACCGGGGTCCTTCCAAACACTTGATATGAGGTGTTTCCGCAACTAGAAGTGTTTGTCCCTAACAAAAAAATAAACTAAGTCCTAATTAGATACAAATGTGTATCTTTTCATTATACATAGGAATCTCGTACGTTTGCAAGCCCCGAACCAACGTTTAGCATCCGAAATTGTCACATTTCTCGTCCGGTGAGTTCATACCCGTACCCTTTTTAAATGGTTTTTCGATGTTTTCAGGGGGGGGGGGGAATACAAACAAATTACAAATGTCTTCAATACATAACATTGATGTATTTCAAATAATATCTGGAAAATTTATAAATACCTTTACCCCTTATGTATTGTGTTGAGCATAAGGGATGATTTATCAACTATAACTATATGAATTTCAGCTAAGCAAATAACCAAACTAATCAAATTATTATGGGAATAATTTGGGGTTCTTTAGTTCTTGTTTCATCACGTACGAATATGTATACAAAATTATTAGATAAACTATGTCCGGTTCAGTTTATCTCCGTTTCATTTTGAATATATTGCCAGATGATTTCATTGTATATAGTTGTATTCACTGTATTATGTTTCATAATCTTTTGTATGTTTGATATCATATGAGAACCCCGTGAATAGTTTAGTACTACCTTGTGAGTTCGTCACTACCCTTTATGGATGATCAGTAAAACCTCCCCGGAAGTGTAACCAGAGTCTCCTGGAGGGAGAGCGAGGAATTTGTGAATAGATCTATTCGGGACTGACAATCCCACACCTTAACTGCTAGCTACAGTTAGGCGGGCACGCCTGGGGTGACAAATTTCTGGATATCGTTCGACGCCTGAAAAGCATCAAGGAGGTCTCGTTGTCGTATCAGCATGGTTACCCGACTCAGAATACGTATTAATATAAGTTTATTCACAGTATTGCTTTGGGGTTTGATTTGACTTTGCTTCGATTCCATATCTACTTTCTATCTATAGTTTCCATGTCCGGTACGGGATGGTAGTCCCATGGTTTCCAGTCTATCGATTATATATATATATATATATATATATATATATATATATATACACACACACACACACACACACACATATATATATATATATATATATATATATATATATTCTGCGGGATGGTAGTCCCATGGTCTTTAACTTATATCTAGTACGGGATAGTAACCCCATGATTTCAACCTATATCTTGTACGGGATGGTAGTCCCATGTTTTTCAAACTATTCTCTATCTATAGATCGTACATTTCAAACTAATTCATATCTAGTTCGGGATAGTAATCCCATGATCCTCAATATATATAGTTTTATGTATTAAACTATACTCCGTAACATACAACCGATCTTACATTTAGGAAAATACGGGATTTTCCTGGGGTAAAATACAACACATAAACGAATTGGTAACAAGTGATAACTAAACTAACTTTACATAAGAAAATATGGGATTTTCTTGGATAACAATCTCTTTGGTAAACCAAATTTACATAAGAAAATATGGGATTTTTTTGGATAACAACCTCTTTGGTAAACTAAAGGAAACTGGTACATTTTCAGAAAAAAAAAAACATCTTATGAACTCACCAGCTTTATGCTGATTTTCAAACCGCTTGTATTCTCAGGTCAGCGATAAACAGGTACCTAGCATTCCTTTTTGGAGAAGACGGAGCATACTGAAGATCTCGTCTTTACTTTTGTTAATATGATGCATATGTGTATCACTTGTACAACTTTACTTTTGAAACAAATGTAAATTCTATATGTAATATAATGGTTGTTTACTTTACTTACTATGTGCATTGGATTTGATACTTAACGTGGAGTCCGCCCCGTAAATGTTTCTGCCTTCGGTTTTCGCGGTGTGACATATTGGTATCAGAGCCCTTGTTTATAGTGAATGAAGTATACCAAACCTTACATGGTATAAAACTATAAACACTAATGGGCCTAAGTGCTCTGAATTAAAAGTATCTACATACTACAAGTATTTTCAAAAGTATACAAGTATACCGAACCGTCGTGATCCGTAACAACATGTAGAACATAACATAAGTAATTGGGTGTTGTGTACTACGGTTAAACCTGGGCAGTTATGTAGTCGTGTCTAGGATCAATATAGCCTGTCCAACTATATTCATTTGAGACACAGCCAACATGTGATTGGGAGTGACTGCGGTGTGCGGCATGCCTAAAACTTACCCAATACCCCAAACAATGAGTCGTCATTGCAACGAGACAAGAAATACTATGGGAGTATTTCTCGAGTCAATCCTTTGTAGAAAATCCTCGTATACGGGTTGTTACTTGATCATTCCTCTAGCGATAAAATGTTCTGCCTTGATAACTCTTTCCTGCTTTCTTGCTTGATATAATGTTATTTCTGTCTTGATGAGATATCCCCTGTTCCATATCTCTTGATTCAATTCAGAGGACTTATGATCCTCTCCTTCCTGATCTTTTTAGATCACGATGCCTCCAAGAAAGAGACCCAGCTCGAAGAACAACGACAATCCTCCTCCGCCACCACCTCCTCCTCAATTTGATCTCGCATCACTTCAGACAGTTCTGACTGCTGCAATGGTGGCAGCCATGTCGCAAATGAACCCCGGTGGCACAAGAGGTGGTCCTCAGCCCATAACCCAGAAGACAGACAGGACACCGAAGAGGGGGTTACTATAAAGACTTCATAAACGCGAAACCCACAACCTTCGATGGCACTGGACGTGTCATTTCTCTAACTCGATGGTTCGAGAAAATCGAATCAATCTTCGAAATATGTGCCTGTTCCAAGTCTGACAAAGTAAAGTTTGCTGCTTGCACCTTCCTTGACAAAGCCATGACTTGGTGGAACGGCCGAGTCAAATCCTTAACTCTACATGTAGCAAATGTTATGGGTTGGGAAGCTATGAAGGAGCTTCTGCTCGCAGAGTATTGCCCTCGGGGCAAAATTCAAAAGCTAGAACACGAACTCTGGAATCTAAAGATGAAGGGTTCCAACATAGCCGCTTATACTTCAAGATTCGATGACCTGACATTACTCTGTCCGGGAATGGTTACCCCGAAGAGTAAAAAGATCGAGAGATTTATCTGGGGATTGACCCAGCCAACAAAAGGGAATATCTTGGCTGTGAAGCCAGACACCTACCACAGCGCTAAGTGTCTTGCGCAAATCCTGATCGATCACGAAGACAACTCTGATGAGGAGAACACCACTCCTGAGCAAGCCACAATTGGAAGTGGAAGTAAAAAGAAATTCTGGAACAAACGGAAGGCCCAGAGTACACAAGGTTCCTCTAAGAAACAGCAAACAATAGGAGTTCATGCTGCTATTGCCCTGTTTCTATTTCAGCTGTCGGGTCCACGGTCCAAGCTCCTACCAGTGGATACACCGGTACCCTTCCTTGGTGCGGTAAGTGCAGCTACCATCATCGTATTCCTGGTCCATGTCGCGAAAGGATCTGTGACAACTGTGGCAAGAAGGGTCATCTTGCTCGAACCTGCATAAAACCAGCCAAATCAACAAACCAATCATCCGGAGCGGGAATCAGTCCGGCCTGCTACAGTTGTGGAGAAGTAGGCCACTTCAAAAGAAATTGCCCTAAAGCAGCAACAACCGACAACACCGGAAGAGTCCTAGCAATAGGACGAGAGGAGACGATCGTTGATCCTACTGTCGCCGCAGGTATACTCCTCTTTGACAACTCTTATACCTGCAACTCTTTTCGATTCTAGTACTAGAATGGTAACCTGTTATCTATCTATTTGAACATCTGTCTAAACTTAATCTTTTGCTGGTAATCGAAAACGTGTATCGTCGAGACGGCTAACCAATGAGATAGAGAGCACTAACTTCGTACCTATAGATTGTATTCTCAATCATGGAGGATTAATCTGTTCCATTCGATTAAATGGGAAACTTTTCACAAAATACTTTGATGCCATGTTTGACATGAAATGATCGAGTCTCATTCATGTTGTTATCCTTGGTTTCGAAAGGGTCGCCTGTCTAGATCTTTCCCCGACCCGACTCTCGTGATCTTCGGCATCAAACCTTTGTATCATTTCATACTTTAAAGCTCAAAAAGCTTTCTCGATAAGATTGCCTTGCATCCGTCGTTCCTGTGAGCATCAGAAACGAGAAGTCTATGGCTCTTTTTCCTAAATGTCTTTCTCGAAGGATTCCGAGAATTCCTTCCGAACGTATAGCCAAGTCTCACGCCGGTCTAATCTCTGAAACTACCTCGTGACCAAAACTCAGTAAGAATGACGTATCCAAGACGGTGACCAGGAATTGATATGATCACTACGGGTTAGTAGTGTTACCATTTCGGTCAAATCATTCTCCTTAATCATATACCTAAGTAAAGTAGTCATACTCGTGAACCTTTCCAACAACTAAGGCGATAGGAAATTAGTCGGCATCATAGATACCCACAGAAACCCGTCGATTCTTGGGTCCCATCGATTATTTCACCTACATATCCATAAATTTCTTCTAGAACCATCAGACACTTCGTGATCCTTGTAGGATCGATTCCGCAATCTTCAAACTTCGGCTACCCTCAGAACTTAGTAATATACATTAAATACTTCACGTCTTGAATCGTTAGAAGTACCTACCCGACGAAACCCTAGTGATTTCTTTGAGGATATCGAAATCATCAAGGGTTGTAACCTCCATGGGAAAACCAATTGAGATTATGGATTAAGAGAGTTAATGTACGAAACAAAGACACGTTCCGATAGTGAGGGTTCGCTGGAGCACCCAGCGGAGACCCGATTCCACTTGAGATCGTGAAAATCTGAGGCAACAAATCTATCCATATCTTATTCCAATTCATGACCTACATCTTAATCTTTGAATTTCGGGATGAAATTCCCTCTAACGGGGGGATAATGTAACAACCCGAAGTTTTCCATCGTCGAAAACCCATTCTACCCGTAAAAATTCATCACTTATCAATTCGTTCCGTTTTCGTTTTGGGTTAAATTGTTTAAATTTATATGTTTATTATAATCCAATGAGTGTCCAAACCCTTTAGGAACTCATGAAATTAGCCCAAAAATGTTTATTTCAAAAAGTTAGAAACGACTCCGCCGGGTTACGGAAACTTAATCGGGTGCGACCTAAAGCCCCGTTTAATGTCGGTATCGGGTAGAATTCCACCGTGTCCAAGTTTTAGGACCTATATAAATGTGTTTAAACATCCATTTGAAGCTTTTGCTTCCTCTCTTTACTCTCTCTCTAACCTCTCTCCTAAATCCAAGTTTAAGGGTCCAAATCATCAATTTAAGGCTCCAAATCTTTGAGGTACCTTCCATAACTTGTTATGCAACCTCTCTAGCCTTCAAATTAGAGTTTAAACCATGGATTAGGACCATTATCATGAGTTTACGGCCCTAGAACAGTCCTAGGCCGTAAACTCAAGTAAATGGGGTTTTTGGAGCAACAAAACCCTTCCAAACCACAATTGGACCGTAGATATGGCTAAATGACTTTATGGAATGAACTTAGAATGCATTAAACCATGATTTAGAGCCTTGTATATGATTTTACGGCCCTGAATGGTGCTTAGGCAGTAAACCCATATTTAAAGGGTTTTTATGCCCTTAAACTCTTCCAAAACACCAATGAGGCTTAGATACGACTAGTAGAATTATGGTTTTGGCCTTGGAACACCTTGAACATAAAATTTGAGGGTTAAATGGGAGTTTACGGCCAAGGCACATGCTTGGGCCATAAACTCAAGGTTCTTGGGGAGTAAACTCCTCTAAAGGTGTTAAAATGCCACTTTAACACACCTAAAGCCTTGGGATAAATTCTAGAAGTGTTTACAAACAAGTATTGGACCTTAAAACATATTAAATCACACATCAAGGGAGTTCACGGACATGAGGTGGTTCATGGGCCATAAAGTCCAAAAACCTTGTCCAAAGTCCCTCAAAAATCCATACAAGGCTAGGAAAAATCATTAGAATCACATGTGATTAATTAAGGACCAAAAACATTAAGGATTCTATGTATGGGGGAGTTTACGGCCGTAAACTCCATGTTTACAGCCGTAAACTCCAATAAATGGTCCCTATGTGAAGTTAATCCATTCCAAAGCCTTAGATTTAATCCTAGCAAATTTTCCGTAGTCATATGAAGCCATTTAACAACCAAAAACACCCCACCATGAGTTGATGGCCATAAACTCATTAGGAATGGGTGTTATGGGCTGAAAACTCTTGTATGAGTTTACTCTTGGGGAGTAAACTCAAATTCCAAGTCCCTAGTGCCATTATTCGTCCGTAGATGTCACCCGGGTCCTTCCAAACACTTGATATGAGGTGTTTCCGCAACTAGAAGTGTTTGTGTAACGTCCGAAAACACAACCAATTTAAAATTTTCAAAACAACCCGATTTTTCATTAAAATGTTTACAAAAGGTTTTCAATACAATTCATTTAAGTATTCCCAGAATCACGTTGTTACAAAATCATGAGGAGCGGTACGATCGCGCCTTCGCCTTGCCACAGTCTCCTGAAGAACCTGAAAAACATTAAACCACAACTGTAAGCCCGAAAGCTTAGTGAGATACCCCCAAAATACCAATCACGTATACGCCCTTCCAGGCCGTGACCTTCCGGTCCAAAACATATAAAACATACATAGCATAACAGGACATAGAACAATCATGCATATCGGGTCTACCGTGACTGGTCCGCCGTATCGGGCCTTCAGTCCATCGGATCCATCCTCCGGGTCTAGTCATGTCCTTTGAGTCTACAGTGGGGTTGGTCCGCCCGCATCGGGCCTTTAACCCACTTGGTCCACCCTCTGAGTCTATAGTGTGACTGGTCCGCCCGCATCGGGCCTACAGTCGGCCTGGTCCACTCTCCGAGCCTCGGCACGTCTGGTCCGCCCGCGTGGGGCCTACAGCTTATTCGGACCGCTCACTGGGCCTTCGGAACAACCGGTCCGCCCTGGGTATCTTGGCCTACAGCACAAAGAAGGACCCGCCTCAACCCATCTCTAGTCCAAACAATCATGTGCACAAAACATACATTCATATAACAGTCATAACCAACAAACCGAGTAAGCAGATCCCATAGCATATCATTACCCTAACCGGGCTACCGACCTAACCGGTCACTAGCATAGCATCACTCTGCATATCGAAATACTGACCTTAACAAGGTCCCCTAGCATGTACCATCCTAACTACCAGGATGCAGACACAACCAATCAATAACATGATAAACGTAACTGAATCTCAATACAATAAAGGGCCGGCCTTGGTGCCTTAGACCCTGTTGATATAGTGAGGATAACTCACCTCGAGACTGACGGCTGAAAAGGTAAGATCCCGCTGCTCCGAACTCTAACACAACTCCTCCACTGAACATCAAACAATAACCCAATAAATACCCTTAATTACCAAAATACCCCTGGAAGACAACTGGTCAACCCTGGACAAGTCAAAGTCAACCCCTGACTGACCCTACTCGTCGAGTCAACCCGATGACTCGCCGAGTCCTTATGCTCAAAACTTCCCTCAATTAGCGACCCAACTCGCCAAGTCACCCCAAGACTCGTCGAGTGCAACAACTCTGAGTCCACTCGCACCCAACTCACCGAGTCATCCCTCGACTCACCGATTCATCGACTCAACCAGAAATATTGGGACTTCCTCGACAAGACTCGCCGAGTCCAAATGGACTCGTCGAGTCCAAGGCCATCTTCAACCTACTCGCCGAGTTGTTCTTCCAACTCGTCGAGTTCAAGGCCATCTTCAAGCAACTCGTCGAGTCCACCCATCTGACTCGCCGAGTACCACCGGTCTGAATCCATACAGACGCATCTCAGGCCATGCAATTGATCCAAAACATAGATCCAACCTCCTACAATCCATCCATCACGTAAAGTGGCAAACTTTACGTGAATCTAACGAGATCTAAGCCATTTTCACCTTAGAACCAAGGTTTGGGACATGGTAGCTTCATTAACAACATAAAGATAGGGGCTTTAATGCTCTTAAGGTCTTCTCCACTCCAGATCTGAGGTAGCAACCTCAGATCCATCCTCCAACACCAAAATGTCACTCAACCAAGCACCCCACACAACCCAAAATGATGGAACTAGAAACGCACAGCCTAAGGACGAAGATATTACCTCCAAAAGATGCCTCAATAGCTGCTAAACTCGAATCCAAGCAAAGCCCTTTGATCCAAATCACTTCTCCTTCAAGATCTCCTCAAACCACACTTCTCCAAGCTCTAATTTGCTCCACAAATGATCTCTCCACGAACTTAGGGCTTCTGGAACTCAAGGGGGAATAAGGGAGGCTGTGGAGGGGTATTATGCTCTTTATATAGGGCTCAACCCCGAAAATCAGGGTTTTCTTCGTACAGCACCTACTCGCCGAGTCCATCCTTGGGACTCGCCGAGTAGGCCATTTGACACGCGACCATAGCCGCGACCTGACTCGCCGAGTCTACCCATGGACTCGCCGAGTCACCCTCCAAACTTACACTTATGGTCCTTCAACTCTACTCCCGCGATTCCGGGATGTTACAATTCTCCCCCACTTAGATTAGGCTTCGTCCTCGAAGCCTACGGCATCTCATCTTCAAAATACTTCCCACGACATGTCACTTGACCTTGACCGAACCAAGTCCCTCAAGGTATGACCATAGAACTAGAAGCTCGCTTTCTCCTTCCATACGGTGTCCTCACCACCTACTCAAACCGGGCACCAACTGTACCCTCCGATAACCACGCTCAACAACCGAGAATTACCCATGATGCATTATTACTCAAATCCTCATCTTTCACTTGACTCATATGGCTATAAAGCCACGAACCATCGGAGTCCCCCGAGTTCTCCTCTCGCCAACACCCACACATGCTGATCTAGCTCTAGCACCCTCGGGTGTGGATAACCTGATATACTGACGATATCCTCAACATCCTTTCAGGATAAACCACTGATACATACCCAGAACCCTGATCATAATCTCACTGAGAGTCCAAGACTCTTGCTCTGCATCCCTTCCGAACTCCTCTCCCTGGCTCCACGTCGCAATATTCCCTCCGCGCCCAGAGCAACATATCGAGTCGAATAAGCTTATATTCTGCCGCCGCAACACACTACTCAAAGACTATCGACGGACCACTGCGATTGCAACTCTACACTGCCGCTTTCACTTCCGTGAATTCGCACTCCCTTTCCGGAGTTTCATTCCTCCCTCTTTCCTTACCAAGGAAACCACTCGTCTGCCCACTCACCATGACAGGCACCATGGTGCTCATCCTACGTCACATTACCTCTTTACAACATACTCAACATCCATGCATTACCGCTACTCTGACTCTCATCACAAGGACTCTCAAGCCCATGCACTACCTTCACCGCTCAAGATCGCTCGTCGGGGCCAGACCTCCCAATGTATTCCCACTGCAACATACGCAACCCATAACCTCCAACCGATCCAACAATACCCGCAGAGTCTTCAACATGACTGGACCGCCTCCCCAGGCCTTCAGCCAATCTGGACCACTCTCAGAACCTTCAGCCAATCTGACTGGACCGTCCTCCGAGCCTTCGGCCTGACTGGTACGCCTACCGGCCTTCAGTCTATCCGGACCGCTCAACATTCGCTCATCATTCCGAACTATCTCTTCGGGAAACCCTCCCGTGCATACCGTTCTAGCCTTCTAGGGGTTCCGAACTCTATCTCCATCATACATACTCGATCCCGGCCTGCCCCCATGCCTTCCTCAATCAACTGCTCTAGGTCTGTATTTCTCCCCGCACGCCTATTGCTCACCCATACGAGCCTGCTCTTATCTAATAGAAATACCGCTGAATTTCCCCAAGCGGCTAAACAACCTTCCATGCCCAACGATCATCCGGAGAATTTCCAATTCTC
Source organism: Lactuca saligna (assembly GCF_052625555.1). Taxonomy (NCBI): domain Eukaryota; kingdom Viridiplantae; phylum Streptophyta; class Magnoliopsida; order Asterales; family Asteraceae; genus Lactuca; species Lactuca saligna. The sequence continues at coordinate 40,540,869 of NC_136424.1, read as the reverse complement.
CCCCACTTAAGACACTGACAGATTGTCACCGGTCGCCATCACCAGTCTCCCCAAGCACCTTGCAGGAATCAACACATGCACTCCAAATGTTTTTCACCAGCACCAACAACTTTCATACAAATCATGCTCCCACGCTGTACAACCCGCTCGAAAGCGACCCAATCTTCAACTATCCATTCCTCAGATTGCAGAATCCAACTGGCCTCCAAACTAACGCCGCATCCGCCACCAATCCTCATAAAGATAATCAACGATGGCTCGAAGTACAATTCCATAACCATAACGATCCCTCAGGGAACACAAGATACTAAAACAAAATCTCGATCACAACTCACCAAACCCTCAAGGAACAACGAATACCACACGAAAACCCGAAACGCAATTCCATAACCAACCAATGAAACTAGCAGATATCAATACTCTACAATAATCATACATAATCAAAATAGCAGAAAGAACATACCCGTAGCAGCAAGCAGAAAAACACGACCCTAAGCCCTTGGGGGCTCCGCTCCACCCTGACCTCCACCTGTGATCCTCAACGTAGCCGGTGCTGGAGCCTGCACCGGTCCTGCAGCAAGCTGTGGACAGTTGACCTTCAAATGTCCAACCTGATGACAATGATAGCATATCCTCAAATCCCGAACCGGCACAGACTGCCGACAATCCCTCGCATAGTGTCCCTCCTTCCCGCACTTGCGGCATGCTCCACCGGACCGACAAACCCCGGCATGACCCCTTCCACACTTACCACAGACGTGGCCACCCTGATCTCCCATCCTGAAATCAACGGTCTTAGACCGTTTCGTCGCCGGCTGCGACTGAACCGGAGCTTGCCTCAGCTCACGCATCTGTAACTCAATCTCTAACTCACGCCGCCTGGCGGCCTCCTGCAACTCCAGCAAAGTCTCGCACCTCTGCGCAGACAAAAACTGTCTGATGTCCCTCTTTAGCATACCCAGATATCGGGACATCTGGGCCTGCTCCGAAGCGAACTCAGGGCAAAAAATCGCCCGCACAGTAAACATCCTGGTGATTTCCGTCACCGATTCTGAATCCTGTTTCAGCTCCAAGAACTCTTGAGCCAACCTCTCCCTCTCGACCTGTGGAACATAACGAGTGCTGAACATCTCTCTGAACCGATCCCATGAAATCGCAGCCCTCTGCGCATCCGAGTACGATCCCGTGGTCAATCTCCACCAATCCTTTGCTCTGAGCCTCAACAGGTTCAAAGCGCACCTCACCCTCTGATCAGCAGGGCATGAACACGTGAAGAAACATCCCTCCACATCTGATAACCATCTCATAGCAACGATCGGATCCTGAACTCCGTCAAAAGTGGGAGGCTTCGTATTATCGAAGTCCTGATACTGAAAACCTCTACTGGCTCCTCCCCCTGCCGCCGCTACTGCTGCGGTAGCCGCCGCGGCAGCCGTCTCCGTGAGAGTCGCATAGCGCTCATCAAAATACTCCACCATGGCAGTCTTGATCGACCCAAACAACTCTGGCAGCTCAGCCCGAAACAATGCGGCAACCTCATCATACCGGATCTCACGAATCCTCGCATCCAACTCGTGCGTACTCATCTGGCTGACAACCTCTGGCTGTGCAGACCCACTTGGAACTCCCTCTCCTGCTCCTGATCCTGACCCGGATCCACTCCCAGCGTGCCCTGAAATCTCCATACTGAAAATAAAACACCAAATCTCAGACATATTCCACTATCCCGGGAACCAGCTCTCATCCCAACCCTAGAGGTCATGGTTTCCCTGATACGCGTATGAGTTCGTGCTTTCAGTAGTACGGGCCCATACTACCTTCCACACCAACCCATATTTGTATGAAGTACTCCCACAACACCCTAGCGACACACATAACGACGCTCTATCCTCACCACTAGAGGAACACTAGAAATCTCTCACAAGGAACCCTAGGCTAGCAGGCATCATAAATCAGGCAACTCATCAATAAACCCTGAAGATCCCTAGCCTAACTCTAGCATGCTGTTCTATCAAAGCTCAATAAAACAATTGCCATGTATGGTATTTTGGGGTTACTTACTGGCTCCGGCTGATCGTACCTCCGCGTCCTCCTTTACTTATTTTGAAAACCATTTTAATTTCTCTTTTGAAAACTCTCCTCGATTTGAGACTGGAGTCACACAAGTGTTCCTCCAATTCACTCAAACCAAGGCTCTGATACCAACTTGTAACGTCCGAAAACACAACCAATTTAAAATTTTCAAAACAACCCGATTTTTCATTAAAATGTTTACAAAAGGTTTTCAATACAATTCATTTAAGTATTCCCAGAATCACGTTGTTACAAAATCATGAGGAGCGGTACGATCGCGCCTTCGCCTTGCCACAGTCTCCTGAAGAACCTGAAAAACATTAAACCACAACTGTAAGCCCGAAAGCTTAGTGAGATACCCCCAAAATACCAACCACGTATACGCCCTTCCAGGCTGTGACCTTCCGGTCCAAAACATATAAAACATACATAGCATAACAGGACATAAAACAATCATGCATATCAGGTCTACCGTGACTGGTCCGCCGTATCGGGCCTTCAGTCCATCGGATCCATCCTCCGGGTCTAGTCATGTCCTTCGAGTCTACAGTGGGGTTGGTCCGCCCGCATCGGGCCTTCAACCCACCTGGTCCACCCTCTGAGTCTACAGTGTGACTGGTCCGCCCGTATCAGGCCTACAGTCGGCCTGGTCCACTCTCCGAGCCTCGGCACGTCTGGTCCACCCGCGTGGGGCCTACAGCTTATTCGGACCGCTCACTGGGCCTTCGGAACAACCGGTCCGCCCTGGGTATCTTGGCCTACAGCACAAAGAAGGACCCGCCTCAACCCATCTCTAGTCCAAACAATCATGTGCACAAAACATACATTCATATAACAGTCATAACCAACAAACCGAGTAAGCAGATCCCATAGCATATCATTACCCTAACCGGGCTACCGACCTAACCGGTCACTAGCATAGCATCACTCTGCATATCGAAATACTAACCTTAACAAGGTCCCCTAGCATGTACCATCCTAACTACCAGGATGCAGACACAACCAATCAATAACATGATAAACGTAACTGAATCTCAATACAATAAAGGGCCGGCCTTGGTGCCTTAGACCCTGTTGATATAGTGAGGATAACTCACCTCAAGACTGACGGCTGAAAAGGTAAGATCCCTCTGCTCCGAACTCTGACACAACTCCTCCACTGAACATCAAACAATAACCCAATAAATACCCTTAATTACCAAAATACCCCTGGAAGACAACTGGTCAACCCTGGACAAGTCAAAGTCAACCCCTGACTGACCCTACTCGTCGAGTCAACCCGATGACTCGCCGAGTCCTTATGCTCAGAACTTCCCTCAATTAGCGGCCCAACTCGCCGAGTCACCCCAAGACTCGTCGAGTGCAACAACTCTGAGTCCACTCGCACCCAACTCACCGAGTCATCCCTCGACTCACCGATTCATCGACTCAACCAGAAATATTGGGACTTCCTCGACAAGACTCGTCGAGTCCAAGGCCATCTTCAACCTACTCGCCGAGTTGTTCTTCCAACTCGTCGAGTTCAAGGCCATCTTCAAGCAACTCGTCGAGTCCACCCATGTGACTCGCCGAGTACCACCGGTCTGAATCCATACAGACGCATCTCAGGCCATGCAATTGATCCAAAACATAGATCCAACCTCCTACAATCCATCCATCACGTAAAGTGGCAAACTTTACGTGAATCTAACGAGATCTAAGCCATTTTCACCTTAGAACCAAGGTTTGGGACATGGTAGCTTCATTAACAACATAAAGATAGGGGCTTTAATGCTCTTAAGGTCTTCTCCACTCCAGATCTGAGGTAGCAACCTCAAATCCATCCTCCAACACCAAAATGTCACTCAACCAAGCACCCCACACAACCCAAAATGATGGAACTAGAAACGCACAGCCTAAGGACGAAGATATTACCTCCAAAAGATGCCTCAATAGCTGCTAAACTCGAATCCAAGGAAAGCCCTTTGATCCAAACCACTTCTCCTTCAAGATCTCCTCAAACCATACTTCTCCAAGCTCTAATTTGCTCCACAAATGATCTCTCCACGAACTTAGGGCTTCTGGAACTCAAGGGGGGAATAAGGGAGGCTGTGGAGGGGTATTATGCTCTTTATATAGGGCTCAACCCCGAAAATCAGGGTTTTCTTCATACAGCACCTACTCGCCGAGTCCATCCTTGGGACTCGCCGAGTAGGCCACTTGACACGCGACCATAGCCGCGACCTGACTCGCCGAGTCACCCTCCAAACTTACACTTTTGGTCCTTCAACTCTACTCCCGCGATTCCGGGATGTTACAGCTTGTCCCTATCAAACAAATAAACTAAGTCCTAATTAGATACAAATGTGTATCTTTTCATTATACATATGAATCTCGTACGTTTGCAAGCCCCGAACCAACATTTAGCATCCGAAATCGTCACATTTCTCGTCCGGTGAGTTCATACCCCTACCCTTTTTCAATGGTTTTTCAATGTTTTCATGGGGGAATACAAGCAAATTACAAATGTCTTCAATACATAACATTGATGTATTTCAAATAATATCTGGCAAATTTATAAATACCTTTACCCCTTATGTATTATGCTGAGCATGAGGGTTGATTTATCAACTATAACTATATGAATTTCAGCTAAGGAAATAACCAAACTAATCAAATTATTATGGGAATAATTTGGGGTTCTTTAGTTCTTGTTTCATCACGTACCGATATGTATACAAAATTATTAGATAAACTATGTCCGGTTCAGTTTATCTCCGTTTCATTTTGAATATATTGCCAGATGATTTCATTGTATATAGTTGTATTCATTGTATTATGTTTCATAATCTTTTGTATGTTTGATATCATATGAGAACCCCGTGAATAGTTTAGTACTACCTTGTGAGTTCGTCACTACCCTTTATGGATGATTAGTAAAACCTCCTCGGAAGTGTAACCAGAGTCTCCTGGAGGGAGAGCGAGGAATTTGTGAATAGATCTATTCGGGACTGACAATCCCACACCTTAACTGCTAGCTACAGTTAGGTGGGCACGCCTGGGGTGACAAATTTCAGGATATCGTTCGACGCCTGACAAGTGACAAGCGTCAAGGAGGTCTCGTTGTCGTATCAACATGGTTACCCGACTCACAATACGTATTAATATAAATTTATTCACAGTATTGCTTTGGGGTTTGATTTGACTTTGCTTCGATTCCATATCTACTTTCTATCTATAGTTTCCATGTCCGGTACGGGATGGTAGTCCCATGGTTTCCAGTCTATCGATTATATATATATATATATATATATATATATATATATATATATATATATATATATATATATATATATATTCTGCGGGATGGTAGTCCAATGGTCTTTAACTTATCTCTAGTACGGGATAGTAATCCCATGATTTCAACCTATATCTTGTACGGGATGGTAGTCCCATGGTTTTGAAACTATATCTAATACGAGATGATAATCTCATGGTTTTGAATCTATATCTAGTACGGGACGATAGTCCCATGGTTTCCAATCTATATTTCCATGAATATTAAACTATACTGTATCTAGTACGGGACGGTAGTCCCATGGTTTTCAATCCGTGTTTCCATGAATATCAAACTATATCGTATCTAGTACGGGACGGTAGTCCCATGGTTTTCAATTTATAATTTCATGTATATCAAACTGTCTTGTACTTAGTACGGGATGTGAGTCCCATGGTTTTCAAACTATTGTCTATCTATAGATCCTACATTTCAAATTAATTAATATCTTGTTCGGGATAGTAATCCCATGATCCTCAATATATATAGTTTTATGTATTAAACTATACTCCGTAACATACAACCGATCTTACATTTAGGAAAATACGGGATTTTCCTGGGGTAAAACACAACACATAAACGAATTGGTAACAAGTGATAACTAAACTAACTTTACATAAGAAAATATGGGATTTTCTTGGATAACAGTCTCTTTGGTAAACCAACTTTACATAAGAAAATATAGGATTTTCTTGGATAACAACCTCTTTGGTAAACTAAAGGAAACTGGTACATTTTTAGAAAACAAACATCTTATGAGCTCACCAGCTTTATGCTGATTTTCAAACCGCTTGTATTCTCAGGTCTGCGATAGATAGGTACCCAGCAATCCTTTTTGGAGAAGACGGAGCATACTGAAGACCTCATCTTTACTTTTGTTAATATGATGCATATGTATATCACTTGTACAACTTTACTTTTGAAACAAATGTAAATTCTATATGTAATATAATGGTTGTTTACTTTACTTACTATGTGCATTGGATTTGATACTTAACGTGGAGTCCGCCCCGGAAATGTTTCCGCCTTCGGTTTTTGGGGTGTGACAGTATTGTCTTGTGTGATTCAGTGAGTGAGTACAAGCGAGAATTGGGTCGAAGTTTATCTATTCCTTTTACCCAAAGTGGGATAAAAACGATATTTGTGCGCCCCTCGATGATTTAGTGATGACACCCTAAGCGCTTGGCCAAGCCGGGACTTAGTTGATGTGTTCAATTGTAGTCTGTTGTGAGTCGTCATAAATCTGAAATCGGGAAACAACACATACACGGAGAGAATGATTAAAATCGATGTCTCAGTCTATACGATATCTAGGATGGAGGAATATATGATCCCTTATCTAAAGGACAGGTTACAGATAAGATTAGAGTTCGACAGCATCTTTGAGAGCTACGATTGCTAATCGGATTGTACTTACATTATAGTTACCAGACTTATCCAAGTGGGAGACTATTGGATTAGTGTCTAAGCCCGTAACTAAATTTGGTATGTATTTGAACCGGTTGTGCATGGTCCTTTTGGGTTTCCTTCACCAAAGCAACTTGATAGGATGTTTTATGGAGAAAGAGGATTAGTTATGATTTATTAATATATTATATGAATAATATATTAAAGGAGAAATCATATTGTTTAATTAATATTAATCAAGAATTAATTAAGAACTAGTTTTGTGACTAAAAGACATTAGTTAAACATATGGGACTGGAATTGTAATTATAAGATAGTTGCAATTGGGCTATGGATCACCTTGGAACATAGGTTGGATGAATTCTGTGGGAAACCCATAAGGAAATCGTCCAAGGGTTGTTCTAAAGCGAGTCCATGGGCTGCTTAGGGCCTAAGCAGTCAAATTAGTGTTTCCTAGCTGATAACCCTAATTGCCTCACTATATAAGGACCCCTATAGCCTAAGAAATGTGTGCAACTCTATTGGAAGAACCCAAGGTCGTTTTTTGGTGCTCCTTCTCCTACTCATAAGTGATTCTCTTGCTTGTAGTGTTTGTAAGCCATTAGAGGAGTGACACTTGTGAGTCTAAGCTCCAAAGACAGTGAGATTCAAGCCATTGAAGAAGAGGTAACCATCTAGATTTGTATTCTTATGTCTATTTCGAAATATATATCACTAGTTCTAGGGTTTATAAGTCTTAGATGAATTACATGTACAATAGAGAAACCTAGATCCAAGCTTTAGGGTGCATGAGCAAATAGGATGTTCTTTTGGCTAAAACCCATCAGCAATGACAAAAATATATGTGATTACTTTAACATATAAAGGTGAAAAAGATATGTAGTCACTATATAGGATCCCTTTGTGGCAATATTAGATCCCAAGCATCCACTAGATATGTCGAATCACATCTTACTGGTTTTGTTGTCAGTACCACACTATTCCAACTGATATACAAATTGAAAAAATAAAGAATCAAATCAAATAAGCAATTGATCCTATCTATGCGACATGAAACAGATTTCATTAAAGAACCTATATCAATTAGCCATTGATGAAGTTAACAAAATTTCACATCTTATGTCCTTCTGCAAATATTATAATCATCTTGTTTTTTTTATATTTTTGTGATCTAATACATCATTTTTAAAAGATTTTCCTTTCATTGCTCTGGACAGGTCTTTAGAGCTTTTGTGTACATACTAAAGACATTCAAAAACTATCGTTTTAACCATTAATTAGTCTATTTCTTCTTAAATAATTAATTAGTCTAGTTCTTCTCAAAAATTTAATTTTAATCAAGTCTATAGAACTATATATTTATTTTTGACTTGCCAACTGGTAATGATCAAAAACCAAGGATAAAATGCTCGCATTAAACAAATTCAAACTTTTCTCACCAATAAAAATCTTTTATATTTTCCATGTCATCTCAATAAAAAAACATCTAAAACAATCTCTGAAAACAAATAAAAATGGTGCAAAAATACAAACACTAATCTATAACATACACAAACATATATAAAGAAGGAACCAAAGTGGCAGTGGTAATGGAATCTTCGTATTTTTCTACAGTAGGTGGGTGAGTAGTATGGATACTACCTTGAAGTAAAATCCTTTTCTATGCAATCATGTTCTATAAAAATGGTTGATTTCAGGGCCAATTTAGAAGAACTAAAATTTTTAAAACAAACTGGAGTTTATGGATATTATTACTGCAGTACATGGTATTGTGGTGCACACCCACACATACACATTGTAATTCAATATAAGGCATTACTTCATCACAACCCCATTAATTCCATTCCAACAAGAATGATAAAAAAAATAGTTCTAGAAACCCAAATCTTAAAATCAAAGAAGGATATAGATCACTTAAAAAATAACAAAAAAAATTATGAAAGACAAACATTAACCACCATAGTTACCAACTTTATTTTGTTTCACGATACAGAGAATTTGAGATATGATTGCATCTTATCAAGCTGTGACCAGAAACTATACTGAGATATATGGTGAGATAAAATACAAAGGGGATTTAAATGAGTTTAAATCACATTTTGATATATATATATATATATATATATATATATATATATATATATATATATATATATATATATATATATATAGGGAAAGGTTATTTGGAAAACAAAAAAACCCTAAAAAAACCCTAAAAATCATAAAAATGCATAAAAAAAATACCTAGAGATCACAAAACTTTTTTTTGACATTTGTTAAGAAAAAATCGCAGCTTTTTAAAGAAAATCGCTGAAAAAAATTTGAAAAAAAAACTTTTTTTATTAAAAATAAATAAATAAATAAATAAAATAATTTTTTTTTCAGCGAAGCCTTACGTGGAATGAACAAGAATCTCATAATCAGAGAGGATGGAGCACATTATCTCATGAACTGAATCTGGATCCCAAAATTTGGATGGTTCAGAGACATAGTCATGAATGAAGCACATAAGACACCATACTTCGTCCATCTGGTTTCAGATAAGATGTACTTGGATATCAAACAACACTATTGGTGGCCAAACATGAAAATGGAGATTGCTACCTGCGTGAGCAAGTTCTGGAATTGTCCAAAGGTTAAGGTAGAATATCAGAAGCCCTTGGGATTATTACAACAACCAGTTATACCTAAGTGGAAATGGGAATGAATAACAATGGATTTCATAACCAAATTGACTAAATCGGCTGACGGACTGGATGTTATTTGGGTGATTATGGATCGATTGACTAAATTCTCCTATTTCCTACCAATAAAAGAAACATACAAAATCGAGAGATTAACACGGATCTACATAAAGGAGGTGGTGAGACTTCATGGAGTGCTGATATCTATCATCTTTGATCAGGATAGTAGATTCACATCATGATTCTGGCAGTTATTCCAGAAGGCAATGGGGACCCAACTTGATATGAGTACTGCCTAGCACCCCCAGACCGATGGCCAAAGTGAGCAAACCATTCAAACACTGGAACATATGCTCTGAGCTTGTGTGATAGATTTTGGCAAGGCATGGGATATTCACTTGCTGCAAATAGAATTCTCATACAACAATATCTATCACACAAGCATAAAAGTCGCTCCCTTCGAGGCCTTTTATGGTCGTAAATGTAGATCACCGCTCTGTTGGGCTGAGGTGGAAGACACCCAGCTGGAAAGAGAGCAAACACCAAATAGCACTCTCACCGGACCTGAGATCATCTGAGAAACAACTGAGAAAATCATCCAAATCAGGGCATTGTTTTGAGCATCCTAGGATAGATAAAAGACGAAAGCCACTAGAGTTCCAAGTAGGGGATCGCGTGCTACTAAAAGCCTCTCCCTGGAAAATGGATGATACAGTTTGGAAAGCAGGGAAGTTAAATCAATGATACATCAGACAATTCGAGATTGTTGCCAAGATCGGTCTGGTAGCCTACAAGCTGCAGCTATCCTCGGAGCTCAACAACGTACACCCGGTCTTTCACATGTCAAACCTCAAGAAGTGCCTATCATATGAAACCTTCATTGTTCCACTCGATGAGATTGAGGTGAACGAGAATCTCATGTTCGTTGAAGAACCAGTTGAAATCATGGATAAGGAAGTGAAGCGTATGAGGCAAAGTTGCATTCCTATTGTAAAAGTATGATGGAGTGCAAAATGCAGACCTGAGTTCACTTGGGAACACGAAGATCAAATGATGCAAAAAATACCCTTACCTCTTTTCTAGCCCTTAAGGATATCCCACGAAAGAATTTCAGGATGAAATTTCCTCTAACAGCGGGATGATGTCACAACTGGTATTTTAGGGATAGGATTTCCTATTCATGTACAAGATAGTTCTGTGTGTAACTATATGACACTATGTTAAATGTGAACCAAACTTCAAATTTTATATCAGTTTATACATCCAGAAATTGTCTCCAGTCGAAACTTCCTTATGAAAACTCTAAACCTACTCAAAAAAGCTATATCGATTCACCTTTGGGCCAAAACTCTCTTATTGGGCCTAATGGGTCGGTAACCTCTCACCTTGGCTCTTTTAGGCTAAACAACCACACTTAGGCCCTAGTTGGGCCGAAATTTATTATTCAACTCTGATTTGGGCCATAAGACACTTAGTGGGCCTTATTGGACCGTGAACAACTTATTAGATCCTTATGGGCCGCAAATCACTAATGGAGCTCTTATTGGGCCAAATTCTCAAATGGGTCAACCATTAGGCCGAGAACCTCCTAATGGGCCCTCGTTGCACCGAATACTCATCCATATGACCTCATTTGGGGCGAGTCCATTTCTTTTGGGCCTAATAGTGGACCGAGATCACCACTTCTCACTTTACTCTCCATTTCAAACTCCATATCTTCTATTAACTCTCAAAACTTCTTCATTTCATTTCACTAAATATCATGAGTTTTATGAGCCTTCAAGAGGATTTTTCTTCTACAAAGTTCCACCCATTGGTAAGTCCTATCAAACTAAGTGGTTTTGTGTTTAAGTTTTGCTAATATCACTTCTTAAACAACACCATTTCTTGTTTTGATTTCTTGAACTCTCTTAGCTTCAAAAATCTCTTCAAGAAAACTAGTTAAGGCCGAAACTCACCCCATTTTTCCTCTTCACAGTCGAGAAAAAACTCAAGGTGAGCTTCATACCCTTATTTTCAAGCTTTTCTTTCTTTTAGGGGAGAATAAAAGTCAAAGTCTTGTGTTAATCTTGTATATTTGCTTGTATATGCATATTGTATGTTATGTGTGTTATATGTTGTGAAACCCATGCAAAAAGTCCAAAAACTCGAGATTTATGGTTAGATCTCAAGAAGTTGGACGTAGTTAACACATTTTGTGGTTAAAAATAAAAACTAGCTCATAATGGTGATTTGTTCTACTGATGTTTGGTAGAAAACACAAAGATTAGCCCAAGAATATGTTATAACAAGTTTTTGACAAGAAAGTATGGAAAATGATAAAATATGGAAGTTTTTCATTACAAGGGGGCATTTGCGGCCTTAAAAATACCCAAGGACTATTTTTGACCAAACTTAGTAAAATGGGCTGAAGATGGGCCTTTGTAGCAAATAGGGATCATTTTTGCCAAAAAGTGTGAAAATGGGCATTTTATGTCATTCCTAGTGTTAAAGGGCTAAATTGGTTATTTTGATAAAAATTGACCATTATTGACATTTCTAATTAAAATGGGCAAAAAATGAACAAGTTAGAAAACATGGGTCATTCTTGAACTTTTTTTAAGAATGAGCCTAAAATGAATATTTTAGTAAAAATGGCCCATATTCGACAATTATAAGTATTATTTTGCTAAAAATTACATTTTCGATAAATATGGGCCTTTTATGTCATTCTCGTCATTTGTGGGACATTATTGCCATTTTCAGAAAAGTTGAGCCATTTTTAACAATAAGAATAAAAATGGGATTATCTTTGGTACATGTGATTAAAACGAAATATTTTGGTAACACATACAATTAACGTTATTTATTATAATCAATAATGGGATTAACTATCAGCGTAAATTTCTATTAGGACTCTAGTGAGACGCACCTCCACCATACCTATTTAGTGTACACCTTAAGCCCCGTAAGGTTATAACAAAAGTCTCCGGGAGGGAGAGCGGGAAATTTTGTATAGATCTATACGAGGTTGACATCCCACACCTAATTTGTTCGCTACAGCTAGACAGGCCAGTCTAGGGTGACAAATATCTTCTCTGAAACCGACACCTGAAGAACGTCAAGACAGGCAGTCCATCATATTAGCATGGTTATAATGACTCATTTAGAGTATAACAAATTTTATTTAAAAACTTACGCGGGACACACCAACAATTCGTAACTATTTAGGTGTTGAATGCCTTGGTAACAAATTCAATACATAAGTCTTAGGGTATTAAGACTACTACCTTTTGTACATCAGAAAATATAGGATTTTATGGGAAACCCGCAAACAAAAATAAACAAGAACACACTCGTAACTATACGTGGTTTGAAAACAATACTTCACAAACTATCTTTACAGAAAGTATTGGTTCTTTCTGGGGTTTATAAATATTTTACAAAAAATATTAGATTTTATGGGGTTTTAACAACCACAAGGATTTTCAAATAAAAATGCTTATGAACTTACCAACATATTATATGTTGACACCTTTCAAAATAACTTGTATTCTCAGAAACTCAGGTTGGCAGCTTTAGACTTTTGGGAATTTGTTGTATTTTTGTTTTCACCATACACTTGTTATTTTTAGGATATAATTTATGAATGGATACAATGATGCAAACCATGTATGTTGTTATATTTTATGTATGGTGATGGTGTATGTTTCATTTATATACACTTGTTATGATATTACAAGATGAAGTCAATCGCCCCCAGACGTTTCCGCCATTCCAGTTCGGGGGGGGGGGGGGGGGGGGGTGATTAAATTGATATAATAATTTGATTATTTTGAATTATATGATCATATATACATCTACTATAACTTCATAATCTCAATCGTTTGAATGACTTCAATCTGTAAGTTACACGTGACTAAAATTAAACATAATATATGGTTTTATATTATTTATAGTTGTTGTTATTGCTAATTAATTTTTTAAAATTTATTTGTTTAATGTTTTAATTTCTATCTTTATAATCATTTAAAACATCAAACATTATTTTTTGATTTAAAAGGAAACAATATAATCATCTATATAGAGTTACTTTTAACTATTGTTATTGTAAGTTATTTTAAGCTACTCATTTGAAAACTTTTAACAATTATAAAAATATATTTAGGAAATATTTTAGTTAAATTGAGATTATAATTTAGTTTTTGCATTTATCACTACAACTTATCACTTTTAACTATTTACAAAATATATTTTGGTTTTTCAAGTGGAATTGAAATTTATATTTATGTTGACATTGTAATGTTATATTTAAGTTAACAATTTAAGTATTTTATCCAAACTGTTTAAAATTTGTTGCTTTAAACTAATAATAGTTTACATGTAACAACATATTAAATATAATAAATCAAGTATATATGTTAAAAGTTAAAGACATAGCTTTATAAGTAGAAGTAAGATATTATATTAAAATTGGAATTTACTTTATTTAGGATTAGACTTTAGGTTTGATATTTATTTAACCTTATTAACCAACTTATAATCATTATTAGAAATACACTACAATTTATCAATTTTAACTATTTACAAAATATTCTTTGGGTTGTTTAAGTTAAACTAAAATTTATATTTAAGTTTACCATGTAATGTTATATTTAAATTAATATTTCAAGTATTTTATACAAACTGTTCCAAAATTTTAACTTTAAAATGATAATGGTTTGCATGCAACAATATATTAAGACTAATAAATTAAGTATAATATCTTAAAAGTTATAAAAAAAATAAAATAAATAAATAAAACTTGATAAGTAGAATTAAAGATATTATTTTAATATTAAATTTTAATATGTGTATGATTACACTTTTGGTTTGATATTTATTTAACCTAATTAACCACATTATAGTTATTATTAGAAAATAATTCAAAAGTCATGAGAGTTTCAAATTAATGTGGTGAAAGAAAAAATGCATGGGAGTTTCAAATGAATGTGGTGAAAGGAAAAATACTTCATTTATAAGTGTACTACGCAAATGTCCGCGCGTTGCGCAGAAACACTATATAGTTGAAGTCGTTACAAATATATGTTTTTTTTTAAATATAACAATAATATTGTTGTTAAATTTCATATCGTAATTTTTATACTAAATTGATTTAATATAGTGATTATTTTGAATTGTATGATAATATTTACATTTATTATAAGTTCATAATCTCAATCGTTTGAAATGATTTCTACCTTCCAGTTATACATGAATAAAATTAAATATAATATTTGGTTTAATGTTATTTATAGTTGTTGTTATTGTTAAGTAATTTTTTAAAATTTATTTTCTTAATGTTTTAATTTCTATCATTATAATTATTTTAAACTTCAAACATTATTTTTTGATTTTAAAGGTAACAATATAATCATTTATATAGAGTTAAGGTTTAACTATTTTTATTATAAGTTATTTTAAGCTACTTATTTGGAAATTTATTATGATAACAAAAATATCTTTCGGATTTATTTTAGTTAAATTGAGACTACAATTTAGTTTTTGCATTTATCACTTTAAACTATTTACAACATATTCTTTGGTTTTTTAAGTGTAACTGAAATTTGTATTTAAATTGACATTGTAATGAGCAAAAATAGTTGAAGTCTTTACAAATATATGTTTTTTTAATATAACAATAACTTTGTTGTTAAATTTGATTTAATAATTCGTATACTAAATTGATATAATATATTGATTATTTTGAATTATATGATAACACGAGTTACACATGAAATAAAATTAAATATAATATAAGGTTTAATGTTATTTATAGTTGTTGTTTGGTTTTTAAGTGGAACTGAAATTTATATTTAAGTTGAAATTGGAATGTTATACTTAAGTTAACAATTTAAGTGTTTTGTCCAAACTGTTTAAAAGTTGTAGTTTTTAAAGTGATAATGGTTTACATAGAACAACATATTAAATCTAGTAAATTATGTATAATATGTTAAAAGTTACAGACATAACTTTATAAGTACAAGTAAATATATTATTTTAAAATTGAAATTTAGTTTATTTATGATTACACTTTAGGTTTGATATTTATTTAACATTATTAACCAACTTATAATCATTATTAGAAAGACACTACAGTTTATCACTTTTAACTATTTATAAAATATTTTTGGGTTGTCGAAGTTAAACTAAAATTTATATTTAAGCTAACCGTCTAATGTTATATTTAAATAAATAGTATAAGTATTTTATACAAATTGTTTCAAAAATGGATTTATAAAATGATAATGGTTTACATCCAACAATATGTTAAAACTAATAAAATAAGTATAATATGTTAAAAGTTCAATATATATATATATATATATATATATATATATATATATATATATATATATATATAAGTAGAAGTAAAGATAATATTAAAATATTAAAATTTGGTTTATATATGATTACACTTTATGTTTGATACTGATTTAACCTAATTAGCCAAATTATAATTATTATTAGAAATAAATTGAAAAGTTATGAGAGTTTCAAACGAATGTGGTGAAAGGAAAAATACATGGGAGTTTCAAATGAATGTGGTGAAAGAAAAAAAAAATGATTGTTTTATAAGTATATAATGACTAGGCGAATGCCCGCGCGTTAAGCAGATTGATCTATATAGTTGAAATCTTTACAAATATATGTTTTATTAAATATAACAATAATATTTTTGTTAAATTTAATATAATAGTTCGTATACTAAATTAATACACAATATATTGATTATTTTTAATTATATTATAATATATATACAGTTACTATAACTGCGTAATCCAATCGTTTAAATGACTTCTACTTGCGGGTTACTAATGAGTAAAATTAAATATACTATATGGTTTAATGTTATTTCTAGTTGTTGTTATTGTTAATTTTAAATTTTATTTGTTTAACGTTTTAATTTTTATCATTATAATGATTTAAAACATCAAATATTGTTTTTTGATTTTAAAAGCAACAATATAATCATTTATATAGAGTTATTTTTTACTATTGTTATTATAAGTTATTTTAAGTTAATAATTAAAAACTTTTAACAATTATAAAAATATCTTTAAGAAATATTTTAGTTAAATTCATATTACAATTTAGTTTTTGCATTTAGCATTATAATTTATTACTTTTAACTATTCACAAAATATTCAGTGGGTTTTCTAAGTGGAATTGAAATTTATATTTAAGTTGGTACTATAATGTTATATTTAAATTAACAATTTGAGTATTTTGTTCAAACTGTTCAAAAGTTATAGTTTTAAATTGGTAATGGTTTACATACAATAACATATTGAATTTAATAAATTAAGTATAATATGTTAAAAGTTAAAGTGATAACTTTATAAGTAGAAATAAATATATTATTTTAATATTGAAATTTAGTTTATTTATGGTTACACTTTAAGATTGATATTTATTTAACATTATTAACCAAATTAAAATCATTATTAGAAAGACATATAATTTGTCAGTTTTAACTATTTAAAAGATATTATTTGGGTTTTTTAAGTTAAACTAAAATTTATATTGAAGTTGAACCTGTAATATTATATTTAAATTAATAATTGAAGTATTTTATATGAATTTTTCAAAAGTTAGAGCTTTAAAATGATAATGGTTTACATCCAACAATACATTAAAATTAATAAATTAAGTATAATATATTAAAAGTAAAAAAAAAAAAAAAACAAAAAAAAAAAAAACAAAAACATAACTTTATATGTAGAAGTAAATATATTTTTCAATATTGAAATTTAGTTTATCTATGATTACACTTTAGTTTTGATTTTTATCTAACCCTATTAACCAAGTTATAATCATTATTAGAAAGAAAGTGAAAAGTCATAGGAGTTTAAATCAATGTGGTGAAAGGAAAAATGCATGGAAGTTTCAAAAGAATGTGGTGAAAGGAAAAGTGATTCCTTTATAATATAGTATGATATGACTAGGCGAATGCCCTCTCGTTGCATAGAAACACCTATATAGTTGAAGTTTTAACAAATATATGGTTTTCTTAAATATAGAAATAACGTTGTTGTTGAATTTGATATAATAATTCGTATACTAAATTGATATAATATATCGATTATTTTAAATTATATGATAATATATACATCTATTATACCTGCATAATCTTAATCGTTCGAATGACTTCTATCAACGAGTTACATATGAATAAAATTAAATATAATATATGGTTTAATGTTATTTATAGTTGTTATTTTTAATTAAGTTTTTTAAAATTTATTTTCTTAATGTTTTAATTTCTATCATTATAATTATTTAAAAGATAAAACATTCTTTTTTTATTTTGAAGGTAACAATATAATCATTTATATAGAGTTACTTTTAACTATTGTTATTGTAAGTTATTTTAAGCTATTTATTTGAAAACTTTTAACGATTAAAAAAATATCTTTAGGAAATAGTTTAGTTAAATTGAGATTGCTATTTAGTTTTTTCCATTTATGACTAAAATTTATCACTTTTAACTATTTACAAAATATTTTTTGGTTTTTTTCAAGTGGAACTAAAATTTATATTTAAGTTGACAATATAATGTTATATTTAAATTAAAAATTTTAGTATTTTGTCCAAACTGTTCAATAGCTTTAAACTGATAATTGTTTACACACAACAATATATTAAAACTAAAATTTAGAATATTTATGATTACACTATATGTTTGATATTTATTTAACATTATTAACCAACATATAATCATTATTAGAAAGACACTACAATTAATCACTTTTAACTATTTACAGAATATTCTTTGGGTTGTTTAAGTTCAAGTAAAATTTATATTTAAGTTGATCCTATAATGTTATATGCAAATTAATAGTTTAAATATTTTTTACAAATTGTTCCAAAATTGTATCTTTAAAATGATAATGGTTTACATCCAACAATATATTAAAACTAATAAATGAAGTATTATATGTTAAAAGTTAAAGAAACATAACTTTATAAGTAAAAGTAAAGATATTATTCTAATATTGAAATTTAGTTTATATAATGGTTTACATCCAACAATATATTAAAACTAATAAATTAAGTACAATATGTTAAAAGTTAAAGAAACATAACTTTATAAGTAAAAGTAAAGATACTATTCTAATATTGAAATTTAGTTTACACTTTTAGTTTGATATTTAATTAACCTTATAAACCAATTTAAAAATTTTATTAGAAAGAAATTGAAAAGTCATGGGAGTTTCAAATGAATATGGTGAAAGGAAAAAGACAAAACTGTAAGATTAGTCCCTGTGGTTTTCAGAAAACTTTGGATAGGGTCCAAAAAGTTTTCAACTTGCATGGACGATCCAAATTCAAGGTTTTTCTGTGTTTTTGATCCATAATACACTTGAAAAGTTGATTTTACCCTTTTCATTTCTTTTTTCTATTTTTTTTATTTGTTTTGGTATTTAAATAATTAAAAACAAAAAATAAAAACTAAATCTCACCCACCTCCTCTTCACCGTACCCCAATTTCTCTCCCTTTCTTTTGACTCTTTTTCCCATCTTCTTCTTCATCACACATCACCTGCAAATCAAAACTCACACAAAATATGAACAAAAAACCCAGAATCTGCAACAACCTTCTTCTTCAATGAGTTTACCATTCATCGAAATGTATAAAATTATTGTAGAAGCAAAGGCCAACAAAAAAATCAAATTTATTTGCAATTACGCCTAAAACACTTAAAATTAGAACACCAAAATTCATCCTAATTAAGTGTATTATAATTCGAAAAATTACAGTGCGGACACCAAAGTGCATCCCAACACAAACTCTTCAAGCTCTTGATAACCACAAATCGAGCAACAGTAGCCAAATGATAAAATTTCGCAAAATCCATGTTTAAAAACCATTGAAGAAAACCTGTGATGTCCAAAAAAATTGACTTAGTGGGTTTCTTCCATGAGTAGGCAGAAAACACAAAATCAGTGATGAACACGAATCGTAGAAAATGATAAACACAATGATGAATAAGAATTGCAGAAAATCAAAATAAAAATTCTAAACCAACCTAGAAATTTGCAGAAGACACAAAATCAAAATCTGGATTGAAACCCTAAAATATTCTGGTGGCTAAGGGAAAGAGATGAGTATGTCGCCACAAGTTAGAACGTTTCAAGATTTTCGATTTGTTACTAGATTCAACGTTGTCGACTTCATTAAGGTTAAGGCAGGTTTCAAGCTCCAATATGTAAATCCACTAGCTCATAAAGGACGAGGAATGGAGGCGAGGAGAGGTAAAATACTCACCGACAAGAAGGGGTGGCGATCATTAGGTCTTCTCGACGGGGTGAGAGACATGGAGATGATCTGAAAGTCAATGTCTTTTTGATGAAGAGGGAAAGAACACGAGAAAGAAATATAGGGTGGATGGGGTTTGTAGGCCCATTTCTTTTTTTTAATTATAAAACAATTAATACAAATAAAGAAAATGAAAAAAGAAATAATAAGGGCAAAATAGTCTTTTCAAATTTTCAAGGACTAAAACCAAAGAAAATTCTTGATTTTGGACCTTCCATGCAAGTCAAAAACTTTTTGGACCCCATCCAAAGTTTTTTGCAAACCACAAGGACTAATTTTACAGTTTTGTCAAGGAAAAATATATGGGAGTTTCAAATGAATGTGGTGAAATGAAAAATGTTTCATTTATTATATAGTATGATATGATATGATAATGATATGATTTTAATTTATATTTGTGTTAGATGAGTTTTATGATTTTTACTTGATTATATATATATATATATATATATATATATATATATATATATATATATATATATATATATATATATATATAGAGAGAGAGAGAGAGAGGGGGAGTTCAATTGAGAAAATAAAAAATGTTAAGAATGGGGGAATCATTCTCAGCCACTCATTTAACTAGCCTCTAAACATAAAGGACACGGTGGCAAACTTGTAAATATAATATAATAGCCTTCAATCACAAATACATAAGTGTAGAGAATTAGATAACAGTTGAAATTCATTCGTTTTTTGCTCTTTCAATCCAACCTTCAATTCTGCTTGAATACGAACATATCTTCAACATCTACGATTAATTATACTCCCAGCATCATTAGAACAACATCATCGATATCCAACAAAAAAAAATTCAATTTGTATCATTCATTCAACATCGTTCATCAAATAAAACATCGAAATTAAGGTTAGAAAAAGATCAAATCATTTTTTATTTGAAAAGTTTCATATATTTCTCTACCAATCTACTATTTTGTAAGATTTAAATAGTCAAAGTATCATATTTATCACATTTTTTAAAAAGTTAACTTACATGCACTCCAACTGTTTGATGAAATGCATAAACTAAATTACCACGTTATATTCACATATGAATATATTTTATCACCTGAATCAATATGTGATTATTAAAACACAAAACAAATATTCAAGTTTGTATGTTTTTCATATGTGAATAACATATAAAAATTATATATATTTCTGAAAACACCTTGTAATATTCATAGATGAATATACTGTGCAATATTCACATATGAATATACCAACTATTATTCATAAGTGAATATACGATCTAATATTCACAAGTGAATATACTATGTACTATTCTCATGTGATACACCATGTAATACTATATAAAATTCACATATGAAAATATCATCTAATATTCATAAGTAAATATATCATCTAACATTCACAAGTGAATATACTATGTAATATTCACAAGTGAATACATCGTCTAATATTTAAATATAAATATACTATGTTTAGTATATACTATATTCATATATGAATGATACTTAAATTGTAAAAATATAAATATAAATAATCATAGTTTTTATTCATAAGTGAATAACGAATGTACTGTAGTAAAACACATGATTCATTTTTATTTACTAATTAATAACGATAGCTAAAAATATTTAAAAAAAAAACAAAAAAAACAAAAATATTTTATCTTAAAACTATATCAACATGGATGTCTATTTGTGGAGAATAAAAAACCATTCATTTTTCGATAAAAATATCTTCTTAAAAATTAAAAAAAGACGAAAAAACTATATTTTTGTATATATTAAGGTAATGCTTAGCATAGTGTAAGGAAACATGTTTTGTTAGAAAACGCATGTGCATTCCTTTCCCATTTCCGCCGGTACATAGGAGGGTTTTTACCGGAAAAATAAATGATTGGCTGAGAATAATCCCACATTCTCAACCTTTTTTTCTTTTATATATATATATATATATATATATATATATATATATATATATATATATATATATATATATATATATATATATATATATATATATATATATATATATATATATATATATATATATATATATATAGGTTTCAGTGAGTACTGTTGATTCAAAGGCAAATTTCACATCTAGAGGAGTTTAAATGAAAGTCAACGTTTTTGCATTCTTATAATAAATAGCGATAGGAATGATTAAAAAAGGAATTACCAGGTGACATAGTCGCATTGAGTTTTACTGGTTTATCTCATAAATAGGTGAAGCATCACATTCACATGACATCAGAAATTTTAATATACAGAGTGAAGATTATTTCAAGTATAATATTTTGGTTAAAATATATAATACGTACACACTGACTAAATCAATCCTGTGGTCATCAGCCTCCATGTCCAGTCCTTATTAACTTGAAATCAAGTTTCAATTAAAGAAGTTGCAGAAGTTGAAAGGTGCTCAATATGTCAACCAATAGCAGCTCTGATTGGTTTTCTTTGGTATGATCATGTTCTTCATATCTCTATATATGTACTTCGATTGTCTTTGTCTCCTACTATTCTTTTACTTACAATCCTCAAAATAATTGAAGTTTTATCATGTTTTAAATTGTTTATATGAATACTATCTCGTTTTTTAATTTAATGATCCTACAACACTTATGATCATGTAATAGTCGACTCTCGCTTTTTCTGGGCTAAAACTAACAAATCTAGAGGAATAAGGATATGAAACAAAGATGTTTGCTTTTTAAGTAAATATATAAAATCTCTTTCTTCTGCTTAAGGTGTACATGAGGTCAAGTGCAAATCATTTGAAGTCTTTGCTGCTGTTTATTTCTGAAATCACAAAATTATCACTTATGACAGAAAACAAGAATTTCATCAACGTAGGATGCTTATTTACAGTGTTTCTTCCATCATCATTGATTTGGAATCCTCAGAGGATACACCAACAAATGCAGAAGAGATCTAACTTTCCCTATCAAAATTTATGTATATAGCAAAATCCTGTTGTCAAAATGCAACATTACGCGTATCAGTTTTATTACACAAAAACAAGAAGCCGAAAGAACCATAAAACAGATCGATAGGGTAATTAAACACATGGGTGACGGTCTATAATCCATAAAATCAGCATCAGGAGAATATTTCCACTATATATGCGATTCAATCAATAGTGAAAGACATCAAACGTTTTTATTTTGAAGCTAGTGAAATGCAGACGATAGGAGACATATATGTTCACAATGAGAAAGATCTTTACAACATTAATGTTCTTCAAGGTTCCATGGACCATGAATCGACAGAAAGAATAGATGTTTACATGGAACCACTCTATGAAACTTTCTTTTGTCCATTGACAAATAAGATAATGGATGATCCTGTTACAATCGAAACAGGCATCACTTATGAGCGAGAGGCAATAATAGAATGGTGTAAAAAGTTTGGTGATCCTGCTGACATCATTTGTCCAAAAACAGGCGTTAAGATAACCAGTCAAGTTTTCAACAGAAATATTGCATTAATGGAAACGATCAAGAAATGGGAGGAAAGAAATGAACAAGCAATTATAAGGGCTGCAAAATCAACTCTATCTTTAGCTACTAACAAGACCATGATTCTTGAAGCGTTGAATAATTTGCAAACTTTATGTAGAAAAAAACAATACAATGTGGTTGAGATACGTACTATTGGTGTCATACCACTTCTTGGAAGAATCTTGGGACATGAAGACAAAGATGTGGTCTTTGAAGCTCTTGAGTTACTAAAAAAGTTGGCTGAAAATGTTGAGGATGATGATGATGATGGAAAAGTAAACTTCTATCTAAAATTATGTTGTTATATATTATGATTGTGTAAGATTTGAAGAAAAATTGAATCCTTTTTGCAGGAAATGATTGTCAAGACAATGGACTTATCGGTTATAATACAGAATTTGTCGAGTGAAGTTGAATGTATTAGGCATGCGGCTTTGCTTCTTCTTGTTGATCTTTCAAAAAGTGGCGAATTTTGTGATAAATTTGGTTCGGTTACCGGAGGAGTTTTAATGCTGATTACTCTGAAGTATAGACAGCCAATTGATGAGTTGGCTTTAGAGAAAATTGATGAAATTTTGAAAAACTTGGAGAGGTCATCAAGTAACATCAAGTGTATGGCAGAAAATGGACATTGGCAGCCCCTATTGCATCATTTTCTTGAAGGTATAACTTTTAGTTAAAAATGTTTATAACAAAATTTATATTCCCTTCTATCAATCTCTAAGGGTATGTTAGGTTTGATGAAATGGAATGACGAATGAATGGAATGACTAGAATATTGGAATGAGACAATGAGGCGTTACTTTCCATGATCATATTCGGTTTGCTAGGATGAATAGGATGAATTTCATATGAACTTTATATATTAAATGTAGATATAAAAAAAAAAAAAAAAAAAAAATTTAACTCTATTCTATACATTAAACGGACTTTTATTTACAAAAAGACAAAATTAAATAATCAAAGCTAATGAAGCCCAAAAAACTTAAAATAAAAATAAGTACTTTTTGTTACGCAGAAAATGGATTAAATTAAAATAATAACATACTTTTCGTTGAAAAATACATATATAAAAACGGATTATTTGCAATTTTTCATTCCCTTTCATGGAAATAAAGTTTACAAAATGGAGGGAAACATATTCCTTTAGCAATGGTCAATTACATTTCATTGGGTAAAACAAATGGGTTTTCTATTAACCATTCCATTATTCCATTATGCTAATTTAATCGTATCAAATACTATCTAAAAATACTTTATATTTTGTATTTTTTCGGATTAAAACTCAAATTTATTTTTTTTCTTGAAAAATACCTTGTATTTTTTTTATCTTTTTCGATCCGACCCTTTTAGTCTTTTCTTTTTTAGAAAAAAAACTTGTAAAATGAGTGGGTTTTTTGAGAAAACTAAAAAAGTTTAGAATGTACTTGAAAACAGCTAGACGGTTAATGCTTAAATCTGGAAATATATATATATATATATATATATATATATATATATATATATATATATATATATATATATATATATATATATATATATATATATATATATAATGTTGCGTTTAGTTGCAAAAAAATAAACTGTTTTTCGGAAAAAATTTCTAAGGAAAATGAGAATTTTGAAAACACGTTTAGTTCATCTATTTTTCAAAAACATTCACAAAAAATTTGGAAATTTTGGAAAACTGATAATCATTGTTTTCATATTTTTCTAATTCTAAAAATTTTCTAAAATATAAACACACACCCATTCCCACCCTATCCACCTCTACTACCCCCATTTTACCCCCCCCCCCCCCCCCCCACACACACACACCCA
The DNA here is from genome assembly GCF_052625555.1 of Lactuca saligna. Classification (NCBI taxonomy): domain Eukaryota; kingdom Viridiplantae; phylum Streptophyta; class Magnoliopsida; order Asterales; family Asteraceae; genus Lactuca; species Lactuca saligna. Next base: position 40,515,751 of record NC_136424.1, on the reverse strand, counting down.
CCCACCCACACCCACAAACACACACATACTCACCCACTCACACCCCCACAAACACACGCACACACACACACCCATCCACGCCCCCACCCCTACAAACAAACACACACACTCATACACCCACTCAACCAACACCACTACTATAATCATCGAACTACCATCACCACCAACACCATTACCCCATCACTAAAACCAACGCCGCCATCACCACCATTGCCGCAATTGACGCCACCACCACCGCTGCCGCCCCCACCCACACCCTACTGCCGCTACCGTTTTTTAAAAATGAAAACCGATAGAAAAATATACATCTAAACACGTTTTTTAATTTTTCTAAATCTAAAAATAAAAAATGAATAAGTTTTAACTAAACGTGTTTTCTAAATTTTCCAATGAAAAATGAAAACGTAAAACAGAAACTAAAAAGGAAAATGAAAACTATTTTTCCGTAACTAAACGCAACCTAAGGTTTTTTATGAGATAAACCCATGATTCAAATATACAAAATCAAACAGGTGATGAAGAGACCAAGATGGAAATGGCAAGTTTCATTGGCGAAATTTTTCTTGGAAACGATGATGATAACAACACCTACGTTGCGGAAACTGCTTCACATGCTCTAATCCAAATGGTGTTTCAAGGTAACTCGTTGGCAAGAAATGTTGCATTTAAAGCACTGAAGCAAATCTCATCTCACCATGAAAACGGAAAGATTCTTGTGAAATCAGGTGCAATAACTAACATGTTGCATGAAATGTTCAAAAGAACAATCTATAATGAGCCAACGAATTCGAAAGCAGAAGCAGCTGGGATACTTGCAAACATCCTTGAATCAGGAGCGGTTGACCTAACAGACCTTCAACTTGACCACACAATGTCATTGGATTACGTCATTTACAATTTCGTGAAGGGTGTCTCCAATTCAACACCAGATGAATTGAACATCAACTTTGTTAGAATCCTATTGTGCCTCATGAAATTCCCAAAAACATCGGATATCATTGTGTCGTTGGTAAAAGAGAGCGATTTATGCACAAATTTGATTGAACTTCTGAATAACCCAAGTGAGAAACTTCAAATCTCTTCTATCTTGTTTTCGATTTCTCTATCGCCATTTTTTGGTCACACATTAGCAGAAAGGCTATGTAAAACAAGAGGCCAACCTCAAAACTTGCTAAAAGATTTGCCAAGAACAACGCCACCAACAAAAAAACAAGCGGTTTCAGTCAAATTTTTAGCAAAACTTCCCCATGAAAATCTTACTCTCAATCTTGCTCTACTCAACATGGATATCGTTCCTTTAATTTTGACAGAAATAGATCGTGTTCAGAAATCTGGCATGAGAATGAGCAAATATGGAAGTGATTATTTTGAAGGACTTGTGGGAATTCTTGTTCGGTTTACATCAACTCTATACGAGCAACAGTTTTTGGTTTTAGCAATGAGTTTTAGGTTCACAAGAATGTTCACAGAATTGCTTACGACCACAAGTGATGAAGTTCAGAGGTTATCAGCAATTGGGTTACAGAATCTTTCATCAAAGACTATTTTTTTATCAAAGCCAGCCGATATCAAGGAATCCAAGTTGAGAAAGTTTTCATTTTTACAGAAATGTTTCCCATTCAATTCAAGAAAACTTAAAACCACACCAATGTACATGTGCCCAGTTCACAAAGGAGTTTGTTCTTCTCAAGAAACCTTTTGTTTGCTTGAAGCAAATGCGATTCAGAAGTTATTGACTTGCTTTGACCACAAGAATGTAGAGGTAGTGGAGGCTGCATTATCGGCTATTTGCACTTTGTTAGATGAAAGAGTTGATTTGGAAACAAGTGTGAGTATTTTGATCCATGAAAAGGCTATACACCATGTTTTGAATGTGGTGAAGGAGCATAAAGATGAGTCTTTAAGGCAAAAATCGTTTTGGATTTTAGAGAAAATGTTGATGAAAGGAGATGAATACTCAACTTCTGAAATATCACAAGACAGGTTCTTCCGTGCAATGTTGATCAATACTTTGCATCATGGCCATGCTGACGTTAAGTTGATGGCTGAGAGAATCTTGAGGCATTTGAATACAATGCCTAACTTTAATACGAATTAATTTTTCAATGTAATTCTACATACTTTTTGTATAGCATACAATACTACTTGTAAAGTTTCCATATATCAAGAATCAAAATATTGTTAATTTGTGCATTACAGAATACAACAGTTGCCTCAAAGCTTTGAAACATGTCTTTGGAAAAGAGGTATTCAAACCCTTATAAGGAAAGTTTTGTTTCCTTTCTAGCCAAATAGTAAAAAAAAAAAATGCCACAATAATTGATGAATTAAGTAATTAATAAAAAGTTTAGAAAACAAATATATGTTAGCAAGATGCAAACTTTCTCTAATTGGCCGGCATACAAAGGCACAAGTCGCAACCAAAATAGTCACTAGACTTTTTGTCTTGTTACACCAAATCCATGACTAATATTTTATAATTCAAGATTAATGACACACATCAAGAAATATAAACATATTTTATGAGTACATAGCTGTTGCCAATTGGCTTTGAGATAAAACCCCAAGTTATAGTAAAGATTAAAATATAGCACAAGTGGTTAAGGCCGGCAAGTAAGATGACGTCATCATCAACTATTTGCTGCTTAATTTTCTATTTCATGAAATTGTTTATAGATTGTTTCTTTGAATAGTTTATTAGAAGAACACGTCTTTCTCTTATCTAATATCTAATTAACTAAACCGCCATTGATATTGTCAAAAAGACACAAGTTTCTACTTGTTTTATAGTACTATATAACATGCAAATGGACGTCTCTTGTATTCTAAGATGGGATTTAGGCTTATAAGTTCATCAATTTGATACTGTTTTCAACATTCCATGGCTTCTTTCTCAATGGAGGATTTTGTGGGAACCGGATCTCTAAAGAAACTTCTTCCGAAGCTGCTAGATGATGGTTGGGATGATGTTCCAACTTTGAAGATAATGAATACAGAAGACATGAGTGCAATCAACATGAATCAAGCACAAAAAGTAAGCTATATATATCACATATGTATTGTTCTCATTATCTTCTATGAAAGTTGTACTTTTTTAGAATAATTTCTTTTGCTTTACTGAAGGATGCGTTGGAGATGAGGTCATACCTTCATGATCGATCACTAATGCAATACGCAGATAAGCTAGAAGCTTCAGGAAAATGTCTAGCAGAGCTTCTAAACCTCGGAATCTCAGACCTTTCTTCTCAATTCGCCATGAAAAGAGGACACATCGCACGTTTCATGGACAGAACCTCACAATGCGAAGCTGATCCAATCCCATCGTCGTTTTCTCTCCCTGCAAGAAAACCATCGAACCCACCTTCGCGAAACCCAAGTATGTTCAAGAATCCATCGATTTCTACTCAACCAAAATTACAGGCTATGTCAACACGAAGCAACATAGCTTATGATTCAACAATCGAGCAATCAATCGCTGATTTCAAGATCAAAGATGGGTATATCTTCAAAGGGGTTGTCGCTTCCTTACCTGATGAGCCTAGGGCGTGTGGTTGTATACAACCACTTCCCATAGTCGATGATGTCGCTCCATATTCCAGTATCGAGAATATTTCAGTTCAGAAGCTAACACCGGAGTATAAGATAGGTATGGAGCGATTAGTCAAAACCAAGACACCGCCGATGAGAGTTTCCGACTTGTGGCGGGACAAACCATCGCTTCTCCTTTGCATCCGCCGGCCGGGATGCATCATGTGCAGAGCTGAAGCGCATAAACTTTACTCAAAGAAACCAATATTTGATGCACTTGGGATCAATCTCTTTGCTGTTCTTCATGAACATATAGAATCAGAGGTAAGAGATTTCTGGCCACGATATTGGGGTGGGGTTGTGCTTCTTGACAAGAACATGGATTTTTTCAAAGCTCTTGGTGGAGGATCATTGCTTAAAGACAAATTCATATCAGGGTTTCTCTTTAATCCTCGAGCTCGTGCAAACTACAAGCGTGCGAAAGCTATGGGAATCGAGCAAAACTTCAAGGGAGAAGGCGAAATAAAAGGTGGACTTTTTATTGTTGGCAAAGGGAAAAGTGGAATTGCCTACCAGTTTATAGAACGAAACTTTGGAGACTGGGCACCACTTGCTGAAGTCATTGAGATTGGTACAAAGTTGCAGGTATAATTCAGGAAAGATTGATAGATCAATTTTATACATCTTGTTTCAAGAATGTTGTTAATTTTGCTAACTTTATGATATTTATGCAGAACCAACAACTGAATAGGGAAAATTCGATAGCATCACGGGACTTTGAATGAAGTGATATGAAACATGGTCGAATCCATACTCTTCGTTACGTTAGTTCTAGTGAGGTTATATTGGTTTCAAGAGTAAAGCGTAGTCAAATTACTTTTGCACTTCAATGCAGATCTCCTATTATTTGTTCGTTTTTTTTTTCTCTTCTTATGATTAATTATTTAATTAACTACTGTTTTTTTTAGTTCTTGCTTTAATTAGAAAATCAAATTGTGTTGGGGATTTCTTCAAAGGATGTGGTAGTAGTTAATAACTTAGATAACGAACTATATCGTGTTTGAGACACTATTCATAAGTAGTATTTTGGTCTTTAAGAAGTAAAATAAATTGATGTTTTTCATATTTATTAAAGGGAAAAAAATGAAAGGAACTAGAAGGAAAATTTTCTCTCCTTTCCTTTCAATTTAGAAGGATTGAAGAGAAAGAACACAATGTTTAATTTTAGGGAAAAGGATTTAAAATAACAACCAATAACACAAAATTTGCTATTTAGATCAGTAAACTTTTAATTGTATCTAATAATGAATTTAAATTGTTATTTTGGTTTTAAAATGCAAACAATTACGATTTTTATAAATTATAATGACAATGATCACCGTCATTGCCCTTGCCACATCTAGCTACAAGCTTCTTGTAATCATTTTTCTCAAACCACAACCGATAATCATTACCAACACTATATTGTTTTGTGACATTGTCATTTTAATCGTTAAAAATCTGTATAGTTGAAGTTGTTATTTGAGAAAAAAGACTATATAGGCTTAGTTAGATGTCGAAAGGGAAATCACGGTGTTCATTGTCTTTTTAATCGATAAAAATCGTAATCACTGGGATTTTAAAACCAAAATAAAATTTTGGTTTTCTTATTGCATACAATTAAAAGTTTAGTGGCCTAAAGAGCAAATTTCAGATTATTGGTTGCCATTTTAAATCATATTCACTTAATTTTACTTTCACTTTTCTCTAACTCAAAAACACAAAAAACAATTTTTTTTTTCTTTCATTTCTCTTCTTTTCTCTCATACTCTCTTTCCTATTCTTTTTATTTTCTTTGCTAAAACTCAAGAACTAGAGGTAATTCTCTGGGTATACAAAAGTTACTAAGATAATCGAAATGAATAACAACTTCTGAGTCTAGGCAACAAGCTAGAAGTCAAATTACTAAATTTGTGTAAAGATTGTTTCTTCCAGAATTTGAGAATTGGAGAACCTTAATAATAATGTTAATATATGCCAAGAAATTTATAAAGTATCCACTTAGTAGTTCTTCAAAATCTTTTATATTTCAAAAGACAGCCCCTTGACCTGCCCCTGAACATGTCAACATGACCGCTACAAGGATGTGTTCAAGTGTGAAGACTTGAGAAAATGTGTTCTTGGTGAACAATTTGCTTTTGGATAGAAAAAGTGCTCTTGGTGAGAAAGTGCTTCCATGATGAAAAGACGTTAAAACCTAAATTTACTAGAGCATTCTAAATGAGCTCCAACCATGCAGGAAGGCACTTTAGTTATAGGATGTGTTCAAGCTATGTAAGAATGCATACTAGGCTTGACAGATTGCACTCCAACTTGGCAAAAGCAATGCTTAGTAGTTGCGTACGCTCTAACAGCTAGAGAATGTGTTGCTTAAGCTGAGAAGGTGTTGTTTGGTCTTGAAAATATTCTCTTATGTGGATGACAGGTGGACACATACATCCCTCAAGGTTAAAGATTCTAGAAAAAGTTACATGACATCTTGTGATTAGTTGATTCCATTTAGAAAGTAATTATGGATGGTTCTGGCCCATCAGAATTAGAAAGACCTATCCATAATTAGCTCATCCCTATGTGTGCCTACAAATTGGTACTCCCATCTCCTTCAATATTTTCATGAGTTATGTGTATGTGAGTGCATAGATTTCAAGAGAGAAATCATTGTGAGGTTAAGAGCATATCCTTTAGAGCAGTTTGTCAATAACAAATATTACTTTTGTTTGAGAGATCGAGTGAGGTGTAGCCTTTTGTGATTGATTGTAAAGTTGTAATTATTCTTGGAACTTAATAAAATCATCTCTCTCTCTCTCTCTCTCTCTCTCTCTCTCTCTCTCTCTCTCTCTCTCTCTCTCTCTCTCTCTCTCTCTCTCTTATAGACGTAGATCACTTTAACTGAACTACATTAAATATTGTGTTAATTTTTTTGTTTGAAAATTTTCTCGATTTTATTTTCACGTTTTTTGTGAAATCGTTTATCATTTGTTTGAAGTTGCTTAACTTGTTTTGTTAAACTCCCAGCAAATTGGTATCAAAGTTGTGGTTGAAGATTGGAAAGTTAAGATCGGCTAATTCGAAGGTCATGATTATGGAATCTAAAGAATGCAAATCAAAGACTATCTCCACCAGGTGAAATAAGATGAACCATTATCCTGAAAGAAACTAGAAGCGATGAACTAGGAGAATTAGAATTTATTATATTGGCATGCACTTGGTGTAGTGAGATTATCCTTGAAAATGAATATAACTTAAAAGTTTGTCAATGTGAAAACTACTTATGCGTTGATTAATGTGTTACGAAAAACCTTCATCAACGAATAAGGTTTTCTTGATTTTGCAGTTGATGAAATTAAAGAGGAAGGATGGTGGCTCAGAGACTAGTCATGTTAATGAATTCAATTCAATCATCCCAATGTTGATTGTGGTTGATATTGGATTTGAGGATGAACTCCAGGTATTGCTACTATTATCATCTTTTCCCAATAGTTGGTATGGGTCAGTGAAAATATTTAGCAACTCGGTTGGACATATTAAGTTGATATTCGAAGACATTCATGATTTAATCTTTGGTAAGGATATACATAGATGGAGTATTATAGAATTTTCCAATATTCTCCTAAGTACTAAATATAGAGGAATAGAGTCTAACAAAGAGTGTAGGGTAGAAAAAGATCAAAGTCGAGAAAGAGAAGCAAACAGAACAGATGGATCTTACCTATTGGAACTGTAAACAGAGTGGTCACTTCAGAAATTAATGTTCAAAGCCTTTGGAAGATAAATGCTAGAAAGAGATGAATTTTGTAGCAAATTATGTTGATGATCTATGTATTTGATGTATCATAAATTCAATAAAATCTGATTCATTGATTATGCATTCTAATGCATCGTTTCACAATAATCATTTTAGAGATGTAATTAAGAATTTAAGGCACAATAATGAGAGGGTAATACTAGTAGAGAACAAGTGCTTAGATATCACAACTCTTAGGAACTTGGTTCTCAATACGGCATTAGGACGAAATTGGACCTTAAAGAATGTCAAGTTTATTCCAGGCCTGAAGACAATGTTGATATCAGTGGGGCAACTTGATAATGAGGTCCGTCATGTTACATTTGGCGATCAACAGAGGATGGTGAATAAATGGAACTTAATTGTTACTAAATGCTTGAAATAGAGTACACTATATATGATGGAGGTTTTTGAAGATGAAGCGCCCATTATTGAAGAAGTTAGGATAAGTGCAGAGGAAATGAAGATGCTAGTCTCCACAAGAAGAATTCAGGATATGAAGACTATAGAAATAGCTTCTCGTGAGCCATGTATCCTTGGAATATAGAAGAAAGTCACTTTTGTAAGACATGTCATCTTCTTAAGTAAGGTAAATTAGAGTTAGTTCCCTCAGATGTTACGATCCCACTTTAGTTTCTTCGGTGGGAGGATCTGAGAACTATGTTACCTTCACTGACGACTGGAAGGGAAAATTTTGGGTAATGAGATGAATACAACAACAACAAACTTGACGATTAACTATTTCAGCTCAGATAATAGGGACGAATACAACAAAAAATAATTTATTGATTATTGTTTTAATCAGGGAATTATAATGCAATAGAGGGTTACAAAGTCACCTCAATAGAATGAAGTACCTAAGATGATGAACCATATATCGAGCAAGTGGGCAAAGAGAATTAGACTTCATGTAGGTTTACCAAAGATATTATAGGCAGATTTAGTTAACACATCAGGGTATTTAATCAACAGAAAACCCTAACCCTCTATAGGGTCCAAGATTACAGAAAATGAATGAAAAGGTCGTGAAGATTTCACTTAGAGACTTAATGGTTCTCGGTTCTATCTCGTATGTCAAGGTCAAAGACGTAAAGAGGGATGGGGAGAAGCTAGAGGCGAAGACAAGGAAGTTCACCTTTATAGTCTATGGCTTGTATAATAAGGGGTATTGTTTATAAGATAACGAGAATCAGATGGTTATCAGAATCTAGGGTGTTGTCTTCAACGAGAGTGTCTTGTATGGCATGAAGCAAACATCTAAAAGTGGTACCTAAAGTTTGATAACTTCATGAAAATGAGTTGGTAAACAAGATATGATATGGATCATTGTTGTTACTTGAAAATTTTGGTTCCCTTAAATAATCCTCATTTAGAATGTTTATGACATCGTTATTGCTAGTTCCAACATGAAGAAGATCAATAAGCTTAAGATGCAATTGTCCAAAAAGTTCAAGATGGCGAACGTAGGGCATGTTGAGCTGAAAAAGGTCCTTAGTATTGAGAACTCGTCAAATAAATGTATCCAGGTGTTTATCACATAAATCTTGAAGTCTTGCATGGCTTCAACTGGCCTTCCAAGAGTTTAATAGGATAGGTTAGAAGGATATATATATATATATATATATATATATATATATATATATATATATATATATATGTATGTATGTATGTATATATATATATATAGAGAGAGAGAGAGAAAGAGAGAAAGAGTATGTATATATATGTGTATGTGTCTTTGTATAATAAAGGAATGTTGAATAATTGAATGACAGAGAAAGGCTAAGTTGTTCAACATTAAAGTGGGAGATTGTTGCGGTGTGAAGACTTGAGAAAAGGTGCCCTTGGTAAGAAAATGTGGTCTCGGTCAGAAAAGGTGCTCTTGGTAAGCAACTGTGATGCTGGTCAGAATAGGTGCTTGTAACGTTCCAAAAATAATAACATAAACTTTTCGTTTTTAAATAAATAAATCGTTAATACATATCATTTTCATAAAACCATGGTAATCAGGATTTAGCAAAACATTATCAAATCAGAGTAAATCAAAAAATGTGGAAACGTGTGGTGTGTGCCCTGCAACCATCCCGAGATCTTCCATTTGAAAACAGAAGTACTTGAAACATAAACTGAAAACTGTAAGCACAAAGATTAGTGAGTTCCCCAAGATACATCATACCATACATAAAACCCTAATTGAGATTTGATGAACAAGATGCGGAAAATAAGAACAAACACAAATATGAAGATTAGGTCAAATGATCGCTCGATTTATTGAATTATGAGGAACAAATTACACATAATAAATAAGAATCTAACTCTACAAGAAACCTCACAACGTGGCGGCTACATTTTGCCTCTCTCTTAACCCTAATTGTGAATAATACATGACTATTTGTAGGGAAAAGACAAGTCTTGGGTTTTTAACCTACACTTCATCAAGGGGGCCCATTGCCATCATCCATGGAGTGCTTTGAAACCCTAAAATCTCCCCCCTCAAAGTATGGAATGGATCACAATGCTTTAACTTCCAAAACAAGCATCTAGAAAATAAAAATGATCTTGCAACGAGGAATATACGAAGCAATCGACGAATCTTGATTCGCCAATAGTCTTGAAACACGGGCTCTAGGATATATAAACCAAGCACTGAAGTAATGTCTTTAAACTTCATTTTCGAATGTAATCCCAAAAAAATCTTCATGAAAACCAAACCCGCCATAAAAACCCATTTCAGAACAAAGAAACCAAATCACTTCTTGTCTTTGAAGAGCTCCCCCTCCAAGTCACAATGATCTTAAAAAAGCTAATGATATAAGCCACCAAAAAATATCATGTAACAACCCAAATTTTAAGATTCGTAACGCCACTTGATCGAGAAAATACTAGAATTCGGAGATATAACAAGTCCTTAGAAGAGTTCGATGAACAACTGTTACTGTAAAGGATACTTCTCTGCAAATGCTTTAGAAGAGTTCTATGAAGAACTACTACTGTAAAAGCTACCTTCATAATTCTGCCACAAGCTTTATCAAAAATCTTCAAATTTGCAGAGTCACAAATCCAATTTTGAATGGCCATATCAAATTCTCCCCCGATTTAAAGTTGGTGGTCCACGCCCACCTTCTAGAAGGGCGCACCGCGCCATGCACACCAAAATTTAATATTCTTCAAAAAATCGTATCTTTCTTATACGAGCTCCGTTTTCGACGTTCTTTATATCCACATGTAGCTATTGATGAGTAACACAACTTTCATTAGACTCTGTCAGTTAGTTCTCATTTTATTTTTAAAGTTATATTTTTAAAAGGGCTTAGACCATTAAAACCGGTATAAAAATCATAATTTTTCATATGACATCCGTTCTCGACAGTCTTTATATCGACAAGTTCATATTCACGAAATATTTAACTCTTGTTTATATTGTTTCGGCTTACAATCAACCGATTTGAATTTCGATTTTGTGTCCACACTGTTGCGCTGAAACTTTGAAAAATCAAAACTTCCTCATGTTAAGTATGATTTGGGCGTTCTCTATATGTGTAACATCCCCCTCTGGCACGTAGCACAATATTGTCCGCTTTGGGCCACTCTGCACGAGGACTTCCCAGGGGGTCACCCATCCCGGTACTACTCCCACCCGAGCACGCTTAACTGCAGAGTTCTTATGGGATCTGCTGCCCTCACGGCTTTAAAACGCGTTGTGACAAGGAAGGTATCCACACCCCTTTATAAGGAAATGTTTCGTTCTCCTTCCAAGCCGATGTAGGATCAGGTGCAACCCACCTTCACCCCCCATTATAGGGTTCGACGTCCCTGTCGAACACATCGACCCGTGCCCTAGCTCTGATACCATTTGTAACATCCCCCTCTGGCACGTAGCACAATATTGTCCGCTTTGGGCCACTCGGCACGAGGACTTCCCAGGGGGTCACCCATCCCGGTACTACTCCCACCCGAGCACGCTTAACTGCAGAGTTCTTATGGGATCTGCTGCCCTCACGGCTTTAAAACGCGTTGTGACAAGGAACGTATCCACACCCCTTTATAAGGAAATGTTTCGTTCTCCTTCCAAGCCGATGTAGGATCAGGTGCAACCGTGGGTTGCACCTGATCCTACATCGGCTTGGAAGGAGAACAAAACATCTCCTTATAAGGGGTGTGGATACCTTCCTTGTCACAACACGTTTTAAAGCCGTGAGGGTAGCAGATCCCATAAGAACTCTGCAGTTAAGCGTGCTCGGGCGGGAGTAGTACCGGGATGGGTGACCCCCTGGGAAGTCCTCGTGCCGAGTGGCCCAAAGCGGACAATATTGTGATACGTGCCAGAGGGGGGTGTTACAAATGGTATCAGAGCTAGGGCACGGGTCGATGTGTTCGACAGGGACGTCGAACCCTATAATGGGGGGTGAAGGTGGGTTGAACCTGATCCTACATCGGCTTGGAAGGAGAACAAAACATCTCCTTATAAGGGGTGTGGATACCTTCCTTGTCACAACGCGTTTTAAAGCCGTGAGGGCAGCAGATCCCATAAGAACTCTGCAGTTAAGCGTGCTCGGGCGGGAGTAGTACCGGGATGGGTGACCCCCTGGGAAGTCCTCGTGCCGAGTGGCCCAAAGCGGAGGGGAAACATTCGGGGGTGGATGTGTCACACCCCCAAACCAGAATGGCGGAAATATTCAGGGGTGGATGACTTCACGTAGTATCACAACAATTGAATATTGTAAAGAAAGTAACACAACCATCATATATATAAAATGAAAACGTATATTGTTGCGTTATACATGTTATCAAAAGAATATTACAATATGATGATAAATGTTTAATAAAAAAAACATCATTTGTGTTCCTTCTTCCAAAAGCTGGTAGTTTACCTGTATCACTGATTCCCTGAGAAATACAAGTGGTTTTGAAAAGTGTCAACAATTAAGTTGGTGAGTTCATGAGTGTTTCGAGTTGAAAAGCATATCCCTTTTTGGTAGTAAATTGGTAAACGAGGTTTTTAGAAAATCCAATATTTTCTTGTAAGATGAAAAAGTTTCCAAAGTTGGAATGTGTTAGTAACTTTTATAATCAAATGATAAAAATAATTTCGTATGAAAATATAATGTATGGAACTGCGATGCACATAAGAATCTCGTAAATCAATCTTGTTTTATACTTTTTATGTGAGTTTTATAACCATACTAATGACACTGACGGCCTGTAACAACATTCTTCAAGTGTTGCAGTGTTATGACATTTGTCACCCCAGACCTGCCGGTCTAACTATAGCTAGTAGTTTAGGTGCGGGATTGTCAATCCCGTATAGATCTATACACAAGTATCACGCTCTCCCTCCAAGAGATTATGGTATATAATACAGGACTTGAAATGCATACAAAAATGTACGTTGAAGTTTAAATATCTCACATTGCCTAGTATAAGTAGATTTACAATGAAATGACCTTACTTCTTTTGAAAGTGTTTCGTTTTTCAAGATGTATAAAAATGTAGGATTGACTTGCTAACTATACCCATTATAGTTTTTCAAATAGTATGTTCCATTTAGCAGAAATAATTTAGTGACATAATCGCTCTTGTATACATAAGATGTTTGTATCGATATTCGAAGATAGAAATTGCATCTATATTAATAAAACGATACTTTTTAACGTGTAATGTACTTGTATTTCCCCCCTAAAGCATGAAAAAGACTTGAAAAGTAGGGGTATGAACTCACCCGTTAAGTTTGAAGAGAGGGACTAGAGTTGAGCAGAGTTTCGATCGCGGATAGTTGCGTCGTCGGGCTCTTCGGGGATCTCTGCAACGTAAATCTTTCGTCGGGGGCTCGAGTGCGGAAACCAAGGCAATGAAATGGTCTCTGGAACAGGGAGAAATGCTGAGAAATTGTGAAGGTGTGCCAAAACTCGAGCTTTATGCCTTCTATTTATAGGGCTGAAAACCCCCGTACGCGGCGCGTACTTCCGGAGTACGCGGGGCGTAGTCAGTACGCGGGGCGTACTTCGGTTACGCGGGGCGTAATAATGCATCATGGCTTACGACTCCTGGCTAGCTAGGCGTAGCTTGGGCGGGCCGATGGGACTCGACCCTGGGTCTAGTACGCGGGGCGTACTCCCAGAGTACGCGGGGCGTAATCTGGCCTGCCCTCTTCTAAATTCCGTAACTTTCGCGTACGAGCTCCGTTTTTCGCGTTCTTTATATCCACGCGTAGGTGAGATTATGCTCTACAACTTTCATTTAGACTCCGTCGGCTAGTTTTGATTTTATTTTTAATGATATAATTTTAATAGGCCGGGCCTCCTAAAGTTTGTTAAAAATTCATAGGTTCTTTATTCGACGTCGGTTTTAGTTTGTCTTTTTATTGTTTTATTACTACTGAGGAGATCTTCAATATCCATTTAGGTGGCGATAGCTAAATAACACTCGATCTTCAATCCGAGTTTTTAGCCCTCTACTACTGTTACGAAACTTTGAAAATTCGTAACTTCTTCATACGAGGTCCAATTTGGGCGATCTTTTTATGCACGCTCATCTTTCAACGAGATCTACGACTTTTGTTTAGATACTTTAAGGCTAAAATGTATTTTATTGAGATTTCACTTTTTACGTCAAATAATGTTTTAACGTCGTATCGTAAATATACGAGTGGTTATAATTTCTTCAATATAACTCGGTTTTGAGCGTTCTTTATGTTTTTGGAAACCTGGGCATGATATCTAATATTCGATGCATCCCAACTTAGATACTTGAACACTTTATTTTCGAGGTTAATTTCGTTGTTTTTAGCTTTCGAGTGTTTACAATGCTTTTGGGAAAAATAGGGTTGTCACAATATGTATCTACAACCTTTGTTTAGATTACTTAGGCTAATAACCTATCTCCTATTTACTTTTTACGACACACTTTTCCGTATATTGTTGAACGTAATATTTTGAAGAATCGTAACTTCTTCATACGAAGTCAAATTCAAGCGTTCTATATATATCTACATAAATCTTATGGACATCTACTAGACGTTTATGATGTTTATTTTGGTTAAAAAGTAATATACTTTTACTTCGTATTTCATAATAATCATTATATATTAGAATCTACGGAAATAGTAAAATTTGGGTGTTACAAATGTGCTCCAAAAGTTCCAAAATGCACTCTAGATACAGAAGGCTCTCCAACTATTCCAGAAGGCGCTCCATCTACCGTATGCACTCAAGTTGTGTCAAAATGCGCTCCAACTTGGTAAAAATATTGCCAAGCCTTTAAATTGCTCTAACAACCGAATAATACAATGATGAAGCTCGGAGGTGTTGTTGGTTCTTGAAAACATGCTCCTAGTTCTTGAAAACATGCTCCTATGTATATGGCAGGTGGTCATGCACATCCATCAAGATTAAAGATTCTAGAAGCAGTTTCTTTCTATGATCGATCGATTCCATTTATGGCCTAATTATGGATGAGACTGGCCCATCAAAATTAGGACATCCTTATGTTTGCCTATAAAATAGGCACTCTCATTTCTTTAAACATTTGCATTCATTGTATGTGTGTGAACGCATGGTGTACCTCTAGTTCAACATAATAATTATTGTCATTCGATATAGAAAATATATTTTAATATTGTTAGAAAATGTATTATCGTTTTATGTATAAATAATATAATCCCAAACATGGAAACTATAAGACCGGAGGGTGTGGGAGGGATTCTTCCCTCACTTTTGGTGGGTCATACCCCTCTTTCCCGCACTTTCTTTTCCCTCACCAAAAAGCTAAAGAATTGGTGGGAAGCCCTACTCTCACTTTTTTTCTAAAATATATTTCATACATATATTATACTTATTTTGTAGGGAATTAAAAACCATGAATTTTAATATATTTTTTATATTTTTATAATAGGTATATAATTTTATAAATATTAAAAAGGATAAAAAGAAAAAAAAAATTTAAAAATATATATCTGGCCAATGAGAAGAGGAGAGAGAGTGCGGCACCCCTCCCCCCACCTCTTTTCCCGCATTGCTTTCCCTCACCCACAGAGTGGTGCTCAAGAGGGGAGGGAAGCTTCCCTCACCTTTCCCTCACCCCACTCCGTCTAGTCTAATCAAACGGCACGGTTAGAATCTAAGCCATATGTCAAATACATTTTTAGTGAGGCACTTGTAAACATGTTTCCTTAAAACATATCTTAGTTAGGGATGAGCAAAGGAACCAACCTGGCTAGAACCGATCCGAACCAGACCCGGCCTGAAAATCAAAATCGGCTAAAATTAAGAACCGAACTAGACTTCCGATTTCTACAGGTTCTTACCGTTTCTTCAATGTTGGAACCGGTTATCGAGAAATAGCATACATACAGTTCTGGTTTTTACCGGCTCTATCGGTTCTGGTTCCTATCGGTTCCCGGTTTCAAAAATCTACAAGAATATCGTCCCGATCCTGGCTCGACCGGTTCCATCAGGTTTCGATTTCGGTATCGGTTTCCGCCGGTTCCCCGGTTCAAATGCTCATCCCTAATTTTCCTAATTTTAGCTATGCTATTAGACGTCTATCTCCTACGATAGTCTAAACGATTCTTGAATATCGTTAAACCAACAGAGCCTAGAATTTACCTTCCTAGTAGCAAGAAAGATAAAGAAACGACAATATATGAGAAAGTTAATGGTTCATCTCTACCGTGTACAAAAATACTTTATTTATAGTCTAAACTTGTAATAATCATCCTAATCACACTTTATAATAATTATAGTGTACAAGAATACTTTATTTATCGTGTAAAATCATAGGCTATGTCGCTATGGGGTGTGGGCATAAGGCTATGGGGTGTGGGCAATACATATTCACTAGAAAAGTGATGTCACATATATGCTACATTACCTTACTACATGTTTATTAGGCTGGAGGGAGTGGTGCCGCCGAAACCGCACTCCCTCCCCCGCCACATCAGCGCCATGTCACCTTTTACCACTTAAGTGTGGTTTCTTGCCACACCAAGGGTGTGGTGCCACACTTTTCATTTTTTTTATTTTTTTGTTTTTTTTAAGTATTTTAATTTAATAAAAATTCTTTTTTTTAACTAATTTAATTTAATATACCTTCTATTTTAATAAAAAAAAACATAATTCTTCATTACTTGAAAATAAAAAAAACAGTACATTGCGTTACCAAAAAAAAAAAAAAAAAAACACACACATGACATTTAAATAACCCTAGAAACTTAAAAAACATAAAGAAAATAACTAAAGGAAACTACATAAAGTCATTCTCCGAGAACTCATCTTCGGGGTCATCCGGTGGATCCAAATTAAGGTTAATGTTTTGAACCCCATAAATGTGTTCCACCAAGTCATTGCGAAGATTGTGAAATGTTTCGGTGCAACGTATCTCTGCTCTCCTGTTTATATACTCTTCGCCACCAATTTCTATTGGTTGTGTCTCTGGTATGATTTCTTCCTCGTCAAACGCACATATCGCTCTTCCTTCGTCTTCAATAATCATGTTATGCAATATAATACATGTATACATGATTTCTTGAAGTTTTTCCTCGCCCAAATAAGCTGCTGGTTTTTTCAATATGAACCACCGTTTCTTCAGAGCTCCAAAAGCACGCTCAACATCCTTTCTAGCTCTTTCTTGAGCTCTCTTGAATTTCTTTCGTCTAGAACCATGCGGAGCTGAAAACGATTTAACAAACACAACATACTCAGGATAGATTCCATTGACCAGATAATAACCATACTTATATGGCGTTCCATGCACTTGAAAAGAAGAATCTGGTGCGGATCCATCGTATATGTTGTTAAATATTGGTGAACGGTTAAGAACGTTGATGTCGTTAATCGAACCAGGAGAACCAAAAAAAGCATGCCAAATCCACATATCTTGTGATGCAACTGCTTCAAGTATTACCGTTGGGTGACCATGATCACCTCGGGTAAATTGCCCATGATATGCTGTAGGGCAATTTTCCCATGCCCAATGGAGACAATCTAAGCTTCCTAACATGCCAGGAAATCCATGCACACTAGCATGATGAGCTTGCAATTGCAAGATGTCATTACGTGTAGGCTTACGTAAATATTTTGGACCATAAAACTGAATGACAGTTTTGCAGAAAAAATGGAGACTGTCTCGTGCTATTCTAGCAGACATCCTAAAACTTTCGTCTAACGCATCAGGCGGAATGCCATATGCTAACTGACGAAGTGCCGCCGTGCATTTTTGTAACGGAGTGAAACCGGTTGTACCTCTAGCATCGTGGCGTTGTTGGAAAAAACTGCACTCCCTCGTTACATCTTCAACTATACGTTCGAATAAACCTTTGAGCATTCTGAAGCGCCTACGAAAATAATACCCTTGGTAAGTGGCATTCTCTGCAAAATAGTCTTGTACCAAACGTTGGTTAGCTTCTTCACGATTTCTGTAAATGTATCTTCGTGTTCTCTGTTGAGAACTTGCAGCTGCGTTGTTACATACAACGTTGTATGTTTGTTCCGCCATTTGAACACACGCAATAGCGGTATCAAAAATAGTCTGAAATTCTTCAGAAGATGAAGAAGATGATATTTTTGGGAGAGTAGTGATTTAAAAAAAATATATATTTTTTGAGAGATAGAGAAGATTATGTTGTGAATAAAAAAGTTAAGTTGATATGTGTATATATAGGAAAGAAAAAGAAAAAAAAAACAAAAGGAAAAAAAAAAAAAAACAAAAAACAAAAGATTCTTTCAATTTCAACGGTCAAAATGACCAGCCAATCAGAATACGCGGTCTTGAGGGGCCGCACCGCGGTTTAGACCGCAGCAAACCGCACCCTAGGGGCGGTGTTCCATGCTGAGTTGGCATGGAAGCGCGGTCTCAAGCCGCACCACACTGAGAAGTCTTATATATTCACTAGCCCTAGGAAATTGTTGTCACTCCACGTTGTTTTTTATTTCTTTTTTTATATTTAGATTAAATAAAAAACATAATTAATAAAAATAAATAAATATTTCACATTACATAACGTAAATTACTAAAAAAAACATAAAACATAACATTTCAAACCTAAATTACTAAAAAACGTAAAATCATAAAAATTTAAAACTGAAAATGACTTAAAAACCATAGAAAATTAAACATAAAAATTAAAACGTTAAAAACTTAATTTTCATACTTGTCATGAACTTGTTTTTGGATTTTCAGAAACGAGGTTAAATTTTTCGGGTCGATATTCGGTTGCGGTTTTATGTTTAAAATTTGAAGATCGGTAAGTGCTAGTTTCTGGGGACGAAATTCCTCCATCGAGTTATATTTTTTTTTTCAAAAAACTTAGAGTTTCATCAAATTTTTCCTTAAATACGTCTTTATTAATCGTTTTTCCGCTTGAAGACACCGCTTTTTTCCCTTTGTTCCTTCCAGGTGGTCGACGAAGTTGGACGTCTGGTGGACCCTCCCCTGCGGCGTCTTCGTTGAGGTCGACACCAAAACCCACATCCGACTCGGAAGTTCTTGGCATTTTGTTGGAGCCGATGGTCGATTCCGAATGCGAAGTCTCCGTTTTAAGGACCCATTTTGGACCCTTACGACAAATTTCTCACGCATTTTGGTGGCCGAATGCTTTACCGCCGTTGGTAACCTTGTATTGTTACTGAAGTCGTTGCTACCATTTTTATGCGTATTTTTCAGATTTTCAAATATGTCGTTAAACTTGGTACAAGTCGCTCGTAGTTCACGCCATTTTCAATTTACTGTGTCGTACATTCGACCCTTTTTCCTTCCCAAAAGCGAGTGAAAATGACCTAAAACACGAACCCAAAAATTGTTTCATGTTTGCGTGTTGCCTGTCCTCGAGTCATACAATATAAAAATCCAAGTTTTAGCTAAAGCTTTCTCCTCATCTTCGTTCCAAGTCTTTCCTCTTTTTTGTAGCTTTTCCTTTTGGTTGCCTTCTTTTAGATGGTTGTGTTTGTTCGACTCGGTCGTCGTCGTCAGTGTCCAAGTTGATAGGTGGGGATTGAGATAATGGGACTTAAGATGGTTGTGTTTAGAATTGTTGAGATTGAAATTGTTGAAAAGCTTGTAAGTGGAGTTGATTTGAATTGTTATGGTATTTGTTGTTGGAAGTAGTTTGGTTGATATGGAATGTTGGTAAATAGAGGTTATTGTTGGATTGGAAATGTTAACATTTGCATGTAACATTGATATTTATCATTTGGAGTGTTTCGGGTTGTTAGGGTGCTTAGAGTGGTTGGGTATTTTGATTTTGATCCATACTTTTGAGAAAAAAAATGAAAAAATATGAAGATATTTGAATGGTTTTGTGGTGTGAAATGGTATAAAAATGTTGGTATTTATATGGTTTAGTTTAAGGATAAAAATATAATAAAAAAATTACATTGTAACGGGTCAATTTTTGATAGTTTGGTTAAGTGCGATTCTATTGGCCGTAAAGATGCATAACACTAATTAATCCACACCGCATTTACAGGTGAGGGGGCGGTGTTCACGCATAAAGATGTGTGCCCCCTCACCCTCTATGTGTAAAAATGTACCCCATACTCTATGGTCTAAGGGTCACCATAATCACATTTATGGTAATTATAAAACTAAAAGCTTAATTACCAAATTAAATCAATAACAAACACAAATATTATGACCGGAATTGTGCTTCGCTTTGGTAACAAAACTACACTGTAACAGAAAAACCAATTAAGACGTTGGATGCAAAAATAAATTTAATTCTTCTAAACTCCTTTCAATCATTAAATTTTGGTGATCAGTTTCCGATTCATCCAGTTTCCGTTTTGGATGTTTAATATATCAAAACGAAGAATTAAAATAGGAGATCACGAATAAATAACAATTCACCGGTTTCGACATTGGATAAGGTTTTGAATTTGTGTTAAAATTTGGGAAAAACCATTTTTTCCAACAAATTATCTACATAAATATCCTTGCAACACTAGTCCAAAATGCCTATATTTATTTTAGGCGCAATGTGTGTTTATTGTGAGACGTTGAAGTCCCTGTGAGGTTGTAATATGAATTCAGAATTACAATTATATTAACTTAAAAATTAACAATTTCATTAACTAATAAACTATTACATTAATTCAAACAAATAGTTCATAACAACAATTTTCATTTTTATATTTTTTTAACATGAACAATTTTCCAATAATAATATTTTTTTTGAAAGAACATTAACGAAATGCAACTATATTCTAGTCGTACCAAGTGATGTGGTCATTTTGTTGAAGTTCATAAAAAATAGTGTTGTGGTGACATAGTATCTCTTATTTTTCATGGTCATTTTAGTGAATAACTCTACATTTGTTCATAATATTAGGGTCGTTTGACACTAATAACCATGAATTTTCATGTAGTGTAGAGTTGTGCAGTGGGGCTTGGGCCAGGTACCGCCCCACCCACTGTCAGTTTGATCCAGGCTTTGACATTGACCGGTCAAAGGGTGGGCTAGGTTAATTGGGCCGATAATATGGAGGTATATAGTATACTAGGCATGCACAAAAAAACCGGTTCAAGATCCGAACCGGTTAAAAAACCGGTTTACGCTGAACCGGTCCACAGTGAACCGAACCGATTTGAGAACCGAACCACCGGTTTACACCCATTCGAGATTTTAGTCGTGAAACCGGTTTAGAACCGGTTTATATCGGCTGAACCGATTTGGAACCGAACAGAACGAACCGGTTTAGAACCGATTGAACAGGTTTAGAACCGGTGTAACCGGTTTAGATAGGTTCGACTAATTTTTTGAGTGAACCGGTTTGAGGCTGAACCGGTTTTGCTTGGCTAGGGAGTGAACCGAACAGGTTCAAAAGAACCGATTCGGTTTGAAAAATGAACCGGTTTGTGCATGCCTATAGTATACTAGCATGGGTAATTGGATCAAAAAGTCTGCATATTCAAATTTACAAAGACTATGTTTGAGCATTGTTTAAGTTGTAAACTTTTAAGAACCTATTTCAGCATTCTAAAGTCTTTCATATTATCTCTTTGTAATTTAAATAAAACCCAGAACCAAAAGAGTCATTCAATGGACCATCTACCACCTGAATTATATGTTTTCAAAAGCTTTGCATTGTTAGTATTTCTTCACATCAAGTTTAGATTATATCATTTGTTAAAAATGTGTAGCCCATTTTGAAGAAAACATACTACCCTCATTTTCTCACTTACAAAAAGATTATCAAACATGTCTTTCTTACTCGATTACCATGACACTTAAACACTTAACGGGCCTGTTTTTAAGAATGCTGATATGGGCCAGGGGCCCATTTACGCACCTCTAATGTAATGCATCACATGGATTGCATTTGAAATGTCAATCTAATCAAAGTCTCTTGAATTAGTACACACTCTGTTTACTATCAGTGTGTTTCGAAAAGACTTTCAAACAAGAAAAGAGTACAACTCCCATCTCTTTATAAAGAAGTGGGCACTGTTCGCTAAGATTCTCTGTACAAAAAGTCCATACAACTAGTAAAATACATAAGAAAGAATCCAAACACATAATCATTATGCCTACACCCTATCCCCTAACTAATCCATTTCTCTTTCACCTTCTTTAATAACACAAATCTCGACTTTATTAAACTCTTTGACTAAAAGATGTCACAATTTACTAACAAAAAAAAAACATCTTCAAGTATGACAAAAAAACAAAAACAAAAACAAACTGTTCTACTACAATTGAAGATTACAAACATCAACACACTAAAACTAAACAAAGATTTTTTGACAAAATAAAACGTCCCCCACACACATGCTGATACTTATGCATTTCAGTTGCTTTACAATATGAGCAAAAAACTCTTTTTGTTTTTCAACTAATGACCAACTCGAATCCCATCTGCTATATATGATTTATATGTATCAACCTTCTTTTGCTGTTTTCTATATAGAGATTAACCAAAAAGAATATCCACTGATTAATTACATGACGACCCTTTTCTTGAAACCTAATATATCTCTTTTAGGGTTCAGCTTTCAGATGGCTTGGAGGTGTTGATCCTGCATAAAGAATATAATTATATAGTTTTCTTCTTACCTAAAAAGTTAATTAAATGTTTGATTACATTTAAATAAAATACCTAAATTTTGAGTACTACTAGGGTTTAATCCCATTTGAACTATGTTATTCAGCTCATCATCCCACGTGCTAGGTACCTGTCTTTACACAATACATATAGAATGACTTAATGGGTTAAGCCAAAAAGTTAAACAGACTGTTTGATAGTTGCTGATTGAGTCAGATATAAGTTTACCTGAGAAGTAGGATCTTTATATACTCCACCAATGGCCATTAAATGGGAATTAATTGTTCTTCTCACAGCATCTGATGAGCTTCCTAAACCAGAAATTCCACCTTGCATGATTGCCATTTGTGATGGATTATAAGCCATTGCCATGTCAGCACCAAAACCAAGTGTAGCAGAAGGCACCCCTCGCGATTCAAGCATCTGTTAAAATAAATCATTAACATTTATTTTTATTTTTTTTAAATGAAATTAAGATTTACGTTAGAATAAAATGTCGTACATCTTTTGCTATAAGCCCTTCAAGGTTAAAATCCATTCGAGGATTAACTGTAGCAAGCTTCATCGACAAAAACTACAAAAAAAATGGAAATTTAATTTAACGATTTTACATATGTTAGAATATTAGCAATCGAGAAATGTTTTTTTTTTTTTTTTTTTTAATCATACCTCAACTTGTCTTTGTAGCGACTGTACATAGTTAATAATTTCATCTAACATAACAGCTTTTCCTGTGACCTTAAAAAACAACCAATATAAATAAGAAAAATGTAAAACAATAAATAAAATAAAAGACTTGTGTTTCACATAAATTTAAGTAACTTACCTTGCTACATCCAGGGACAAGATCTTGAAGAAACTTCATTCTTTCGCTAATTTTCTCCCTTCTTACCTATAATTGTTGTATATTAAATGCTTCAAATTAATTCATTAATTACTATAGACTTTAACTATTAAAGAGTAAAGACTGTATTTAAGTGAAGTCTTACTCTTTCTGCAAGACTATGGCTATTGGTAGCTTGGCCTCTTCTTGCCCTTACATGAATGTATTCTTCTTTTTGTCCATCGGATGATTGAGATACTTGTTTTCCATGTTTGCCACTTGATTTATTAGCAATTGAATTTGGATTCTTGTCACCCATTTGTTGGATTTCAGTGTTGTTCTTTGTAGATTCGTTAGGTGTTTGTGGGGATCTTTTGACTTGGTTGTAATCAGTATCCTGTTGTTTAGAATAAGAACAGTAAAAAAAAAGTCAAAGTCAAAGATCATATTTGATCAAGATAAAGAAGTAATCAAGATTCGAGAGAGATACCTGATCACTTCTTCTTCGTTTCTTTGAGCCAAGTCCCTCGTTTGAAGTATCATCTTGTCCACCTTCACTGAATTCAGCTTCACCGGGAAGATTGTTGCCGGAAAAACCAGAACCGCCCTGTCTGGCGTCGTTCTTGGGTTGACTTCCATCGCAGTCTACAGGAAGTGGAATGTCTTTAGACCCTTCGCCAGATGTCGATTTGAACCCGTTTACAAAACCTTCTTGAACTGGTCTAGAATAAGGACTTAAAGATGATTCGGGTCCATTGCCAAAAGGGTTTATCATGTCTTCGAAGTTACCTGCACTGAACGAGGACAATCTGGCTGCTCTTTCGATGAAACCTGAATCGGCTGGAAATTGGGATAAAGTGTGAGGAAGCATGGTGGAAGTAGCAGCTGGTGGTGGTGGTATGAATATACCGCCTCTTTTAATGGCGGAATTTGGTGGAGGCCAGGACATGTCGAGGTTTCGTGAAGGGGTGTGGAGATTTCCTTTTCGGAACCCAAGTGAGGATGATGAAGTGGTCGGATTGTTCTGTAAATTCATATCGCAGAAAGCTCCTAAGTTTTGAGGATTTGTGGGATTGTGATCCCAAATGGTGGGTGGCGTATGGCAAAAGGAATCGATCATGGAAGCTGAAGAACACGGAGTGTTGTTGTTCATGGGGTTGCTTGAGGTAACCATGGCCATCGATGTGTTTGTAAGATCATTGGAACTGTTAAACGGCCAATCTGAGGATAAATTGGTGGAATTGTAATGCAGTTGTTCATCATCATCTCTGTTTCTCCCTTCAATCTCATCCTCCCCAGCCATTATATCGCAATAAATAAGTCAAAATCACAAAATGCTTGACCACCCAGATAGAAAGAAAGAAGAAAAAAAAAACCCTAATCTCGAAGCGTATAGACAACAGACCCAGATGAATTAAAGCTCCAAATCAAAGCAACTTCTTAAATGCAGATAGAAAAGAAACTGTACCATGAGAAAACCCGAAGGAATCGGAAGTAATAAAGATGAAATTTATGAGAGTGAAGAAAACAAAAGGTTAGAAAATTAATAGTTAAAACATAGACAAGACAGTTCCCGAAAGGATCATTGGAATTGAAATGCGTAAAATTAAATCAAATCCCCAAATTTACACAAACAGATGCCTCCTCCAATGACAAGAAAACTCATTAAAGAGCTCAGAAAAGTGTTCAGGGAGTAGTTAATTTACGCACAGACGAAAAAGAACATCGATTCAGTATCATAAATAACCTCTCCATTCATTTCATGATTCATTCTGACCAAACCCTAATCGGAGGAAAACACAACCAAAAGTAGGAAGCGAAAAAAGATACCCAATTCAGAGAATCTGAGCAACTTTTGGTACTATGCTCTTCACTGCCCACTTGAAGACGAATCAAATAAAAAAAACCCAAATCTTTCTCTTCAATTAAAACAGCCCCCTCAAGATATCGAAAGAAACCCCACAAAAATTTCACAGATCAGTAAATATACATAATAGAAAGAAAGAAAGAAAGAAGAAAGAGAAATGGGTGTTTGAGGAAAACTGGAACAGAAGGTTTACTAATGGCAAAGGTCCTGCATTTATGCCCACGCCTGCATGAAAAACAGAGCTGTTGATGATTAACCACCGCCACTGCAGCTGTTAAAAAATTATGGTAAATCTTTTCCACAGAGATAAAGAATTGATATTAAATTCAAATGTGTCATAACACTGAGTTGTATGTTGTGCATTAATGGATGTACCTTATGACTGAATCTGATATGGAAAGGGACCAACCCAGTATTATACATTTATACTAGTATACGTATTGTTATTTGTTAATGTATATTGTTGAGTGGCTTTATGTGTAGCACCACTTCTGTAGTGTAAGGATATTGGGTGGCTTTATGTGCGATTCTTTGACCCCCTCATCCCTTTATTTTATGTTTAGCAAATCCCCAATATATCACTATTTAGATTTTATGTGTTTTTATGCGATTTATATATAAGTTATTAGTTTTTATTAGTTTGTACATACATAAATTAATGGGGTACTCAACACATTCTCTTAATCAATTAAATATTCAATATCAAATAATAAGAAAACCCAAATGTCTATCTTTTTCGAAAATATGGAATTTTCGAAGACTAATAAAATTCCAAACATTTCCTCGTTTTTAATTTTTTTAATTATACCGATGTACATTTCAATTTCCAATCTTCCGGTGGTGATATAAATCATAGTTTTTGTAATGTATTGTTGTGGAATGTTATATTGTCATTTTTCAGAATTATATTGAATCAAAAGATGTCATCGGTTAATGAAATTGGACACGTGGGAGTTACATGTTGAAGATGTGAAAGATGTGGTCTAGAAGAACAACCTTGTGAGCAAGTAAAATTTGGTCGTAATGACGGAGTTGTCTGAAATAGAGCATCGTAGGGTGACTAAGTGATCAACAAGTTAAGAGATGTCATTCGGTTGAGAAGAAAAACTCATTGCAACTCTGGATCTTTGACCTATAATATGTGACATGTAATAAAATGATCATGAATTGCAAGAACTCAGTCTTATTGACATAGATAGCGCCTTACTAGTAGGTTCTTACATATGATTTGGTATGCAGGTTAAAGATTTCTGAAATGCCATGAAACAAATGGTTAACTAGCTTGATCATTGCCGTTGGTAGAGGAGCAAAAAAAAAAAGGAATTTGTATCTACTTCTTGATTCGATGACAACTCGAGTGAAAATGTGTCGTAGACTAATATTTCATGCGATTTGTCATCCATTGAGAAGTAGGTGTTCATTACTAGATTTTTAAAGAAATTGTTATGAAATCAATACGCATTCTTTATAGGATATTGTTGTAAGATATATACAATCATTTCGAGTTGTGATGTGTACACATTAATTTTAGAAACTTATTATGTTTTTGTGAGTTAATGCCGCATTCATTCAAATTTAAGGAAGACCATAAAGAGCAAAACTACATGTACAAAAAACATCTGAATGTATGTGTAACGTCCGGATTCGCCAGGTAAAAACTTTTGCATTATACTTCTTTTACTTGTGGACTAAACCTAAGTATGTTGGGCATACACAAGGTACGCACCACGTACTCTTATGCATACGCGTATCGGAGGTGTCCACTGCGTACGTTGGGCGTACCCATATGTATGTGGGTCGTACACAAGTTAGGGGCAAACCCTAATTTTTAAGGTTTGCGCCCTACTGAAACACATTAAGCCCTTCACCCTCTTCACCTTATCAGCCTCCTTTACTTCTTGAGCCATATCTCGAAACCCTAATCCATTTTCCCTAAAGTTTGAGCTTGTGTGGGTGTGTGTGTTGCTTAAAGAAAAAGAAGGAGATTTGTGAAGAAGAAGTAGACTAGCAAGAGCTTGTAGATCCAGAGGTGTCTTTCCATTTCTAGCTTATTAGAGGTAAAAAGCTCCTATCTTGATGACTCCATGCGTTAGTTTTAGTTTAGGGCTTATATTCTTCATATTATGGTCCTTAAGGTGGTTATTAAGAGTATAAGCTACTCCAGAAGAAAATAATGTTAGATCCTAGTGTCTCTAATGTCCCTTGAGCATAAAAATGGAGTCTTTATGGATTAATTTCAAGCATGCAAGGGTTAAATTTGGGTTCATCAAGTTAGTTGAAGATTTGACCCATTCAAGACATGTAAAAGCATAAACTTTGCAACTTTATGGATTAATACACTCTAATGAGCATAGATCTAAAACTAGACATTAGGTCTTAATTGATTATGACCTTAAAAGTGGACTTTGCCAAGGTGCAGCGTACGTCGGGCGTACCTAGGCCGTCGCACGTATGCTCAAGAAGTCCCGTGGATGCGAAGGTAGTGACTAGGCCCCGCGTACTGGAAGTACATTGAGCGTACTCACTAAAGGGGGGATTAGGCTTTATTTCAAGCTCTTTTGTGGCTTAAGGACTTTGGGCCCTTGTTTAACTATGAGTTGTTCTATGATGGGCTTTTAGACTTGGACCCATTTTTGACATGGCATATCTTTTAAGCCTTGGGACTAATTGTATGTGGGCCTTGGTGGATTAGGCCCAATAAGGCAAGGATTAAGTAGCTTTTTCCCTTTAAAGATAGGATTTATGGTTTAGACCCTCGTGGTGGGCTATTGACTTAATTTCTAATTAATGTTTATTCTACTAGTGATTTAGAGTTAGAGGATTTTGCGAGTCAGCAGCTTGGGTGTGATTTGATACCTTCAGTTTGAGGTGAGTTTGTTTCACTATATTCGTGGGTCGAAGGCACCAATGTCGACCCACTAGCTTATACTTGTAGTATGATGATTGTCTTCGTGATAATTGTCTGTTATACCTATATCTGATTGATGTCTCTGTGACTCTCTTGTTATGATATTATGTGGTAGTAGTAGGGGTGAAATAGACCTGATACCGATTGAAAGAGACTGAAGGGGTTGAAATATATCTAGTACCGGTTGAAAGAGACCGAAGGGGTTGAAATATACCTAGTACCGGTTGAAAAATACCGAAGGTGTTGAAATATACCCAATACTGGTTAAAAGAGACCGAAGAGTTTGAAAGCACCCATATACGCTTGACTATTATGTGTGAATAGTATGGGGTATTTTGAAGGAACTCACTAAGCTTTGTGCTTACAGTTTTTAGTTTATGTTTGAGGTAATTCCAGCTCCAAAGGGAAGGGTCCGACCTGATCGCACTACATACACCTATGTTTTTTTTTCCGCATCACGTGATTTTGGGATTTTGTATTCTGATAATATTTTATTATGATATACTCTCGACTGTTTTGATATGATTATCATATGGTCGAAATGAATTTTTTTTTAAAAATTATCTGAATTTTCGGATGTTACAGTGTATTTACTATTTTTGCAGGTGGTAGCGAAACTTTAAGATTGCCAGAAAACTCATGTTTGGTCGAAAAACTCAATGGTATATCGAGAACAAAATTTAGTGACTAAAATGTATACAACACTTAAAGTTGGTTAACCTTACAAGTTATTATCTTTAAAATTAAAGAAGATTTATATTATATTTTAAATAATAATTATTTATAAAACCTAAAATAATAATGGAATTATTTTGTGTTCAATTCAACCCGAACTGGTAAATTTTAAATTAATCAATATGATTTATAAGGGAGGACGGAGCTCCTTGAAGAAAATTAGGGGAGGTGTCGGGGTACCTCCAAGATTACGACCCCATGATGAAAGGTGGCATCGTACAAGGGAAGAATAGGGGGTTACATAAATCGTACAATGTCTCCCTATTCTCTAGATTTTTTCTTTACTCTCAAGCTTAGATACTTGTTATTTATACATGAATACTTGTAACATATATTGTTTTGAATCTTTTTAATTGAATGTGTTAGAAAAAATAAAAAATTTATGTGTTGTAGACCATGAAAAGAAATGATAATAAATATGATTTTTATTTGTTGTACCTCCACCGTAACTGACCTCCCTTTTATGCTTTCTTCCACCCACATGGCTTCCTTTTTTACCACCTTTATATGAAACTATAGTTGTAAAATAATATTATTATATATCCAAACAGTAAATTGTAAATTGGCTTTGCTTTAATATTAATTTTACTTGGTAATTAGTCGAGTCAAGTTTTGGTAAATTGAGTAATCTAACATTTATAAATGACAATTTTAACAAAAATAACCAACATTTTTTTTGGAAAAATGACCACTTGCTCCCGAACATAGAATTCCGGAGCCGTGGTCTCCGTTCCTACTCCGGATTATAATCTCATATATATATATATATATATATATATATATATATATATATATATATATATATATATATATATATGGGGGTGCATGTGTGTGGGTGTGTGGTTAGAACCTTAGCTTCAACCAAGTAATTTGTAATTATCTCTTATAAAACTGCTTCAAAATGAGGTTCTCGGAGAGTCAGCACGAAGAAATCTTTAACAACCTGTCTGTTTACCTTCACAACCTTAGGAAAACTAACCCGCATACTTACACTCACATCAAAAATAATTTGATGGATCGTTTCGAAGCTTGTTTTATGGCTATTGGATGGGTGGTATATTTGTTGTTTGCACTTTTCTATTGTTTCTTTAGAATATATAATGTTTCTACATCTAAATTAATTTGTTTTTGTTTCCAAAAAATACATGTTCATGCATTCATAGATTGCTTCTTGTCTGTCATCTTCATGGGTAATGTCCCTCTTAAAAGGGAATACCTAAAATAATGTTTGTAGCGGTTGCTATCGACGGGAACAACTAGACCCTCCCTATAGTATTTGGTCTGGCCGTGGAAAATAATTTCTACTATTGTACATGGTTCCTTATGAGGTTAAGAGAAGATCTAATACATGTTAGGGAAGTATCGTTCATAACAAATATGGACGATGTTGTTAGTTCTTGGATAGAGCATGCATTGATTCTTATCATGGGTATACTTCTAAAAGTGTGTTCAAGTATATGCGCACAAGAGACATCTCTGGAAGAATATTACAACCTTTGTTCTAGATGACATCCAACTCATATATTGTGTTTGATTTTAAAAGAAAACTTCCATCAGCCAACCCCCTCATGAAATACTTCCCAACATCGGTCATGCGAAATAGGCAATAACCTATTTCCCTAACATTCGTTGGATTGTAGTCAATACTGATGTTCCCCAATTTTTTTGTTATCGGTAAATTTAACGTAATGTACCGATAATAATGTTTATCGAGGCAATTCATGACTACATTCAACGGACTTTCGATGAACGCAGATTAATGACAGGTAAAATACCGGGTGAAATATTAAATTTACTTAAATACTTGTACAAGAGCCTTATTTGATCATATTTACTTTTCAACGTGCTTGACTACCATACTCACCCCGTATGCTGAAATGGTGCTTCACAAAAGGATGAAAAAGATCCCACTAGAGATCCCGTCTCCACTCCCGTCCAACATTTATCGAGTTTTTTATTTTAAAAAAAACTTGTGTTGTTGATTTGAACCGGCATACATTTTCATGTGGTAAATGACGCAGTTTGGGTATAGCTTACGGTCATGTTATTGTGGCATCACGTCATTCGAACATCCATGAATTACCTGATATGGTTCAAATATATTACCAAACTGATTTGTTTCAGACTGCCTACCAGACACAAACCGTACACCCTCTCCCCCCTCCATAAGCATGGGAAATACCAAACCCTTTGATTGCAGTTTTATTGCCAATTTAATTGCAATTAATTATGTTTGCATTTGATTTGTAGTGTGTAATGAAAAATATTATTATAGCCCTAATATTTGTTACGTATTTTAAAGATAGAAAAATATAATTTACAAAATCCATAGTAATACTAACAAACAAGCAAACATTACATATTAAAAATATTAATAAGTGTTACAAAAGGGAAACTTAGTTGATGAACATAAACCTTACAACTTGTACATAATGATTCCAAAAAAGAAAACCAACTACAAATTAATGCTATCTTCAAGTGCATATTTTGGGTTTAAACTTTCTTCCTCGATCGAAATAAGTTAATGATTATCACGAATTATTGTCTTTTGCTTTGTCAATCCAATAGATAAACTCAGAATGTGGTCCCTGAATATTTAAGATCAAATGCTTGGCGTATATTGTGTAAATTAATATTAATTCAAAGAAAAATAATAAAAGGATAACCTACATATCTCTTTAGGACAAATGTAAAAAACCGTCTATGGTTATTTCTAGTTGTTGATGTCCTTATAATCCATTTAGAGCCACAATCGTGGTATGTCATTTCTTTGGATTATGATAAATGATTTTTTAGTAGTAAATTTAACAAGGTAAAGAGTTTTGATGTTTGAATTCTTTTATATAATGACTTTTACTAGGGTTATGGTTCCTGACACTATTCTGGAAATACATCGCGAAGCCACATTTCAGAATTGATATTTCAGACCCTAATTTCGGAACAATAATTGACCTAGATTCATGACATATGTGTAGTCATTCCGAACAGTAAAATTCATAGATTTCGAACAACAAATTTCATAAATTCCTCACAGTATTTCGGACCAGCTATTTTGGACCATTGTTTCGGAGCCACGTTCTAGACCAACTATTTCGGAGCCACATTCCGGACCAGCTATTTCAGACCATTGTTCCAGACATTCCTTTTGTACGTAATTGTTATAGATTCCTGACATATGTGTAGTCATTTCCCAATAATAAAAGTTATAGATTCTTGACAATATGTGTAGTCATTCCGAACAGTAGATGTCATAGATTTCTGTCAATATTTCAGACCCTTATTCCATAACCCCATTTTGAAGCCACTTGTTGGAATGAGTATTTCGGAAACTTGTTCCGTATATTGCTTTTCGACCTTAAAATGCACCTAACATGAATCCTCAACATTGAAATAAAATTGTAATGAGTTCATCTCAAGATGGTGTTTGTCATTTGTGAATAAGAAGATTTTTATGTTTATTCAGATAATAACCCGTTTCTGGGAGGCCCAAATTTCTTACTCCCGGATAAAATGTTTGATGACGTTTTCCAAGCTATGAAGGTTGCTGAAGAAGCAAACGAAAGGGACTTTGAAAGAAGTCACACACTAAATCAACGTGCAAACGATCTAGAGGAACAAGTAAATGAAAACGAAAAATGGGTTGTTGAAATGATGAAAGAAGTGAAATAAGCTAAGAGGTGGATTGAAATGCAAATAAGGAGATGAATAAGCTACGTGCAGAACGGGACCATATGACAGATGTTTTTAGAATTAGAGGAGATTTTATTAACCGAGAACAAAATATGTATCCATTACAATTTTCTAATCTGTGGAAACCAATCTAAGTATGTAGTAGATTTTATAATGCTCTTTGCAATAATGTTAATGAAAAAGGATAATTGTCATTTTAGATAATCATATCATTTTACAAAATTCAGTTTGAAAAGACATTACAATATACATATTTAAAATTAGATTACATTTCTGGCCGATAAAGGAGAACTTGCATCCGATACAAACTAGTTGTGTCTACATGATTTTCAAACAATTCCATATTGGTCTCAATTAGTTTGAAACCTTTATCAATCAATTCGACTCGATCTTCTGTTGTTGGAGTTGTCCTACGTGTTTATTCGATGATATCAATTGTGTTCACAAATTGCCGTATTTCTTCAGACATGATAATGAGGAACATTTGCATGCTATAAAATGCTACTTTTCTATGGTCCTTAATAGGTGAAGGCGGTAATGGGATTTCCAGTATTTTCATTCATTGTTTAGCACGTTGATAATCACAAATCATTTTTAATGCAGTCGTATCAACAAGACGTCGTTGCTCGTCTTCAAGACGTGATATAACATACTCTATAGGCAAGTCATCATCATATTAGTATGCCTAAATTACATTAATATAATATTTAAAAACCAATGTTCATAAAAGTATTTAATAATAATAATAAATACTTCCTGAAACATATTCATAACGAAAAAAAAAAACTTAATTGCAACTAGGCTATTATAACAAATTTTTCAGCACGTGCTCTAGTACTATCTTTTAGAATCCTATCAACTTTCAATTTAAGTTTTACCACCCTTTCTAATTTCATTTAATTTTATGTGTGTATTTGCTGGTTTATTTTTTACTTATTTTGAAACTCAGCATTGTCATTTTTTTCTACAAAAACAAAATTTCAAGAATATTTTAATACATTACCGTAAAAATAAAATATAACTATAAAATTATTATTTTTTTCGATTTTACCTTTATCGGGTACAATTCTGAAAGCTCCTTTATGAAATACAACTTCGTCGTCCGTAAAACTCACTTTTTTTAACAATATCCATGCTAACTTGTCTTTGGACTAACATGGGTTATTAAACAATACTTTGAAAAAAATTATATATTATAGTTATTTCGGATCATCATTCCATAATAAATCATCGGATTCCAGACCACGTTCATCATGTTACGGACCTACATTACCATTTCGGAACCCCTACAATACCTAATACCGAACTAAAACAATTGATTAGAAACACATTACAAAGTACTTATATAACATTCATACACGTACAACGAGAAAAAGATAACAAAAAACAAAAGGATAATTCGGATATTCCGAAGTTGTTTCATGTGCTCCGGACCATTCCAAACAGTTATGGAATATGTAAATTGTTTTAGAAAATCAAATGCAAACTAACTTAAAATGTAGTACTTACATGGTTTGACGAATCCATGTTCAAAATTTGGTCCGAAATCAGGGTAAATTGTGATTCAAATCTGCTAATTCTGAAACGTGTATTTTCGGACTTTTGTATGTGGGACTCATATATACACCATTAGGCTACATTATTAAGCTTGGGCCGGTTTTTGGGTCCGAAAAAAGGTTAGTTTTTAAAAGAAAAAAAAAACTTCATTATAATTATTAAAAAAAAAAAAAACCCAAAAAAATGATTAGATTACTCAAAATCCCAAAATATTATATATAATATCAACCCTCAAATATTTTTCCCCTATCTTAAAAAGCTTCGAATTTTTTCTTGTCAAACTGAATTTCTGAAAATAATCAACGTTTCTTCATACTTATTAAAAATTACGATATTAACACATATAAATTAACAACAAATGAATAATAAATTTTCATTCATTGGTTACAATTTCTTGGTAAAAGGGCAGTCACTACGGATTATTTTAATGATTGGGTAGGCACCATATTTTATTAGATTGAAATATTATAAGTAGGGTTGATATATATATATATATATATATATATATATATATATATATATATATATATATATATATATATATATATATATATATATATATATATATATATATATATATATATATATAAAGAGAGAGAGAGGAACAAGAAGATACTAGGAACCTTATCAACAACCTATTTCACGATTATTAAAGTGTAAATATCAGGTTCTAAACAACGATTACAGTTAACATTGCATCAATATCAAGCTTCAAGCTTTATGAGTTATGACAAGACACGATCGTTTGTTAAAAAATAACATAAGGCAACAAGTTTATATATATATATATATATATATATATATATATATATATATATATATATATATATATATATATATATATTAGTCATTTTTATATAGACATATGACTTAAGACGACGTTTTGTTAAAACGTGATTTTAGGTATAAGCCTTGGAATTATGTCGAAATCATGACGATTTTTTAAAACCATGGTGAATACTGATTAAATATATAAAAATCTTTTTTTTTTGTCTTTTCGATAAGAAAATGAAAAAAATATCATTTTTATAGCCAAATATTTTCATTTATGTATTTATTAACTGTTTAATATAGTCATTCATATTTTAACGCAAACTTCATATAACATTCAAAACTTAATACAATACATTCACAAGTTAATACAATACATTCACAAATTAATACAATTCATTCACAGTTTAACAATCAAAATTTGTAGGTAATACAATACGTTTACACATTGTTACACAACATTCATGAGATCAAATAAACCATTCATAAATTCATGAGATCAAACACTTGTGTACATCTTGTTTCCTATTTATGTAAACACCATCACTGAAGGCCAAATTAGTGTGGTGGTGGAACCACCGTCCGCCACCATGAAATACACCACATACACACCAAATCTAACATGAAAATGCACAAGCACACCATATACCATGAGGCAATAACGATGGTGACAATTGTGTGTTATGTGTTGTGCTATTAACATATGTGTTCTTTATCATAACTTTGAACGATGGACGTATTTGGGGATTATATGTTTTCCCTTTGACTATATATAACATCTATTGGCTCACGCAACAAGGGCTGACACTTGTTTTACTTTGTGTTATATGATCGGTGTAGGTAACTTATGTATTGGCTTGTGAGATGGGATGATTCGAGGTATTAGAGATTTTGTTTATCGATACCACTTGAACATGTATTTTATTTATTACTTTAAGTACTTTTATTTCAGTTATATTTAAATAGTGTTGGAGTTATGTTTTTTAATTTGAAAGTAACGTTGCAGTTTAAATGATTTTTTTAATAATTAAAAGCTAAGTCTTCTATCGTGATTTTTCAATTTAAAAGATGTTAAAATAACTGAAAACATATACGGTAAAATTCACGGAGGTACAATTTGGGGATCCTTTATTATGTAAATTGAAATGTTATAACATATATTTGTGTCACATTGATTTATTTGATTCGTACTTTAGGCCTATAGTGCAAGGGTCAAGAGTATATTCCTTTGAAGAGTTTGTTGTGCAGTTTTGTTTACAGACATGGTGACACAAGGCGTATCACATGTTCAAGTAAAGAAGATAGGGTGGTGCTTTTCTAAGCTTTGGAGTAAGGTGAGTTTACTGTAACATCCTAAAATTTAAGACTAGGTTCTTAAAATAATATAGTAAATAAATAAAAGATGATTTATATAGTTAAATCGTCAAGGAATAATCATATAATTAGTTGATATGAAATTTAGAAAGTTAAATGTGAAAATAATAACATTTTAAAAGTTAAATGACTAAAAGTGTCAAGTTGGCAAAGTGAGTTAACCAAATGACCGACTCAATTAATGGAAAGGGCTACTAAAGTTATGTAATAGATGGAGGATGACTTGTTATGTCAATCTTTTAGGCAAACATGAAAATAAATGAGGTAGTGGTAAATTTGACAAAATATGTCAACTAAAGGGACGAAATATGAAAATGTTGGGGAAATAAGATGCATCCGTTTCCCCTCAATCATAAAAAATGTAGAGGGGAAGATAAGGAGCTCTCTCATGTTGATTTTCTTCCATTTTTCATCTAAGGTTTGATCCAAGACAAGATTTGAGCATCCAAGCAAATGACTAAATTTCAAATTCAAGGTTTAGGAAAACCTTAATGTTGAAATTAGCTTCTTCTAATGGTTAGGTTCTGGTTCTAACCTCCCTTGAGCAGTTTTGATGATTCCAATCTCTATCTAATCACTATATTGGTGGATTTGATGATTTGGGTGAAACTCCACATGAACCCTAGAAAACCCAAATTGGGGATACTGCAATTGATGATGAAATTGTATTGGATTATATGACCTAGATAATATTTTATAGAAACAAATCCAATTGAAATGCTTAAAGTCATCCATTATGCTAGAATCAAGTATAAACATGAATTTGTATTAATTTTGAGGAAATATGCTGAAAAACCATACAAACCCAGTTAGACATGATATTTAGGGAGTAAATGAACTCCACAAACATGAAGGGATACTATTAGGATAATTAGAATCCTACAACACAAAGTGTCACTTGATTACTTCGTGAATCCATGGAATTTCTAGATAAAAGGGCAGTTTGGGAATTTCACAAATATGGAATAGAATTGGCAATCCCATGTTGCATTAAGTGATTAAAAATAGGAATGGGTAAGATATTAAGCACTTGACAACACCCAGTGATGTATTAAATGATTTGGGAATAAGTCATATTGGTTGAAGAGTGTTATTGAGCAACTTTAGCTCTTAACCCTTTCAATTGAGTGTTTATAAGCATTTATAGTGTAATAGTGGAATTAAGGACTTAATTAATTAAGTTGAATGTTTTGATACGATAAAACATCCTCTAAATTTGTTTAAGATCCAATAGAGGTTTATGAAGTGTCAAGTTAAAATTTAAAGTGAAATGACCTCATTAAAAGTGTGGAAAAATAAGTTTGAATCCAATTGAAATGGTCCTATGTCTAGGAAAAAAAATTATCCTAGTTGATTTTGACAAGTTTGGGAAATTCTAAAAACCTTTATAACTTTTGCATACAGATTCTAAATTACGTACAATTTATCCTACATTTATATTTTTACATGATGAATCGTTTGAAGCAATAAAATTTAGTAATGGAACCTATGAAAGGCATTTTAGTCATTTTAATGACTTATGTCCATATATTATATGTAGTGTTTGAAGGGTGTTTACTTAAGTAAGGAAGCTTGGAAGAGACTGAATAATCTTCATTGTTGTCACACCCCAAAACCGGAACGGCGGAAACGTTCTAGGGCGGAGGCCATCATGTACAGTATCACAACAAAGCATAATGGTAAACAAGCTACAATATCATCCATTGCGTTAATAAAATAATTTAATACAAGTGTGTTCTGTATAGTATGAAAGACACTAAAAATATGAATCAAAATAAGAGATGAGTCTTGAATGAGCTCCATCATTTCAAAAGCTGGCATCGATACTTGTCTACTGGTGACCTGAGAATACAAGTTATTTTAAAAGAGTTTATCTGCTTTAAAGTTGGTGAGTTCATAAGCATTTTAGTGTCATTGTTTTGTATGAAAATGTTTGTAAGAGTTTGAAATATAAGTTTGTAAAATTTTATAGTAAGTGTTTGTATTTCCTAGAAAATCCTATATTTTCTACTAACAGTAGCCTTCTACCAAGACATCAAATGTTCTGTTCGTTTGTTTCTTGTAAAAGTGTATTTTTCCTGAGTATAACTATCATTATCAAAATGTAGTTTACATCATCGTTTATGTGAGAAGATCACAAATTAAATGCAATAGGGAAAACAATGTTTTAATCCAGTAGTGACACTACTGTCTATAAATTGATAAAATAAAGACTCTAGGTAGTATTAAATGTGTTATACCTCTCGGGGAGTCTTATTGCCTTTAATTCTTAGTTGGTTAATTAAAGGTTTAGATGTGAAATAGTTGTAACCATGCTGATTGACGATTGAATACCTTTCGGTGTCATAAAATAGTGAGGTGACATTTTATCACCCCTTGGCCTTACTAGCTAGGACTGTAGCTAGTAATCGGGGTGTGGGAGTGTCTGTTCCGTATAGATCTATACACACGATGCCCGATCTCCATCCAAGAGACTCTGGTTACAATATGATACAACAATGTCTTGTTGTATCCAGAATAGTATGTCACATTTTATTTATCGTATTCTAATGTTTGTATAGTAAGTCATAGTGTATTAATGGTCTCTCTGTATTAGTGTATTGTATGTTCTTTCGTATAGTATAGTGTATGTTCTCTTAGTTTCTAATCACAGTATGTTCATTTTGTTTCTCATAATAGTAAGTTTGTATTGACTCATAAATGAACTGAATCTGGTATGTTTCATTGTACTAGTAATAGTGAGTAGTAACCTCTTAAATTATACCTATTATAGTTTACTAGTGGAGTTGTTTGCATGACTGAGTATGTTGGACTGAAATAAAAGATTTTATGTCGTATACGTATATAGATAATATATAACTAAGGATCAAACGACACTCGGACAACCAATAGGGTACTCTAAGTCCACAACCAAACAAGGAACAAGAAATAAAGTGAGCTATCATTCCTAAGTCCTTCAAACCTTACTTATATAACTATATATATGCATTAGACATGTTTTTGATATTATATAAGTTTAAAAGAGTTAAAAGCAAAGGTTTGATATGTAAGAACAAGTTTGATAAAAAGTTTAATCATGTAAAAGGGTTTGATAAACATTTTAAAGTAGTTTGTTTTATAAAAACAATTAAAAGTATAGCAAATCCATTTGCTTGATAGTTATTAATCACATGTGATTGATATAATAACTATAATGTTTCAACTTGTATTCCCTCCCCCCCTGATGGGTTTTAGGTAAAACAAATAAACTAGAAAACAATTCCTAAGTTCACATGCAACCTACTTTGGATCTATGTTTTATCTATTGAACATACAACTTTGAATTGCAAAACAAGAACCCTAGAGGAGAGAGGCTATAATCGAAATCTACAAACTAGGGTTTAGTAATTACATACCTTTCAATTGTTATAGTAAACAATTGATGATTCCCTTGATCTTGATCTTGATCTTCTTGGAAGCTTAGCACCACAAGTGTAATGCCTCTAATGGAATCACACCCAAACTAGCAAGAAGGAAATTAGAGGAGAGAGGGAAGAGGGAGTATGCAAAATTTCGGCCCTTAGGGTTTCTTCCAAAGAAAAGAGTGACCAAAACATGAACCAGGAGGCTCCTTATATAGCTGAGGGATCTAGGGTTTGGGAAAACCCTAGTTATCCTTTGCTTAGGGCCTAAGCAAACCCAAGGGCCTTATCCAAGCCCCTATGGACGAAATTATTAGGGTTTCCCCTAAAGATTTCGTCCACCCTTATCCAAGGGGGTTCTAGAGCCTTCCACTCAACTATTAGATAATTGCAAACTAGTCCCTGCACCTTATAATTAATTCTTTTAACCCCGAAATTAATTCTAATTAATTTCTGGCTAACAACTAATTAAACCAAATGATTTCTTATTAACATATTAATCTTTTAACATATTAATAAATTCATTTATATTAATTTATTAATCTTATAATAAATTAA
Organism: Lactuca saligna; assembly: GCF_052625555.1. NCBI lineage: Eukaryota > Viridiplantae > Streptophyta > Magnoliopsida > Asterales > Asteraceae > Lactuca > Lactuca saligna. The sequence continues at coordinate 40,475,681 of NC_136424.1, read as the reverse complement.
TATCTCTCCTTTCATAATTTCCTTGTCTGGTTGATAGGTTTGAGGGCAACCCAAAAGGACTGTGCTGTTATCAATTCAAGTACATACCAATTATAGTTATGGGCTTAGACACCTAATCCAACAGTCTCCCACTTGGATAAGTCTGTAATTATAATTGCTAGTATGCCTTCAAAATTTGACCAGCAAATTGTGGCTTCCAAAAAGCTGCTGCCGAACTCTGACCCAGTCAGTTACATGTCCTAAGATAAGTGATCATATAATCCTTTGTTCTGCTAGATATCCCTAGACAAAAGACATGGAATGCAATCAACCTCTCTGTCCAGAATCTATGTTTCCCGATTTCTGATTAGTGATGATGTAGGACTTCTAATTGAACACATCAATTTAGTCCTGGCTGGGCCCAGCACATAAGTCAACACCAAATCATCGAGGGGCCCACAGATATCGCTTTTTCCCATTAAGGAAAAAGGAACGAATAAACATTGACTCATATGCTTGTATCTTTTACTCATCAAATCATACATGATAATACGTTTTATAACACCAAGTTACTGATGCATTTTCGTATTACCAATGCATAACCGACTTGCAAATTACAACTCATATATCTCTGTTTCAAGATTATAAGATATTATCGTCTCAGTATTACTCGTGATGAATTCCATGAAGTAATACTCTGAGCGAGGGTTTATCCAATACTCAAATCTCAATTTCTGAGTACTCATGAACGTTGCAGCAAAATCTATTGCCATGTCTATCCTTAGACAATCTACAATCCAGTTCATGACAGTCTTGATTCACTACTTACTTCCAAAAGTACGAGTGACTGTGGAGTTTGAATAATCTTATTATTCGGGAAGTAAAACATGCAAAACAACGAAATACAATAATAAACAATTGACAAAAGGTAGAACCCAAACTTATAAATAATACTTTATTATTTAATCACCAAAAGTTAACTACATTTACTTTGTTACAAGTTTCCGAACAAAACTAATCTAACTACTAAAACTAATACCATCTTTCAATCCTATGCTTCGAGCATGCTGAATATGCTTAGCCCTACTCAGACCCTTTGTGAGGGGATCTGCTGGGCTATCTTCAGATGACACCCTCTTCACTATAAGATGGCCTTCTTCTACTCTATGTCTGATGAAATGGTACTTTCTGTCGATATGTCTGGTTTTACCATGATCTCTCGGTTCCTTTGTCAAGGCAACCGCTCCTTCATTATCGCAGAACAGTTCCATAGGCTCCTGGATGGTTGGAACAACTCCGAGAACCCCAATGAAGTTCCTCAACCAAGCTGCTTCTTTCGACGCTTCACTTGCTGCTATGTACTCTGATTCACAAGTAGAATCAGCCATCGTATCTTGCTTGGAACTCTTCCAAGTAACTGCTCCTCCATTTAATAAGAATACCCAGCCTGACTGAGAACGGAAGTTACTCTATCCGTCTGAAAGCTAGCATCACTGTAACCATCTACTCTCAAAGTATCATTGCCGCCAAGTACAAGGACCCAGTCCTTCGTTCTTCGCAAATACTTGAGTATATTCTTCACGGCTATCCAATGAGCTCTACCTGGGTTTCCCTGATAGCGACTGACCATGCTCAAAGCAAATGCCACATCAGGACGAGTACATGTCATAGCGTACATGATCGATCCGACAGCGGAAGCATAAGGTACACGACTCATGTCATCTATTTCCTCATCTGTACTCGGGCATTGAGTCTTACTCAATTTGGTATTGCTCTGGATAGGTAGCTCTCCCTTCTTGGAATTTTCCATACTAAACCTCTTTAGTACCTTATCCAAGTATGTGCTCTGACTAAGTCCAATTAGTCTCTTCTTTCTATCTCTCAATATTCTAATCCCAAGAATATAGGCGGCTTCTCCTAGGTCTTTCATGGCGAAACACTTTCCAAGCCAAGACTTAACTTCATTCAAGGTTGGAACGTCGTTACCAATGAGTAATATGTCATCGACATATAACACCAGAAAAGTTACTATACTCCCACTAGCCTTGATATACACACAAAACTCATCTTCACTTCTAGAGAAACCAAACTCTTTGACTTTCTCATGGAAGCAAAGATTCCAGCTGCGATATGCTTGTTTCAATCCATAAATGGATTTCTCAAGCTTGCATACCCTATTGGGAAACTTTGCATCAACAAAACCCTCTGGCTGACTCATGTAAACATCCTCAGCCAACTTCCCGTTAAGGAAGGCAGTCTTGACATCCATCTGCCAGATTTCATAGTCATGAAAGGCAGCTATGGCGAGCAATATCCTAATAGATTTAATCTTAGCCACCGGCGAAAAAGTCTCATCATAGTCAACCCCTGGGGTTTGAGTGAAACCTTTTGCAACCAGTCGAGCCTTGAATGTATGCACATTCCCATCCATGTCTGTCTTCTTCTTGAAGATCCATTTGCACCCAACTGTCTTCCGACCTGGTGCACTATCAACCAAATTCCAAACTTGGTTGTCATACATGGACTTAATCTTGCTGTCCATTGCTTCTTTCCACTTGGAAGCCTCTGGGCCTGCCATTGCTTCCTTATAAGTGACTGGTTCATCTAAGTTTACCAGTGTTCTGTCACTTATGAATGTGTCACCATCTGAAGTAATATGAAAACCATACAACTCAGGTGGCACACTCACCCTGGTGGATCTTCGAAGCGGTAATGATTTATCAACCGGTTCAACAGGGACTGTTTCCTCTGGTTGAGTGCTAGTGTCATCTAAGGTTCCTTCATTGGCTGATTCTTGAATCTCTTCAAGGTCAATGGTACTCCCACTGTCCTCTTTGAATATGAGCTCTCTTTCCAGAAAGACTCCTCTTCGAGCTACAAACACCACGTTTTCACTAGGTCTGTAGAACAAATATCCAAAAGACTGCTTTGGGTAACCAATGAAAACACATTTCTCACTTCTAGCTGCTAGCTTGTCGTGAGTCTCTCATCTTACGAAAGCTTCACAACCCCAGACTTTAATATGTGCTAACGAGGGAACTTTCCCTATCCACATTTCGTGAGGTGTTTTGGTAACCTTCTTTATAGGGACAAGATTGAGGATGTGGGCGGCTGTCTCTAAGGCATACCCCCAGAAGTGAATAGGAAGCGAGGCACGACTCATCATAGAACGAACCATGTCTAACAAGGTTCGATTACGCCTCTCAGCTACACCATTTAACGGTGGTGTCCTAGGAGGAGTCAATTGTGAGACTATCCCACATTCTTTCAGATAGTCGTTGAACTTGGTACTAAGATACTCCTCGCCTCTATCGGATCTAAGTATCTTGATCTTTCTGCCCAATTGATTTTCGACTTCATGCTTAAACTCTTTGAACTTTTCAAAGGTTTCTGACTTATGTTTGATCAAGTAGATGTAACCATATCTGCTATAATCGTCAGTGAAAGTCACATAAAATCGATTAGCATCCCTTGTGGTTGATCTGAAGGGCCCACACACATCTGTGTGTATGAGATCTAACAGACCTTGACCTCTTTCCTGTGAATGGTGATTTTGTCATCTTTCCCAAAAGACAAGATTCACACATATCATCTGATTTTAGGTCAAATGATTCCAACACTCCATCCTTTTGGAGTTGGGCTATGCGTTTCTTGTTAATGTGTCCAAGACGACAATGCCACAAGCATGCCTTGTCTACACTATTAAGTACACTATTTCCTAAGCTATCAACACAAGTCACTGTTTCATACACACCATCACAAGGTAAAGCTTAAAACACAAAAACACCATTCTTATAAACAGAAATTAAACCATTCAAATCATTAAAAATTTAAAACCTTGTCTGAACAATGCATGAAATGAAATAATGTTTCTCGTCATCTCGGACGAATAGCAACAATTTATTAAGTCTAATCTAACATCATTACTAAGCAATAATTGATAAACTCCGATGTTGGTCACTGGTGAAGACTTTCTGTTCCCCATGATCAAGTTTATCCTCCCATGCTCTATCTCCTCACTTTCCTTTAGCCCCTGCAAATCAGAACAGATATGAAAACCACATCCTGTATCAAGGACCCATGAACGAGAAGATAATGAGTTATTAGCAGAAATAGTGTAAATACCTACCGAGGATGGCTTCACTTTGCCATCCTTGATATCTTGCAGATATTGTGGGCAAGATCTCTTCCAATGCCCCTTTTGATTGCAGTAAAAGCAAGTGGCCTCTTTTGGATCAGAAACATGGGGAGTGGAACCATTGGGCTTAGCCTTCGGGCCATTACTAGATGACACAGCTTGAGCCTTGCTCTTCCAGTTTTGCTTGGGAGGACCTTTTACCCTTCATCCCTGCCTCAGCTGTCTGCAACAAGTTGTGCAATTGGGCCAAAGTCTGCTCAGTGTTGTTCAAATGGTAAGTTAAGATAAACTGACCATAACAATCAGGCAACGAGTTCAAGACCATGTCAATGGCCAATTCCTCATCGAAGTGAATGTTGAGCTTGACCAAACGCTCTATGTAGCGTTGCATTCTTTGCACATGAGATACAATTGATTCCCCCTCTTTCATCTTGCAAGCCATGAGTGACTTGACTACCTCAAACTTTTCTTGATGAGCTCGCTTATGGTACTTTTCCATAAGGTCCTTGTTCATCTCAAAGGGCCAGTAGTCCTCATAGTACCTCTTCAATTCTGGGGACATGGTTATAACCATGATGCATGCCACTTTGGTAGCATCATCATAGTGTTTCTTGTAGGCAGCATACTCTTCAGGAGTGGCTTTTGATTCATCAAGTTCTTTGAGCTCCTTTTCAAGGACATACTCTTTGTCCTCAAATCTAAGCGCCATCTTGATGTTACGCATCCAATCGTTATAGTTGGAGCCATCCATAACGACTTTGGAGCAGATGTTTAGTAGAGAGAAGTTGTGGCTGGAGGATGATGAAGCAGAAGTGTTTCTAGGAGTAGACATCTGGAAAGAAAGATAGTTTTAGTTAGATACCAAGACACCTCAATATAATAACCCAAAGATATCATATCAACGTTAGGACCCAACTATGATGATTTACTACTTAGAAATGGGATGCCGAGATCCAAGTTCAAATCTCATAAGGTAGGTGAATGACGATTCACCAATTCCACCATTAGACAAAATAAACGAAGTGAAATTCCTAATTCTTTTGAGATACATTAAAACTATTTAATGGCATGTTTTAATCTCAGATTATGCTCTACTATTTGTGACTGGGATACCGAGGATCACAAACTAGATGTGAATAACCATGCAAATGTGCTTGGTAACCTTATTGTCTTTATCATTAACTATTGATGTGCCGGTAAACCACACACGCTCCATCAAAATGATAATTATAAGATACCCATTACAACTCTTTATTAGTGCCTTTTAGTGTGCCGGTTAACCACACACACTCCACTAACGACCAATAAAGCATAATGTGCAATTTCATGGATTAACATACTTTTCACATTTTTCCTAAAGTAACTAGAGTTGGGATTTTAAAAATAGTGTTCTAGTACTTTCTTTAATAGCATTATACTTTTAATGAGGAGTAGTTGTCCTATCAAATCCATTCTGCTAACGACCCTCCACTAATCAAGGAAGCGGTGGGTAAGAGTGGACACCCATTCAACTACCATTTTATAGGTAATTTCCTTATACCCCCTTATAGACTAGCTTCGTGAATGAGGCATACTAGCGATTTGACTGACCATATTCTTATACATATATAATGTTTAACTTTTAATTATAATATATAAGGTGTGTTTTAAAACATTTTAAAACTCCAAAAGTTTATATAAATTTTCCAAATTTAAACTATTAAATTTTTAAATTTAAATAAACTAATCAATTAGATTTAATATTTATCTATTAATTAACTTTTAATTAATTTATTAAATCTTGTAAGGATTATCTAATCAAATTAATCAATTAATTTAATCCTAATCCTTATCCCTCTAAATTTCGAAAATTAGGGATAAAGGATAATTATCCAATTAATCTAATCAAGTAATAATAATCCAAAACAAGAAACCCTAAAATCTCTAGCATATTTCGAAATTCACAAGGGAGGAGGCTAGGGTTTTCAAAACCCTAACCCTAATTTCGATTAGGGTTCTTTGGAGGCTAGGGTTTTCAAAAAACCTTTGATCCATAACCCAAAAAATCGAAAAATGGCCTTTAGGGTTTAATAGCTATAAACCCTAATTTGCAATTCAACAATTATGAAAATTCAATTTAAAACAAATAATGGCTCTGATACCACTGATGGGTTTTAGGTAAAACAAATAAACTAGAAAACAATTCCTAAGTTCACATGCAACCTACTTTGGATCTATGTTTTATCTATTGAACATACAACTTTGAATTGCAAAACAAGAACCCTAGAGGAGAGAGGCTATAATCGAAATCTACAAACTAGGGTTTATTAATTACATACCTTTCAATTGTTATAGTAAACAATTGATGATTCCCTTGATCTTGATCTTGATCTTCTTGGAAGCTTAGCACCACAAGTGTAATGCCTCTAATGGAATCACACCCAAACTAGCAAGAAGGAAATTAGAGGAGAGAGGGAAGAGGGAGTATGCAAAATTTCGGCCCTTAGGGTTTCTTCCAAAGAAAAGAGTGACCAAAACATGAACCAGGAGGCTCCTTATATAGCTGAGGGATCTAGGGTTTGGGAAAACCCTAGTTATCCTTTGCTTAGGGCCTAAGCAAACCCAAGGGCCTTATCCAAGCCCCTATGGACGAAATTATTAGGGTTTCCCCTAAAGATTTCGTCCACCCTTATCCAAGGGGGTTCTAGAGCCTTCCACTCAACTATTAGATAATTGCAAACTAGTCCCTGCACCTTATAATTAATTCTTTTAACCCCGAAATTAATTCTAATTAATTTCTGGCTAACAACTAATTAAACCAAATGATTTCTTATTAACATATTAATCTTTTAACATATTAATAAATTCATTTATATTAATTTATTAATCTTATAATAAATTAATATCTCTTCTTTCATAATTTCCTTGTCTGGTTGCTAGGTTTGAGGGCAACCCAAAAGGACTGTGTTGCTATCAATTCAAGTACATACCAATTATAGTTATGGGCTTAGACACCTAATCCAACACCCCCCCCCCCCCATAAAAGCATTTAAAATCATTTAAAAGGTTGATTAAGGGGTATGAACTCACATGTAGTGAGTAGATTGGCTGAACAAGTAATATAGGATGCTAGGTGTCAAGTGAAGACTTGAGCACACATACGGATCCTAGTTAGCACATAATGACACATATATGCATCTAATTAGTGATTAAACAACTAATTAAGCAAGTATAGACATCCTAGGACATGGAAAACACTTTTATTCAAGTATTAGAAGTACAAAGGGTTGCATCTAAGGGATGTAGGGCCTCACTTAGGAGTTTACAGCCCAAATGGCAATCCCCCATGAGTTCACGGCCATGGGTTTACGGCACAATGAATTTATGGCCGTAAACGCATGGTAACTTGTACTATTTTTTGAGTTTAAGGTCCTATGGTCCTCTTGGAAGGGCTATAGACTCAAATCCAAGGCTTAAGAAGGAGTTATGGCAACATTGCACCACAAATTAGGGTTTACGACCAAGGGAGATTCCTTGGCCGTAAACACCCTTTTGTTCTTGATTTCTTGGTGTTTTATAGGTGTTTAACATGTGATTCATGTATATAACAAGTTAAGGGTAGTGTACTTACGATTTGAAGGCAAATGGGGGTGTTTTCGGCCCAAAACACTTAAGTGTTCTTGTTGTTCTTGAGGATCTTGAAGATCTAGACTCAAAAGATGAATTTTGTGGATGAATTCAAGAGTGAATCACGGAGAAGATATGTATTAACCCACAAAGGGAAGGAATCACTTACATTTTTGGAGTTTTGGAAGCAAAACCTTAAGATCATTGGGAGAGAAATCAAGTTCTAGGGTTGGAAGTGGTAAAAAGTGATTGAAAATGGCCACGGTTTGTATATATAGCATGGGGTTTACGGCCGTAAACTCATGGTACCTAGCCATAAACTCCTCATTTGAGGGTTTATGGCTTGTTTGATAGATTACAATTCTATTTGGCACTTCCTTTCACCCATTCCTTTGGTGTACTAAGCTCAGAATGCTCAAACAGACTCCAAATAGTGCTAAAAGTTAGCATAAACAAGTTTGATTTTGATTGAAGTGAATGGTTTGTATAAGATAGAAATTTCGGGTTGTCACAATTGTTGAACCGCGTGAGAATGTGTAGGCATTTTTCCCACTTTGGGTTACATGGAAAATTAATTTTTGGTTAACATGATAATGTATTTGAAATATTTGAAATGAATGTGCATTACTTTTGAAATGAGTATTTTGATACTAATGTATCGAATGTGTAAAGCATGGAAATTAATTACAAGAATATATATCTCAAACTAGATAACCCAATAACGAGATATAAAGGAATCTATTGGGGTGATGCTACCCCTTCGCGAGATAGATTACCTAACATATAAGATGTTAGGGTGAATTGATTATGTTATTTTCACCTTGGTATAGACTTATAGGTATTATTAGACCCCAAGTATAAAAATGACAATGATTTAATACCGGTATTAGCCCTTAATGATAGAAATGAATGGAATGTGGAAAATTTCTTTTGAAATATCTTTTGTTTAATATAATGTTTTTAATAGAATGTGATAAATGTGTGGGTCACAAACTCGTGTATCTCACGAGACACTATTTTCTTATGTATCTCTTTTCATTGTCATGTGTCTCAAGTTAAACTCAAGGAGAAAAAAATGATATATGGAAGTTAGAAGTTAAGAGCTAGTGAATGGAGTCGAGCTTGTCAAGTTCCTTATTAATGGTATTGATGTAATTTATATTTATTTGGTATGGTTTGTATGATGCTTAATAGTATCACCCAATGTTTTAATTGTAAATGTTTTTTTTATTATGGAACAAAGTTTTTGTTAAATACAGGTTAATCCCCCTAACTGGTTTTATAATCATTGCATTTTAAACTTTGAAAAATTTAGGGTGGTACATTTACGGGGAGCATATGTCCCAAACTATAAACTTTCCTTTAAAACGTTTTCATATAATATGATTTTAAAATATGTGATGAAATGTGTTTGGTGATCCTTATTTTCTATTACATGCTACATGTTTTCCATGTAAACTAGATAGGAATTTTATACAAAAGGATTTTGGAAAATAAAGCGGTTTACCAAAAAAGTTTAAATGATGATAAAAAATGATTTATGAAGAATTATTGATATGTGATTTTGAAAGGGTTTTCCCTTAAAAGAAAAATGATGGCAATGATCTGGTGTTTTTATGATGAAATGATGTTTTTATGATGAATTGTTGTTTTATGTTGAAATGATTGTTTATGATGAACTGATGATTTATGAATTAGGTAATATAACATATGCATACATTCTAGGATGGGTTCCAAGTATGAATTGCTCATTATATCCATACACGATAACCATGATGATATATTATGATAGTGAGTGTTTTTTAGATAATCCTTTTTATGCATAAGTAGGATACCTACCCCTTTTGGGGTATTCATGTGATGGTTCATGAATACCTAGCCTATCATGTAGATTTGGGATATGTTAGTCTAGAATGAGCTTCTTTATGGATCCTCCCTATTAGTTGTCCTTGGAATACATTCCTTCATAACTATATGGTGTATGTTTGGAATACAATCCTTCATACTTAAGTCCTAACCATCAAATTTGTGAGATTAGACTTCTTAGGATAAACTTTGGTTTTGGGATAGTTTCATGTTACATAACATTAATACTTTTATTTGATTATCCAATTTTTATACTAAGTTGATCTTTGATTTTTAACAAACTAACAATTTTTAGTTTAAGGTTGTTGGTTGGTTTGGAAACTTGAATTGAGTCATTAAATCCCAACTTATTCGAAAATGTTTGTTAAACTTAGTCTGGGTCATTAAATCCCTACTTATTTGAAAAGGGTTTGTTTAACTTGATTTAGGTAGTTAAATGACAATTTATTTGAAATGATTTTTCTTAACTTAATTTGGGTCATTAAATCCCAACTTATTGAAATAATATTGCCAAACAAGTTTTGGATAATTAAATCCACATATGTTTGAAATAGTTTTTGAAAAGAATTAGGTCATGAAACCCGTTTATATTTTGGAAAATATTTTAAACAAAAATGGTTTTTTGGAGGCCAATTCAGGTAAGCTAGATTGTTATGTTCTTACTCAAAATGAATCCACATTGGGTATTATCACTAGACAGATGCATTGCCTAACCTGTTTGACATATGCTCAGTTTGAGGATAGAGGCAAGAGATAGAAGACTTTAGATTGGATTTTGAGAATACCACAAATTGTGTGGTGATCTTAAGTAAGTGCTTTTTATATGTTTAATGTTCACATTGCTACTTTAGACTTAAAAATGTTTATGCTTTTCAGACTATTTTATTTCCGCAAACTTTACTCTGGGAAGATTTGGAATTTAAACTAAAATATTTTCTTAAAGGTGTTATCAACTAGACCCTGGTGAGTGGTGTTATAATTGGGTATCAGAGCATGATTTTAATTGAAATAGGTACTAGGATTTGTTCCCATACTTAAATTGTAAGTGCTCTAGTGGAAATTAAGAATTTGAAGAAGCTGGCCTTAGAAAATTATATAATAGATTATTTTTTTAACTTCTAAATGTTTAATTATTATATTAGAATTAACATGTTAGTTGTTAACATTTATTAACAAAAGAAATCGTACCCCCTATGTTGGATCAAATTCTAGCTTTTATGGTATAAGAAAAAAAGTATGAATTGGTTAATATCAATTATAAGTCCATTCGGTTGGCTTCTTTAGCTTGCATCATCACCTCAAAAATGTCTTTAGACATCTTAGCTAGTAGTGGTTCATTCAATCCTTTAGAAAATTGGTTGATATCAAAACAAGCATATAAATCTTCCTCTTGGCAACACCAAACATCAACTTCATATGAACTCAATTTTATGTAAATAAGAGTCTAATATGATTAAGCACTTTATATAGTACTCAAGAAAATTGGTAGTGATATATTAAAGATTTATGGTAAGGTGGTAAACTGAAGGTGTTATATGCTAACTGAGTTTTTACTTTTTATTTTCTATAAATACTCATTAACTTTTATTGTTTTTTCACACCTCTTCTTCATGTATTCAACTCGTATTATTCTTTATTCCAACGTAACCTAAATTTCATTTCATTTTTTAACTGAAAATGATGGCAAATGTATCATTTATATGGGCTACAAAAGATCTTAACACACACCTCACAACCACAAAACATAATAAAAAATGGTCTCTAATATCTTTCATAATGTTGGTGAAGGTTGTCGGGTTGGTTCTTTCAAGATTATCAAAGTAAACAATGAAGTTGGAAATGTACGATGTCAGTTAAAAATGTACGATGTTTGTTCAAAATGTATGTTGTTAGATTATGAAATACTTTACTGTCAAATAACCGACTCACCAACTCCTAGAATAGACGTAACCAATCTAAATGTGGCGTTCCGGAAAAAGTTATCATATTTTAGAAAAAAAACTCTTATTTTTGTTATTGATCTCCTTTATGAAGATTGGTTTAGTTAATATATATATATATATATATATATATATATATATATATATATATATATATAGAGAGAGAGAGAGAGAGAGAGAGAGAGAAAGAGAGAGAGGGAGAGAGAGAGAGAAAGGGATAGAGAGAGAGAACAAGAACAATTATAAAGTCGAGAATGCGAGAATAGATGTGGACCATCCACTTAAAATTGTTATTTTTATCAAATTTTATTTTCGAATACATTAAATTATTTTAATTTTTAATTCTTTATAAATTAAGATTAATATCAATATAACAATTTTAATATATCTACAAAAAAATTTTAAAATAATTTTATTATTACATGTTTTAATCTAATGCGATTAAACGTTCTTATTCATATTTGATTAAACTATTCATATATGATTAAACAATACTATTCACTTGTAATTAGGCTAGTAAAATGTGATCAAATTGTGTTTCCGCATACTTGATTTGTAACATCCCAAAAATTCAAGAATTTAAAACTTTTAAAAACAACCATCTTACTAATAGAAGAGTTACAAAACCATTATTTTCATAACATTATTTAAAATCCAATCAGTTGTAAAACCAATGATGAATACGGTGACACATTCAACTTGCTACAATCCCCTAAAGTATGTGAAATCATAAAGCAAAACTGTAAGCACAAATCTTATTGATTTTACCCAAAATACCACAATACAATAGACAACATACACAACAAACAACATGCATATAAAGCCTTCAGCTTGACTGGAATACGCTACCGGCCTACAGTCTATCTGTGTAACGACCCGTTATTTCAAATCAATCTAATACTTTAGATCAACTTGTAACTAGTTTTAAAGTAATAAAGAGAAATTATTTGAATATTATGTGCATTTATTTATTTATAAAGATGTAATAAATTAAGATAAAAACGATTATCAAAAATAAAATGTTAGATAAACTCGATATCTATGAAGAAACATGTAGTGGTGGTGAAAAGGATTCCAGAGATATAAAGAAAACTGAAATCCGAGTTGTAACGAAGAAGTTATGACCTATCGAAGTTTCGCGACGGAACTGATACAACATCGTGTGACGTAAAAAGTGAATTTACGATAAAATACTTTTTAGCCTTAACAATCTAAATAAAAGTTGTAGCATACATTAAATCGAGAACATGCAAAAAATAACATCCAAATCTGACTTCGTGTAATGAAGTTATTAATTTTCTAAAATTCAGCAAGTAAGGTATAGTCCGAAATACGAATTATAGATCGAGTGAGTTTTAGCCGACATAACCTAAACGAGAATCGAAGATTTCATCAATAGTAGTCCAACAGTAAAAAGATAGACGAAAATGGATGTCGGATGAAGAAGTTATGAATTTTTAACGAATTTTTCCTGCCCGGCCTGTTAAAAATATAACTTTAAAAATAAATTCAAAATAAGCCGACGGAGTTTAAACAAAAGATGTAGAGTACAGTCTCACCTAAGTGTGGATATAAATAATGTCAAAAACGGAGCTTTTATGAAAAAGTTGTGAATTTTTGAATTTTGAAAAATTAAAATCCGAAGAAGTACGCCCAGCGTACGAGGTTACACTTAGCTTACTCGGAAACTTGGTCCGGAGTCAGCCACATCACCCTATACCTTCGCATGCTGGACGCGTGTTTATTGCATGAGCACATTTGAAGCTCGGAAACCGAACATAGGGCACGTAGCCATTAAGCACAACGTACAGATGTACGCCCAACGTACCGAAGCACGCCCAGCGTAATACGAGACCTCAACCATACTATAAATAGCATGCGAACCACTCGGATAAGTTTACAAATTTCACCTTTTCCTTGCCTTTAAACACCCTTTTAAGCCACTTTAAACCCCTCGAAGCTTAGGGAACCTCCCTAACACCCGAAGAAAGCCCGAATCAATCGAAGTCCTCGAGAAAATATTCTTTTCCGGTTGAAACTCTGCTCGTGCAGAACTCGATTTTCACCAGAAACTCGTGATTTCAAGTAGCGAAGCGCTGCCCAAATCACCACTTATCAGGTGAGTTCTTACCCCTCAGTTTTTACTATATTTTTATATTTTAAGGGGGGGGGGGGGGATACAAGTATAACACAATGAAATATTGTGTTAATAACTAAACTATTCAAATAATTTTCAAGTGTCGTTTTTACTAGGATAAATATACTACTTTACTAGTTTGGGATTTCAAATAAAAAACCATATAAACTATAATAGGTATAATTTATGAAACAAACGTACTATTTTACAAGTTCAGATTACAATACATAAACAAACATATAAACTATGATAAGCATAGTTTATGAGACATATATATACAACTTATTCATTTCAAAATGAGTTTTCATTATTCTACACGTAACTATCGATATAGCTTTGTGAGATATACTTCGATTCCAGTCCTGAAATTATAACCAAGGTCTTCTGGAGGGAGAGTGTGGCACTTGTATATAGATCTATATGGGACCGACACTCCTACACCTGAGCTGTTTGCAACAGCTAGGCCGACAGACCTCAGGTGACAAATGTCGTACCAATTACGACGCCTGAAGAACGTCGTGTTCAGGCATTTCGATGTCCTTAAGCATGATTATGATAACCCACGATTTGGTATTGAACAACACGATTAGTGTATCAATAAGTAAAAAACTTCACTTAGTTTTATTTTAAATAAAACTATAATACAGTATTTTAAATAAAACAACACGAAATGTATGTTTTCTCTATACTAGTATAGTATTCTGTATTTGTACTTGTACGAAAACTGTGTAACTGTGTTTTATATGAATTAAAACTGTATTATACTATTCCAAAGTACATTATCAACTATACATTTTAGTCTTCGGGTATTAAGACTACAAAACATTTACAACAGAAAATATAGGGATTTCTAGGAAAAACATACTTACATTTTCAAGGAACAAATGATAGATTCTCAATTACAAACATGCTTATGAACCCGCCAACTTAATTTTTTACACTCTTTTCAAAACTACTTGTATTCTCAGGAAAACAATAAGTAGGTTGTAACGCCTGTGTTTCTGGGCTTGCCATTTTTAGCAAAGTAATAGTCTAGGTTAACCTTGTAACTCAACTTGAAATAATAAGAATGTATTATTTGTGAATTATGTGATTTATGTGTTTAGTTTCTTGATTTTTATAATTTAATGAATTAAAAATAAAATAAGCGTCAAAATTAAAGTGTGAGATACGCCCGATATCTTTGCATAAAGTTGTAGTGGTTGAAACAAGGATTCCGGAGATATAAGGAATGCCAAAATCCGAGTTATAACGAAGAAGTTATGACCTGTCGAAGTTTCGAGACCGAACCGGTACGACGCCGAGTGATGTAAAATATGAATTTAAGATAGAGCAATATTTAGCCTTAGCGATCTAAACAAAAGTCATAGATTTCGTTAAACCGAGAGCGTGCATAAAAGGAACGCCCAAATCTGACTTCGTATGAGGAAGTTATGATTTTTCTAAGTTTCGACTTAGCAGTATGCAACCCGAATACTCGATTTGAGATCGAGCGGTTTTTAGCCGAAACAATCTAAATGAGAATCAAAGATCTCATTGTTAGTAGCGAAACGATGAAAAGTTAGGCGAGAACGGACGTCAGACGAAGAAGTTATGAATTTATAACGAAGTTTTTCTGTCCCAGCCTTCTAAAAATAAATAATAAAAATAAAAGTCAAAATTAGCCGACAGAGTCTAAATGAAAGTTGTTGAGTATGGTCTAACCTTCGCGTGGATATAAAGAACGTCGAAAACGGAGCTCGTATGCGAAAGTTACGCAATTTAGAAAATTGACAAGTCAATTACGCCCCGCGTAATTTGAGTACGCCCCGCGTACTCAGTCGGATGCAACTTGTCTGACCAATACTCGAGTGCCACCAGTCGACGCACGCAGTGACGTCAAAGTATGCCCCGCGTAACCCGAGTACGCCCCGCGTAATGAGTACGCTCCGCGTAATTTGATTACGCCCCGCGTAATCCCAGACCCAGCAGCCTATAAATAGAACTCGAATTCAGCCATTTTCTCTTGTTCAAACTCTTCTCTCTCTCTAAGTTTTGCCTCGTTTTGCGTGCCGTTTATACCCCGAAGCCCCGGTAATATTCCCGAGCCCCGAAGCAAGATCCGAAGCCCCGAGAATCCCGAAGAGCGTTATTCCCGAGCCGAAACGCTGCCCGCGAGGAGCCCGGTTTTGTGAAGATCTTCCAGATCTACGGAGAAACACCTCTTCTGCAAGCCGTAGTGCTGCCCGATCATCTTCTGATCAAGTGAGTGTGTAGTTACTTTCATTCCAACACAATATTATGAAGTATTTTATATAAAATACGTGCTATGTGTATATATTTTGTTGTTATATATGTGAATGTATACTCACTCTCTTCTATCTTATAGATCTGATTATTTCTCTATGAAATACGTGTTATGTGTGTGTGCCTCATCTGTTATGTGAAAAATGTTTTGATTGAGCATGCTATACAGGTTTTGAAACTACGTATAAAAATGTATATTTTATCTACTAATGTGTTGGGTAGAATATGGGTAGATAGTTGGTGTGTAATAAACAGATGAGAGGCCTCGATGTTGTTTTGATCCAGTCATCTAGCGGAATTTAGATGACGACCACAGACTTTTCTAGACAGTCCAGTGGAACGCTAGCAGGCTCATAACCTGTAGGTGTTAATGAACTTGGGTGTTCATTCGCTGTATTCTATCCCCCCATGGTTGCCTTATTTGACTTATATTGCTGAGGAACCCCCAAAGCATGTGTAGTCGCCCCGATGAAATATTCTTAGACTAGGTCCCTTGTGTTAGTTATTTTAGGGACATAAAGTGAGAATAACGGGAATGGGTAACTGGGTTATTATTGGTTGATAATAATTAATTTAATTATTTATTGTGGGTTGAAAACCCTATATGCTCACCAGGCTCCCAAGCCTGACCCACTCAGTTTTATTTTTATTACAGGAAGTGGCGCAAGCGCTTAAGATGGGCGAACATCAAGTTGTTTTGTTTACAAGTCTGTATATGTATATATTTATTGAATGACTTGTAATGCTATCGTTTATGCTTTATGATCTGTATCGGAACATGACATCCTGACTTTTGATTATGAAATGAAATCATATTTCTTTATGAAATGTTTTGATAAATATCTATTTTATCATGTTTTGTTTTTGGGAACAAATTCCGCATCTCTTTTAAAATTAAAAGGATTTACTCTGAAAACTATTTTAAAAAGCATAAATGAAATCGGTCTTTTCGGGCCGAGATTTTGGGGATGTCACATAGGTATCCACAGATTTTTTAGAAGACGAAGCTTCATAGACTCATGTCTCTTAAACTTTTGATATACATTTTGTTGTCATGTGTACATAATGATTTTGAACACAAATATAAAACTTATACTTTATTAATGCATGGTTGATTGTACTTTGATTTCTATTATGTAATTGTTGTGATATTGAACATGAATTCATCCGCCCCTGCACGTTTCCGTCGTTCCGGTTTGGGGGTGTGACAGATTGGTATCAGAGCATTGTGTATGGTGAACTAAGTATATCAAACCATAAAATATATACAACTATAAATACAATGGGGCTAAAGCACTCTGACCAAGAGTTATACTTTTAAAATGTGACAATACTTTTATAAAAGTATACATACATGTTTAAATACTAGGACAAGTATCAAAAGAATAATAAAACAAATGTATATAGATGTCGGACACTATAGTAAAACCTAGACTGTTATGTAATCATATATGGGATAAATATAGCCGGATCAACTATATTTATTTGAGATATGACCAACATGTGTTTGGGAGTGATCGTAGTGTTGCAACAAGTCTAAAACTTACCAATAAACCATATAGAGAATCCTTATCATTTAAAATACTATAGGTTTATTTTGTAATACTATAAAGCAACATGTTTACATTCTTTATATGCTTCTTACCTCTAAATTCTCGTATAGACATTATGGTAGTGTATCGCCCGCATGGACATCCCTACTTCCCTAATCAAGGGAATAATGGTTGGGTTGAAGATGATCCTGAAGAGGATCCCGAGGAGGACGAGGATGAAGAGGAGATGGGTGAGAATTCTAATGAGGAGCTCGAGGTCTACAACCCACCTCCTGTCCCTATTCCTAGACAACACTTTCAGGGCCCGATGCCCCAATGGGCCGAGGAATTAAGGTTATGGAGCCGAGAATAGGGTCAACGCCCTCCTTTCGGTATGCACATAAATTTCTACAACCTCAAAGGAGGAAGTTCTGCCGATAGGGACCTCCCTATTATAATACGCCGCATCTCTCGCCACACTGATCAATCACGAATATTGATCAACTGAATTCTAGTAGCTAACGCTACCTCCCAAGTTAACGCCATTAATCTTCGTTGTCTGGACGGATATCATGGTCAAACCATAAACCACAATGAGACGCTTCAAGTAGAGATGGTTGCTGCTTAAGCATAAATTAGAGCACTTCGGGAGCATCAAACTATATTAGAGAGGCGTTTGATGGGAAAGGAACACCAGGTGGCAGAATCCATTGCTCAGAGCCGTACCCGCCTCAAGTAGTGTTTACACTACTCCTATTTTGATATAGACTAGGAACTCAAATATGTATACTACTTTTATCTATATGTAAAACTCCATCCCGCGATTAAGTGAATGCACTACTCGTAGGTCGTAATGTTGTAAAATTTTTCCTTATGTTGATATAGTATAGACTTATATCAAGGTTAAATATTCCCTAAAGTATGTACAAATATATATATATATATATATATATATATATATATATATATATATATATATATATATATATATCAATGAAAATGACAAGCATTATATTTCATTGGGAGTTATCATTTATTTTCATAACATTTTGTTTACTTATGGTAAATCTATGATTATTTAGTGTATATGTTAAAGTATTATGTAATTAAAATTTAATTGACTTAGAAATGGTAGGCCCACTTTAGGCCCTGTTCCTTGTTTGTTTGTGGACTTAAGGCAGACCTATTATGTTCGACAGTCTATTCAATCTTAATTACATATAACCTGTACACACCAAATGAATGTAGAAGAACCTAGTACGGAATACATTATACAAATTCATTACAAGTGTTGCTATAAACAAAATTAGCGATTGTTTACTTATATTAGTAGACTTTTATCATAAATCGCTTAATAGAACACTATAACAGTCAGGAAATGATGCAACTAGAACTAAGATACCTGACTCATGATCACTTTAGAGTACTTATCATCATTTTTATTAAATCATTATAGATAAAGATACCTCCAAGGAAGTCCAACAGATAGAACAACAATCCACTAAATCCACCACCCCCACCACCTCCACAGTATGATGTTGTTGTCTTTCAAGCAACATTAACTACCGCCATGGCAGCAACAATGACACATATCAATGCCAGTGGACTTAGTGGGGCAGGTAGTGGTTCCCATCCTTCTAATCATGGGGATATTCATGGTCATCTGAAGGAATGTTCATAAAAGGATTTCACCAATGCTAAACCTCGATTCTTTGATGGCACAGGAGGTGTCATTAGATTAACTCGTTGGTTCGGGAAAATCGAATCAATATTCGAAATTTGTGCATGCCTCGATTCTAAAAAAGTGAAATTTTTAGTGTGTACCTTTACAGATAGAGTTATCACTTGCTGGAATAGCCAAGTTAAACCCCCGACTCTCCCAATAGCCAACAGTGTGAGTTGGAATGATTTGAAAGAACTAATGCTAGTTGAATACTACTCAAGGGGTGACATACAAAAACTAGAACATGAACTCTGGAGTTTGAAGATGAAGGGCTTCGATATCATTACTTACACTGCTAGGTTTAGTGACCTAGCTCTACTGTGTTCTCGGATGATCACCCCAGAGAGTAAAATGGTAGGGAGGTATATTTGGGGATTAATTCCCCCGACTCCAGGAAATGTTATTCCCGCCAATCCACGTACTTTTGATAGTGCCAAATGTCTAGCACAGACATTAGTAGATCATGGAGCTATTCAAGATTCCATACCAGCCATTCCTGAAAAGCCCAAAGATGGAGGCCGCAAAAAGAAATTTTTGAATAAACAAAAGGGGTAATCATTACAAGGTCCTTCTAAGAAACAACAAACTGTGGCAGTACACACTGCTATTGTTCCTACTACTGTTCCTACATCTACACCTACCACTGTTTCTGATACACCAACACCTTTGAGTCGATATGCCAAAACTTTTCCAAAATGTAATAAATGCAACTTCCATCACACGGGAGTTTGCAAAGAAATGCATTGCAGAAACTGCAACAAGAAGGGGCACACTGCCCGCTTCTGTAAAGCACCAACACAACCCATATCTCAAGTCCCCGCTGCGGGAGTAAGTCAAGCTTGTTATGAGTGTGGTGAAATCGGGCATTTCAAGAGAGACTTCCTGAAGATAAAGAATGTTGCCGGTGTGGGGATATTTTTGGCAATTGGCCACAAAGAAGCGATGACAGATCCTACCGTGATTACCGATACGTTTCTTCTAAAAAATTCTTGCGCATGCATTCTTTTTGATACTGGTGCGGAGAAAAGTTTCATAAGCCATCAATTCAAACATATACTAAAACAAAATCCCCAAACATTAAAAGACACATTTACCGTAGAGATGACAAACGAGAAGACTGAGAGTACAAACGACATACACATAGGAGGCACACTTACTCTGAACAACTATTATTTTCAATTTGACCTTATGCTGGTCTCAATTAAAAGTTTTGACATTATTATCGGCATGGATTGGTTAAGTCTTCATCATGCTAACCTTTTATGTTATGAAAAACCTATTCGTCTTAATCTTCCAAGTAGCAAATCTGTCATTATTTATGGCGAAAAATTCGGAACAAACCTTCAAATCATTTCATGTGTCAAAGCCCATAAATATCATCGCAAAGAGTACTATGCCTTTTTAGCTCATGTGGTAGATAAGACACAAGAAGTGAAAAACATCAAGGATATCCCTGAAGTTTGTGATTTCCCCGATGTTTTTCCCGAAGACCTTTCAGGAGTTCCTCCTGAATGCCAAGTCGAATTCTGAATCGACTTGATTCCCGAAGCCACCCTTATAGCTAAATCCCCATATCATCTTGCACCATCATAGATGCAGGAACTATCCAACCAGTTAAACGAACTTCTCAGCAAAGTTTTAATTAGACCAAGCTTCTTACCTTGGGGAGCATCAGTCTTGTTCGTGAAGAAAAATGATGGATCATTTTGCATGTGTATAGGCTACCGGGAATTAAATAAACTCACTATCAAAAACCGATACCCTTTACCTCGAATTGACGACCTTTTGATGAACTTCAAGGAGCTAGTTTCTTCTCCAAGATTGACCTGAGATCAGAATACCATCTGTTACAGTTTTTGGAAAAGTTTAAATTGGTTGGAAATTTTATGGTTGTTACATCAAAACTGTAAGCACAAAGCTTAGTGAGTTTCTCCAAAATACCACCACACAACAGATAACATACACAACAAACAACATGCATACGGAGCCTTCAGCATGACTGGAACACCCCACCAACCTACAGTCTATTTGGTACGCTCAAAGAGCCTTCAGCATGGAGCACCCCACCGATTTATAGTCTATCTGGTATACTCATAGATCCTTCATCATGACTGGTACGCCTCAATGGGCCTTTAGCCTATCTGGGACATTCTCTGGGACTTTGGCCCAACTGGTACACCCCTCGGGCCACAGTCTATCCGGCACGCCCTGGGTCTTTTAGCCGTTAGTCCATACTCGTCTGCCTCAACCTAACCACACATAACATGTCGACATACACATAACCAATGCACATATAAGCCAGTAAACTATAACAACATATCGATATAAGCATTACCGGGTTTGTTGACCGACAACACAAAGCAGTACAGTCTCAACCCACCCATACTACGACTACATATACCACATATAAACATATATCCAAGAAGCAGATAACAGCCAGATCTACTGATCACTATGCATAACATCATCCTATATACTAGGATACAAATCCAACAGATCAATATAGCATACTAACATGCGATAAACTAGGATAACAATCTAATGGGCTGGCCTTAGAGCCTTCAACCCGAAAGTTTAGCGAGGAAGACTCACCTCTCGATCTGATACATAACTGATGAGGTCCCAACTCCGAATCTCAGCTCCAATCAACACCTATCCATCCAAGTGACCAATATCCGTCAAAATCCTAAAATAAAAAATACCCAAAATACCCTTGAGGTTAAACTTGGTCAACAGGCCCTCACGACGTGACCTTCTATGCGTCACGTTGCAAAACACTATATGATAAGATAATCAAGTCGGACCATCCTCACGATGTGACATGCATCTTCTTTACATCGTGAGATCCGTAGGGGTGGCAATTGATGACACAACGTGACAAAATACACGACATGAAACGAAATTGGGACGAAATTGAAATTCGAATTCGTGTTCGTGTCGTGTGTAAAAAACACGACGTCGTGTTGTGTTGTGTTCGTGTTCAAAATTCGACAAGAAATTGACACGATTTAGCATTTTTATGTTGTGTTTTTTGTGTTTAAGTATTAATTAAATAAACTAATTTTTATTTTAATTATCTTTGTTGTGTCGTGTTTGTCTTTTTTTAATTGGTTCATTTTCGTGTTAGTTAAAAAAAACACAATATCGTGTCGTGTCATCTCAGACAAAAACACGACATGATGGCCCGATTTGCCACCCCCAAAGATCCGTCTAATTGTTATTTTGCTCCAAAAACTTCTTAATCCATTAAGCCTTTAATCCATCTGTTCTAGGAGGCTTCCTAACACTCCAAGGATCACAAAATTGATGCTTTATGGTCTTGTATATCCAATACAAGACATAAGCTCAAAATGAGTCATCGATGGATAAAAAGAGGATCAATTCTCATGCATGAATTCTAACATCATTGAAACTTCAGATGCATGACATATAGGCATCTAAGGACCCTTAAAGTTGCCAACATTATGGATTTCTGACACTCCAACACTCATGATCATGGATAAATATACATAAAACCCAAGATCTAGCAACAAGGAAAAATAAATCTTGGATCTTGATTACTTACATCGATCCATAAATATAGCTAAAAATTGCAAATGAAACTTCCAAGCTGCAACTATACTTCCATGATGATCTCCTCCTATTCAAATAACCAAAACTCCAACAAAATCTCAAGAAACACAAAGAAAGGCTAGGATTAGCATTTTAATGAGTTTAGGGACAAAGGAGGCTGGTTTGGAACCCTAAGATGAAGTTTATGGTGTTTAAATATGATGGAAACCCTAAAAGATCGTAGGATTGGGTTGCAGCTCACCTCACGTCATGAGCTCTTAATTCTCACGTCGTAAGCTATGTTTAAATCAAAATCCTTATTGATGACACCTTACGCCGTGACCCTTCAATGGTTACGTCGTGAGCCCTGATTTTACCAAGAAACCAGGCCTTTGACTCCTTGAAGCCCAACGTCGATCCGATTTGGAAACGGAGTGTTACGTGATTTAATAATTGTTTTCATTTGAACCTCCCATATATATATATATATATATATATATATATATATATATATATATATATATATATATATATATATATATATATATATATATATATATATTCACACACACATACACAGTTGAGAATGGTGCTATAATGTAATTAGAGTGTGAAATTTAAACTTTGAAATTTGAAATAAAAAATCGATTATTAATTTAATATAATTAGAGTGAGAAATTGAAAATTTAAAATTTAAAATGAAGAATTAATAGGTTGAAATGTGGCATGATAGGTGACATATAATATTAATGATGATTTATAATATTGTGACGCTTGTAATAAACTTATTCATTTATTAGAATAGGGATGTGTGTGTGTGTGTATATATATATATATATATATATATATATATATATATTGTACGGATGTGTGTAGACAATATTATTTTATGAGAATAATTAAAAGAATAAGTAGTTTGGTAATATGAATAAATTCACCCTCACATTAAGTATCCTGGCTATAATGCATTCTCACTAATTTGGTATTCATTTTTGTTCTCATGTATTATTTTTCATTCATTTTAATTCTTACATAATACAATTAATAAGAAAACATTCTCTAAGATTGAGAATCATAAAAAAATTTCTATAGTTTAATTAGTAAAAATACATTATAATGATAACAGTTTTGTGTGGTTGAACGTATTAACATTATCAAAGAACAATTTTTTTTAGTGATTCTCAGAGAATAACAATATTCACATGACTCCGCTATAAATATCCATACACATGTGAGTCTCTCTCTCTCTCTCTCTCTATATATATATATATATATATATATATATATATATATATATATATATATATATATATATATATATATATATATATATATATATATATATATGCGCCAGCTTTGAAGTATAGAGAAACTGACATTGCCAACTATCATTTAATATTGTTTAGTGTGCGTTTATTGATTTTTGTATTGTTTTCTAGTTGTACATCTTGAAGCAAGAGCTCTCATTCAATCATATTCTGAATTAGCAAGACTCCCATGGGTTTTTTACTTCATTTCACACTTGGACCTTTAATTTAATAGCCAACTGGTTAATTGATCTCTTTTAATGCAAGTTTAATCACATCTCATATTATGGCCAATTGGCTTCTGGATCTCTTTTGATATTGTGTTATGGAAAGCGAGAAATTCAACCTTTTTCAAAAGCTTGAAAATTTCTTTCATAAAAATGGAGGATCAAATGCAATTCAATTTATTGAATTCGACGAAAATTTGTGTTGATTGGTATGAGTGTTATTGTAATCCGTTGAGCTCATACTTGCTTTGATTGTCTTGTATTTTGTATTTTTGCTCGCTTTGTTTTTTTTTTTTTTTTTCAATATTATCTTTTCCGTCGTTAGAAAAATATATTCCCCACCGTTCATACAAAGAATAAATGGTAACCTGATATTAGTTATATATTTATTTATTATTATTATTATTTTTATTTTAATAAAGGGCCATGGAAAAGGATTCATGACCTGATGTTAATAATTAACTGTTATTATGTCTAGACAGCAATTTTTTTTACAAGAAGGCTTTGATATGATAAAAACCTTACATTTTGGTCCTACATTGCCAACAAGTTCTGAGAAATTACATCATAACCTCTAAACCTAAAATAAAAGGAGAGAATTATCATAATTTATTAGCACCAGGTTGATCCAAATCTGTACATTGTAACCCCTTGTTTGGTAGGTTAATTATACATTTATATGTATTTTAGTCAACAAATTAAGGAATCTTCTTACTCTACAGCTTAAGCCAGGCCCCAGGGGTGTGCAAAAATTCAAAATACTCGGAATAAAGATGTTCATAATTAGAGTACGTTATTTGGATGTATTGCTTGATAGTTATTATATATTATTGGAAGAATTTGAGCTTTATAAGTTACTTAAAAATCACATTTAGTTATCCAACCCCACCATTTTTTTTGAATTTGCATTTGCGTCCTCACTTGTATGTAAAGAACCTTTGGCATACAAAAAGTTAGAGAGACAATGAGATGATCATTTTCTAGGTAAAAAGAGAAGTAAAGAGAGAATAAAAGGGAGTGATGTGACATAACCCT
Source organism: Lactuca saligna (assembly GCF_052625555.1). NCBI lineage: Eukaryota > Viridiplantae > Streptophyta > Magnoliopsida > Asterales > Asteraceae > Lactuca > Lactuca saligna. The sequence goes on along the minus strand of NC_136424.1, from coordinate 40,450,353 downwards.
GAAGTGAAATGCAAGAAATAAGAAGAGGTGAGATATGGCATCGATCGTGATATGTGGTATACCCATAGTTGCATAGCTTAGTGACTTGTAATTTTAAATGTAAAATAGAATTTCACATTTAAAATGCATATGTGGTACCATACAAGGTTGATATGGCATCGATCGTGATCCATGTATTTACTCTTCCTACCAAACTCAAATGGAGCCCCACTGCCGCCATCTTCTTTAACCCTATCTAGTGTTAGTTGCTTCACCCTCCATTGGTAAAAAAAGCACCAAAATGTTCATATATAACCATATTAAGTTTCGTATTAACTCTCCAAAAGATTTCTAGAAAGGGGAGGAACTTCAATATCTTTACTATAACATCTTTGAATGGGCCTATCTGAAATAACTTTTAATAAAATCTTTCAAAATAATTTATGAGCTTTAGTTTGCGAAAAACGACCACAAAGTTTAATTCAAAATATTTTACAGAATTCAAACACGGATAACCATCCCAATTAAAAGAAAAAAGACAAAACCCTAGGCTAAGGTTTATTTGAAATTCTCAAAGCCTAGGAAAGGGGGTTAGAATTTAGTGTGTGTGTATATATATATATATATATATATATATATATATATATATATATATATATATATATATATATATATATATATATATATATATATATAGAGAGAGAGAGAGAGAGAGAGGGAGGACTAAATAATGAGAGGAATCAACAACTTCAGGGTTTACTCCGAACAATCTATTTATAGGCTGCAAATATAATCCTAAATAGATTCAAACTGTAAAGGTTAATCCTTATCTGATTCAAACATATCTTATCTCTATTAGGAGCCTATCAAAACCGTCCGCCCCTTATGCTCTAGGAGCTTCTGAAACATTCCAATTAATCTCTTGGATTAATTAATATTCAAGTTCTTTAATTGATTAAAACAATTTAATTAATTCTAAAATAATTTCCAATCAATTTATAAATTTTTTAATAAATTAATAACTTATCCTCATTTTCTTATTGTTATTTGGATCGTGAGACCAACATAAAATGACCTTGCTATTATTAGAATACTACCAAAACATTTAATGACATTTGATACTATTTTCATTAGTTTCCCACTTGGACAAGTCATTAACTTTTAGGATCAAAATATTTCACTTACAATCAATAGAGAGTAGTAATCAAATACAACTGTCAAACTCTGATCAAAATCAAAATTTAGTCCTTAAGACAATTTATCAAACTATTCCTTTGTTCTATATATCTCTATGAACATGAGAAATGGATAAGGGTCAATCTCAACGTTCAACACTCTATTTCCTGTTAATGATTTCCGACGATCACATCCGACTTTTAAATCAAACACATCAGTTTAGTCAAGGCTCGACCAAACACTTTAGATGTCAGCACCAACTCACCGAGGGCCCATATATATCACTTCCAAGTTACGAGAATCAACAAATAAACATTAATTTCATAATTTTTGTCTGCTCGTCTAATCATATATGGATATACCATTTATGACTACCAGTTATGGATAACATTGGAGCATACCAGTGTCGTAGAAATCGGCCTTGGCGGTTGATTAATCGGCGATTAATCGCTTGACGGCCTTAAATCGATTCCGATTAGGTTGCTTGGCGGAAATTGGTCAAAATCGGTCAAAGTCGGCATTGGCGGCCCTTGGCAGTCTCGACGGTCATAGGTGGGAATTTTTTTTAAATTCAAAAAAAATTAATTTTCAAATATTATACCAAAATTTTAAATTATCAAAATATTAAGCTTTCAAATTTTAAAATATTTAACTAAAATTTTCAAAATTTAAAATTTTTAAAATTTTAAATTTTCAAATACTTAGTTTCTTAGGGAATATTAATTTTTTAAATATTTTTATTAATAGTTAAGGGTCCCTGATTAATCTCCGATTAATCTCCACCTAGTCCGGTTAATCGCTTATCGTGAGTCGACTGCCGAGCTACCACCGAGCGATTTTTACAACCTTGGAGCATACAATGCATAGCATATTTTTGCAAATAAAACCCCATATGTATCTTAGTTTGAAGAATAAAAGATATTATCATCTTAGAATTACTCGTGACTAGATCCATTAAGTAATCTCTAGATGCTGGTTGTTCCAATACTTAAAATCTCTATTTCAAGTACTCATAAGTATTGGTGCAATCTTTATTAGAATGCCTAAATCAAATTGGATAATCAACCGATACTCATGATAGTCTTAAATCACTCACCCACTTCCTAGAGTGTGACAGACTATGGAGGTTTGAACATAATTAAAATTTTGGAAGTAGGTTTAAAACATGCAAAAATGAAACATAATATTTGAATTAATACAACTTTGTTAACAAAGAAAAGCTCTTTGTTAAGTCACTATGAAATAAATATCAATACAGTAACAATTCATACTCTTCTATGTTTCAAATTAATTCAAACTAAAAAACTAAACTATTAAAGAAGATCATTATCTAGTCTAATGCCAATGGTCATTGCTTGGCCATCATGTTTCTGTCTTTATAATGGCTTCGTGAATGGATCAGCAGACTTCTACTCAGATGATACCGTATTCATGATGATGTATCCATTTTCCACTCTATGTTGAACGTAGTGGTATTTCCTGCGTATATGTCTTTAGTTACCATGCTCCTAGGGTTCCTTAGTTAAGGCGACTACACATTCATTATCATAAAAGATCTCCAAAGGTTCTTTAATGATTGGTATAACTCTAAGATCACTGATGAAATTATTTAACCATGTAGCTTCCTTTTGTAGCATCCCAAAATCGAGGCAAAATTTTCTATTTTTCAAAACCATTTCAAATCCATAAGTTTTACAAAAACAAAGTTTCCAAGAGTCACAGTGATATATCAAAGTATCCCAAAATCATAAATCATATAAAAGTCTAGGATGATGTGCACGATCAGGCTTCGACTTACCCCTGTCCTTTGAAGCACCTGAAATCATAAAATCAAACTGTAAGCCAAAGCTTAGTAACTTACCATAAAATACCACACACATTAAGACCGATAAAACATATAATATGTCTAATCAGTCATCAGACTGGAATACCTCGGCCGAATCAGTCATCGGACTGGAATGCCTCACCCAATCAGCCATCGGATTGGAATGCCAATCAATGGATCCAAGTAGTCATCAGACTGAAATACCCTAGCCCAATCAGTCATCAGACATGAATGACTTGACCCAATCATTCATTGGATCGGAATGCCCCCTTGTATTGGCTTACACACATAACAATAAAGCTTCAACTTAAATCGCACTATTTCGACATATGCAACAGATAAAACATACAACAACAAACAAATAATCATGCAGATCTAATAGATCAACACAACATAGAAACATATTGTATACTAGGATACATAACATAGTGGGTTAGTATTTGTGCGTTCGACCCGCAAGTACAGTGAGGAAAACTCACCACACATTCTGAAAAATATTTGAGCATATCACTACTCTAAATATTGCCTCTACAGATCACCTATATAAATATTAGGGACTCAATCTCAAACTACTATTTAAATTTACCAAAATAACCTCAAGTTAAGCTTAGTTAAAGTCAATGGTCAAAGGTCAAGAGTCAAAAGTCAAAATCTCAAACCACACTGAGTATGGTCTACGAACTCCATCTCTACGCATGTCGTAGAGAGTGCCTTCCCAGATTACGAGACTCCCAATCAGTATACACTGTGTACTCCTAAGGTACGTGTTGAATACTTATGTCCATATTACATTCTTCATTAATCACTTATTCATTTAATTCCTTACATCCAAATCTCATATCTAACCCCAAATAATGTAACATCCGGATTTCCAGGTATCATATTTTAATTGTTTAATTTGAAGTTTTGAGGAGGGACTTAGCGAGTTGACGCTTAGACTCGCCGAGCAGGATCGCGATTGCTGACTGGATTAATAAACAAACTTGGCAAGTCAATGGGTAGACTCGACGAGTCCGCGTTGATGTCAGAAACCCTAAATTTCTGGGCCTGTGTCCTATTTAAGGGACCTTAAAGCCCTCATTTGCGGCTACCAGTCCAGAGAGAGACCCTTGAGAGCTTGAGCGAGTTGTGAGAGAGATAGAGCTATTTTTGATCATTTTTGGTGTGGTTTTGCAAAGAAGAGGTTGTTTCCAGCAAGAGGACGTCAAGGGAGTGGTTGATTAAAGGTTTTCAAGCTCAGTTGTTCACTACTAAGGTAGCAAATCGAACTCTCCTTATGATTTGGTTGAGATCTATGAATCTAGGGTTTTTTATACCCTTTTTATGGCTTGGATTGATGAGTTTATGGTCCCTTTATGTATTAGACTCTGGATCTAGAACCATAGAGGTCCAGAGAGCCTTATCCATCTTGCTTTATGAAGTGATATGGAAGGAATGAACTTAGGTTGCCATTTTTAAGGCTATTTCTTCGAAAGGAACCATATATGTGTTGCATGAGTGTAAAGGTTTCACCTTTATGTGATTAGTGGGTATGAAAAGGTCAGATCTATAGGTTAGAGAAGTAGATTGGTGTTGTCATGGAAGAAACTCGTCGAGTCTATAAGGGGACTCGACAAGTTGAGTCGGGTTGCCCCGCGACTCGTGTCCGGATGTAGCCGTCGAATGGAAGGTTCGCTCGACGAGTTGAGTGAGGTTTAGAAGGATCCAGAGTACACACTTGGACTCGCTGAGTCACCTATGTGCACTCGACGAGTTTGGTCAAAGTTGACTTTCGTTGACTTTTAGGGTTGAGTCAACACTTGGACTTTTGGACCATTAGAAGGGTAAAATTGTCTTTTAGCCTTCTGAGAGATCATTGGTACAAACTACTCTAGCCTTGAGAGCCGTTATTGATTTGAGATGATTGCTTATATGTTTAGGCGGGGCTAGGTCATTGTTACGAGGTTCAGGGATACTGAGCATGTGAATTACTAGACAACATACGAGGTGAGTCTTCTCACTATACTTTACCTAGAGTGGTAACTATGTTTGACCGGAAGGTCTTATATGTTGTGATAAGTATGTGATATGTGTTGCTATGTGATATGTATGTGCTATGTTATGTTATGAGTATCATAATATGGACCGGAAGGTCATACGGGTAGGGCCGGAAGGTCTACTAGACTTGGGATGGAAGTCCCCTAAGACACATGGATCAGAAGATCCCATTGAGTTATGGCCATGAGTGACGTATTTGTTGTATGTGGTATTTTGGGGAACTCACTAAGCATTTATGCTTACAGTGTTATGTGTTATGTGTTTCAGGTACTAGCGATGATCGTGGGAAGGCACCGACATGATCCGTACACACTGGCAGGAGATTCGTTTTATGATCTTGGGATATGTTTTTATCGTGATGACATTTGTTAAACTTGAGAATTTGAGAATGTTAAATGATTTTTATGTTATATGAAAAATGAAAAATTGTTTTAAAAATTCACGTTGTTACAAGTTGGTATTAGAGCCTTGGTTTGAGGGATTCGGATATACCTTCGGGGGTATCTGAACTCCAAATGAGGATTTGAGAAGGTTTTTTATAAAAGGAACAATTTTTCTAAAAAGTAAAGGAATGAAAGGAAAACGAAAAGGAGCAATGTGTACGATCAGCTAGCGCCCGAACGGTGATTTCCCAAAATACCCATACATTATGTGTTATGAGATATGATATGATATGTTATGCATGATATATTAGGCTATGTATTCATATTAGGACTAGAGTGGCCTGATTTGTGATGCCTTAGCCTAAAAGATTGATGCTGCTATGAGATGCTTCGAGAGTGACTAGGTAGCAGTGAGGAGTTATGAGAAGTCTACCGAAGGGTAGCCTATGCTTAGCGAGATATAGAGTACTTGTGTATTGGGATCCTAGGAGGAGGACTTGGGATGAGTGCTGATGCGGTGTGGAAGGTAGTATAGGGTCCGTACTACTGGAGACACCGGATCAATGCGCAGTCCAAGTAAGAATCCTTAGGGTACTAAGAAGCATGTAGGGATGGGGTATCGAGTGCGTGCATACTCGAGCGAGTCTCTGATATTTTTATGTAGTATTTCAGAGACATCATGGTTGCGACACGCCACAAACTAGAGACCAGCAGTGTGAGTGACGAGGAGCTTCGTCAGATGATCCACGAGGAGTTCGCTACGGCTATCCGCGCAGAGATACCAGAGATGTTTGGGTCCATCAAGACCACTTTGATTGAGACGTTTGACGAGAGATATGCAGCGGTTACTGAGGTTGCGGCTGTTGCAGCTACTACGACTGTGGTTGCTGCTAGACCTCAGGGGGGTGACTCGATGCTGTTCCGGGAGTTCAGCAACATGAAGCCACTAGAGTTTGATGGTACGCATGATCTGATCGCTGTGATGAGATGGATTTTTGATATTGAGAGATGCTTCTACACCTGTTCGTGTCCTGAGCATCTGAGGGTTCGGTTAGCACTGAACCAGCTCTGCCTGGGAGCGAAGGATTGATGGAAGTTTGTGACGATGAACTTCACTCTTGCTGAGATTTCAGAGGTGACCTGAGAGAGGTCACCACCATGTTTAGAGACGAGTATGTCACCTCGGTGGAGAGGGAATGGTTGGCACATGAGCTTTTGTCCCTCAAGCAGGGGACGAAGTTAGCGACTGTGATTACATGGATGTTCCATGAGAAGGCGTTGTTTTTCCCTGAGCACGTGTCGTCTGAGCAGCCACACGTGAACCGCTATTTGAGCATTTTGAGGAGGGACATCCGGGAGTTTGTGGCGAACTCGACTTATCGGATATTTGCTGAGCTCCACGAAAATGCCTGAAAGAAGGAGATTGAGCTCCAGACGCAGGCCAGGGAGGAGGCCGAGTCTCAGGGGAAGGATAGGCGGCCGGTACAGTCTCAGCCGGCAGCCAAGCAGGCCAAGCCTGCCGATTCGAGATCTGGAGTCAAGAAGGGCCGCACATGTGGGAAGTGCGGTAAGGGGCATGACGGAGTCTGTCGATCGGTTTCTTGCTACAAATATGGCAAGGAGGGGCATATAACCAAGGACTTCCCCAAGGGATTTATGGTTTTCTTTCATTGCAACTAGACTGGACATCGGAAGGCCGAGTGCCCGCAACTGTTACAGGGATCAACACAGGGATCTGCGTCTGCTGTTACACGAGCTTCTGAGGGTCGGATAGTGAAGGTTGAAGCACCGAAGGCACAAGGGAGAGACTTCCAATTGACATCGGATGAGGTCTGTGCAGCGCCCGACATTGTGGCTGGTATGTATTCTTTCATTTATTTATGCTGAGTTGAGATATTGTGCTTATTTTATGATATGCGTAGGTACTTTTCTTGTGAATTCTGTGCCTGATTTGGTGTTAATTGACTCGGGTGCGAGTCGATCATTTGTGTCCTTAGCATTTAGTCAGCACATCAGTATTCGACGAGAGGCATTGAGTCGGCCTCTACGAGTTTCCATAGCTGACGAGAGAGCGGTGTATGCTACTGATGTGATTCGAGGATGTATTCTTGAGATCTTTAGCATCGAGTTTCCGATAGATCTGGTCCCGATTGCGATGGGGGACGTTTGCGTTATAGTGGGCATGGATTGGTTGAGCCGATTTGGGGTGGTTATATACTGTGAGCGGCAAATAGTGATGATACGAGACCCTAGTGGGGGAGTGCTGATGGTATATAGCAAGGTTACCCGATGTGGGTCAACATTTTGTTTGGCTACTAGAGCGAGACAGAGTTTACAGCAGGCCTGCAGTGGGTTTGTAGCTTATATGATGGATACACGAGTGACGGCGGATAGGCCGAGTTCATTTGACGATCCTCCGATAGTTCGTAAGTTCCCGAATGTTTTTCCTGAGGAGTTGCCGGGTGTGCCTCCCGAGAGGCAGGTAGAGTTTCGTATCGATTTGGTTCCGGGAGCGGCACCTATTGCCAATGCGCCCTATCGCCTGGCGCCACCAGAGATGCAGGAGTTATCTTTATAGCTTCAAGAGCTGTTGGGAAAAGGATTTATCAGACCGAGTAGATCAACTTGGGGATCGCCAATCCTTTTTGTCAAGAAAAAGGATGGTTCACACTGGATGTGCATTGATTACCGGGAGTTGAACAAGTTGACGGTCAAGAATCGTTATCCCTTACCGAGGATCGATGATCTGTTCGATCAGTTGTAAGGAGCATCTTGGTTCTCCAAGATATATTTGAGTTCTGAATATCATCAGATGAGAGTGCGGGAGGAATATATCCAGAAGATGGCATTCAGGACTCATTATGGGCATTACGAGTTCGTGGTGATGCCTTTTGGTCTCACCAATGCACTGGCATCGTTCATGGATCTTATGAATAGAGTGTGCAGGACGATGTTGGATCAGTCGGTGATTGTGTTTATTGATGATATTCTGGTATATTCGATGTCTAGAGAGCAACATGAGGAGCATCTAAGAGAGATTCTCGGGGGTATTGAGGTCGGAGAGGCTTTTCGCCAAATTCTCCAAATGTGATTTATGGTTACGAGAGGTCCAGTTCTTGGGACACCTCGTTAACCAGAACGGAATATTGGTCGATCCGGTGAAGATTGAGGCGGTTATGAGATGGGAATTGTCGAAATCCCCCACCGAGATCAAAAGTTTCCTGGGGTTGGCAGGCTACTATTGGAGATTTATTAGGGATTTCTCCAAGATTGTCGTTCCTCTCACCAGGTTGACCCGGAAGGGCGTGACTTTTAGTTAGGGTCCAGAGCAGCAAACCTCATTTGAGACGCTTCGTCAGAGATTATGCGAAGCCCCGATATTAGTCCTCCCGGAAGATATTATGCGAAGCCTCGGTATTAGCCCTCCCGGAAAGGATGGTGGATTTTGTGGTATATTGTGACGCATCGATATCAGGGTTGGGGGCGGTGCTTATGTAGAGAGGGCACATGATAGCGTACGCATCGAGGCAGTTGAAGCCTCACGAGGTGAGATATCCCAACCACGATCTGGAGTTGGGGGCAGTGGTGTTCGCCCTCAAAATCTGGCGTCACTATCTGTATGGGGTTCGGTGTACCATATACATGGAACACAAGAGTTTGAAGTATTTGATGGATCAACGCAACCTGAATATGATCCAGAGGAGATGGTTGGATGTGGTAAAGGATTACGATTGTGAGATCCTGTACCACCCGGGAAAGGCTAATGTTGTACCTGATGCTCTGAGCCGTAGGGCAGAGAGTGCCCCGATTCGACGCATCTGTATGCGGTTGAAGATGATGACTCAGGTATTGGACATTATTCGAGAGGCCTAGGCAGAGGCTGTGAGATTGGAGAACCACAAGAAGGAGCGGGTAATTGGTCAGGTATCTGAGTTTGTTACCGATAGCCGAGGGATTATGACTTTTCAGGGTCGGATTTGAGTGTCTTTTACGGGTGGGGCGCGTACCATTATGATAGAGTAGGCATAGATCGAGGTTTTCGATCCATCCTGGGGCCACTAAGATGTATTTGGATTTGAAGAGAGAGTATCGGTGGGCTTGTGTGAAGAGAGATGTGGCGTGGTTTATTGAGAGATGCTTGACATGTTGCAGGGTTAAGGCCAAGCATCAGCGTCCGCATGGGAAGTTGAAGCCACTTGAGGATCCCCAGTGGAAGTGGGAACAAATTTCTATGGATTTCATCACCAAATTGCCGAGGACTGCGAGGGGTGTTGATGCAATTTGGGTGATCGTTGATCGGCTGACGAAGAGCGCTCACTTCCTTGATATCAGTGAGAGCTCTTCCGCAGAGAGATTGGCATAGGTGTATGTGAGAGAGGTGGTATCGCAGCATAGCGTACCGATATCGATTGTTTCAGATCAAGATGTACGTTTCACTTCCAGGTTCTGGAAGAAGTTCAATGAGGAGTTGGGAATGAGATTGCATTTCAGTACCGCATACCACCCACAGCTAGACAGGCAGAGTGAGTAGATGATTCAGACGCTCGAGGACATGCTTCGAGCATGTGTGTTGGACTTTGGAGGAATTTGGGAAACGTACTTGCCATTGGCTGAGTTTTCCTATAACAACATCCACGATTCGAGAATTGGTATGCCTCCCTTCGAGTTGTTATATGGGAGGAGATGTCAGACTCCTATTTGCTGGGGAGAGGTAGGGCAGCACGTATTAGGTAGCACTGAGATAGTGCTTCAGACGACTAAGCAGATACAGCAGGTCAGTTAGAGATTGCTTACAGCCCAGAATCGCCATAAGAGTTATGCGGATAGACGACGATCCGAGCTTGAGTTTCAAGTTGGAGACTTCATACTCCTGAAGGTGTCTCCTTGGAAAGGAGGGATCCGATTCAGGAAGAGGGGCAAGTTGGGGCACCGGTACATTGGTCCTTTTAGGGTGACCGCAAGGGTAGGCAGGGTAGTGTATCGTTTAAAGCTACCTGCAGAGTTTGTCCAGATACATGATACTTTCCATGTGTCTTAGTTGAGGAAGTGTATAGCTGACGAATCGGCTGTTGTACCATTGGAGGATATTCAGGTGGATGCGAGCCTGAACTATGTTGAGAGTCCAATCGCGATGGTGGATCGGAAGATCAAGGTTTTGAGGAACATAGAGGTGCCCCTGGTTCAGGTCCAGTGGCAACATCGGGAAGGGTCCTAGCTGACTTGGGAGCCGGAGGCGGAGATGCGGAAGCAGCTTCCAGAGTTGTTTACAGAATGAGACTTCGACGGCAAAGCCTGATTCTAGTTGGGGAGAATTGTAACATCCAGATTTCTAGGTATCATATTTTAATTTTTTAATTTGAAGTTTTGAGGAGGGACTCGACGAGTTGACGCTTAGACTCACCGAGTAGGATCGCGATTGCTGACTAGATTAACGAACGGACTCGGCGAGTCAATGGGTGAACTCGATGAGTTTGTGCTGATGACAGAAACCCTAAATTTTTGGGCATGTGCCCTATTTAAGGGACCTTATAGCCCTCATTTGCGACTACCAGTCCAGAGAGAGAGAGAGGCCCTTGAGAGCTTGAGCAAGTTGTGAGAGAGATAGAGTTATTTTTGATCATTTTTGGCGTGGTTTTGCAAAGAAGAGGTTGTTTCCAGCAAGAGGACGTCAAGGGAGTGGTTGATTCGGGGTTTTCAACCTCAGTTCTTCACTACTAAGGTAGCAAATCGAACTCTCCTTCTATTTTGGTTGAGATCTATGAATCTAGGGTTTTCTATACCCTTTTTATGCCTTGAATTGATGAGTTTATGGTCCCTTTAGGCATTAGAATATGGATCTGGATCCATAGAGGTCTAGAGAGCCTTATTCATTTTTATGAAGTGATGAAGTGATATGGAAAGAATGAACTTAGGAATGAGCTTAGGTTGCCATTTTTAAGGCTATTTCTTAAAAAGGAACCATATATGTGTTGCATGAGTTTAAAGGTTTCACCTTTATGTGATTAGTGGGTATGAAAAGGTCAGATTTATAGGTTAGAGAAGCATATTTGACCTCATAAGGTTGATTTGGTTGTCATGGAAGAAACTCGCCGAGTCCATAAGGGGACTCGATGAGTTGAGTCGGGTTGCCCCACAACTCATGTCCGGATGTAGCCGTCGAATGGAAGGTTCACTCGACGAGTTGAGTGAGGTTTAGAAGGATCCAGAGTACACGCTTTGACTCGCCGAGTCACCTATGTGCACTCGACGAGTTTGGTCAAAGTTGACCGTTGACTTTCATTGACTTTTAGGGTTGAGTCAACACTTGGACTTTTGGACCATTAGAAGGGTAAAGTGGTATTTTAGCCTTCTGAGAGATCATTGGGACAAACTAGTCTAGCCTTGAGAGCCGTTATTGATTTGAGATGATTGCTTATATGTTTAGGCGGGGCTAGTTTATCGTTACGAGGTTTAGGGATACCGAGCACGTGCATTACTAGACAGCATACGAGGTGAGTCTTCTCACTATACTTTACCTAGAGTGGTAACTATGTGTGACCGGAAGGTCTTATATGTAGTGCTAAGTATGTGATATGTGTTTCTATGTGATATGTATGTGCTATGTTATGTTATGAGTATCATGATATGGACCGGAAGGTCAAGATGATGAGGACCGGAATGTCATACGGGTAGGGCCGGAAGGTCTACCAAAGTTGGGACGGAAGTCCCCTAAGACACATGGATCGGAAGATCCCATAGAGTTATGGCTATGAGTAGCGTATGTGTTGTATGTGGAATTTTGGGGAACTCACTAAGCATTTATTCTTACAGTGTTATGTGTTATGTGTTTCAGGTGCTAGCGATGATCGTGGGAAGGCGCCGACATGATCCGTACACACTGGCAAGAGATTTGTTTTATGATCTTGGGATATGTTTTTATTGTGATGACATTTGTTAAACTAGAGAATTAGAGAATGTTGAATGATTTTATGTTATATGAAAGATGAAAAATTGTTTTAAAAATTCACGTTATTACAAATAACCTCCTTAATCATAAAGTTTCCAAATTTTTGATTTTACATGACTAAAAAGTGTCAAAATCTAAAAACCCTAACATATCACAACATTCTAAGCCCCAATATTCATGAATGGATGAAAGGAAAGGATCAAGATCACATTTTTATGACTCCATGCACTTCACAACATCTGAGAAGGCTACTTATAAGGTCTGGAGTAGCTCATAGTCAACTAGACCAAGATTATGGGACCAAAATGCACAAAACTTAAGAACTAACAAGATCTAGTGAAGCATTCATCAAGTTGAAAACTTTATACCTTGTGGAGGTTGCTTGAGAGGCGTAAATCCTAGATCTACAATGCTTGAAGCTTTCCAAGTGTACTCCAATGATCTATTCCCTTTAAAGATGAACACAAAACACTCCAATAGCTCAAAAACTCTTAAATGAATATAAGGATTGCAAGGGGTCGTTTGGGAGGATGGAAACTAAAGGTGGAAGGGATTTATGAAAATTATGGTTGTTTAAATAGGGCTCAAACACTAAATATTGGGGTTTAGACATCATTCGAGTACGCCCTACATACTCAATATGTACGCCCTGCGTACTCAAAAGACCCACACCATTTATTAAGGGTTTACACTCAGCGTACGCCCCAAGTACGCCAACCTATGTGCCATTTTTACAATCATTAAATACTTATTTAAAGAATGGAAATACCTAATTTGGCTTGGTTTTACACCTTTGTTGCTTCACTAGCTATAGTATACTGTGAGTCACGTGTCGAGTCTACCATCGTCTTCTACTTGGAAATATTCCATAAAATTGATTTGATGAAACAAGAAATTAAAGATCGGTAGATTCTAACAAGTGAAATCAACCAAATAATAAGAACAACGAAGAATAAATAGTGATGAATGATTAAATTCAATAGCTTTATAAGAGTTCAGCAAGAACTTCTCAGTAAATACTACGCTGCGATATACCACTTTGTTCACCCTAAAACGGTGCATGCATGTACTATAAATAGTCTAACCCTAATATCATTAAAACTAGGGTGGACAGGCCCAACCCATTACAATATGGGCTATTCTAGTACAAAAATTGACACAACACTATATATCCTAACAATCTCCCCCTTTGTGTCAATTAAAGAAGGTAGATTCTTTAGTGCGGCTGACGTTTCTGAACTTTGAACAGCTTCGACATTAATCCAAAAAAAACGTTACAAACCACGATGTACTATTTGATCATATCTGCGAAGTACTTTTTATCCGCAACATCATTCACTTTGCACTCTTTTGTAATCCCCAAAATGTAGTTCAGACGGGATGTAGAATAAAGATGCTTGTCTGGTAAGCAAAACAAGCACTTTTGAACCTTCTTGCCTTCTGTTTGTTGAAACGCCACGCTCCAGTTATCCTTTCGGATTTTTCCAAGCTTCATCTTACTTACATCATTCAGAGCTTCTTTAGGTTGTATAGTTGATCTCGTTCTCAACACATCATCAATCTCCATATCCATTTTTCCGACTTCTTGAATGTAGAAGACTAATATCCTTTTCAGATGTATCACAATTGGTTTGAATTTCTGTTCATATTTTGACAAGAGAGTGAACAAAGAAATCCAATCATATGGATTTTGGCACGGCAAGTCAATGAGAGTGAACTCAAATATCGAACTCCCTGCTCCTCGGACTGCTTTGAATCGAATGTTGATGAAGCTTTTTGTTTGAACCGGTCCAAAAACTTCCACTGCAGCTGTCTTCTTCAAAATCCAAGTCTAATATTGAGGCCTCCGGTGCTTAAGATAGAATGAAAAAAGCATATGATTGACATCGTTATCTGTAATAAGAGTTGTCTCAATCTTTTTAAAACGTTGAAACAGAAAGGCCTTCAGAGTGATAGGGAAATCAAACTGAGATTCCAAAGTGTTTTCCAAGTCAAATGAAACAACTGGATCCAACCAGTAAACACTCGGAGTATTAATGGCCTCATTCAGAATCCGCTCCATAGACCAAGGAGGGAAGAGGGCCTTTTGTGTTTCATGGTAAACCTGTGCATCATGAGCCTTCTTTTCACGAGCTTCAGCTTCTTTAGCAACACGATCAATTTCATCAAGATCTTTGCCACGATATTTTCTTTTGAGCTTTGCCCCTTCTGATAAATCTTCTTCTTCTTCTTCATCGTCATCAAACATTTTTCCTTTTCCTTTCGATCAAGAAGCTTCATTACCCTTCTGACCTTTTGCTTTCAGATGTGGTTTGATTTCATTCTCATCAGAATCACCAACTGTTTTCTTGGGTTCTTCACTAGATGTCTTCTTAGGTTTTCCCCCTTGTTTCGGACGAGCATCCGATTCTAAAACACCTTCAATATGATTAAGAATGGAGAAGATTGGTTTGAGCTTCTTGGCCAGATGTTGTGGTACCGAGACCGTGAGCAACGAGTCACGAGCATCTACCAGATTTTGCAAGTAAAGATTTACATTTGCTACACAACTTTTGAGAACAACCTTTTTGGATTTAAGATTGCTAATTTGTTGGTTGGCATGAGACAGCTTCTGAGAAAGGACTTTTGTTTTCTTAGTCTTGAGAGCAAGATGATTCATGATTTTGTTCTCTGTAGCCAGATCCTGTTGTAGCTTCTCAATCCTGGAGACTATTGAGGCATTCATTTTGGCATTATCCACTTTCAAATCGAAACGAACTTTGGAGAGAGCCTCTTTCTCAGTTTGAAGAGTGGTGTTGAGATTCATAATTACTTTGTTTGCAGCTTCTATGTTCTTATCAGAGGAACTCGAAAATCCTCCATAACTTGAGTAACTTCAAAAAATAGTTTTCAACTTTTTTGGTCATTTCACGAACTATTTTCTCAGATTTCTCAACCGCTTTTGCATATGCAATGAGGCTTTTGGCATGCTCCTTGGTGAGAGTTTCAATTAACGCTTTGTGAGCCTCAAAGGAATACTCGTTATTTGACAAAGATTTAGAAGACTCAAGCAGAATATCCAACTTTTCATTAAGGGCGTTGAACTACCCTTTCGTTATGGGTGCTTGTCGTCCTCACTCGACTGATGAATAGTGAAGGGAATGAAGTGTAAATCTTGAAAATCATCCCAATTATCACCAAAAATCATGCTAGGATCATCATCCCTTAAGGGCGAGAATGGAAAGGAACTTTAACCAACAGTAACACTAAAAGCACCTTCCCTCGTATCAGATATGTTGACAGTCACTTCAGGTGAACTTGTGGAAGTGGCTGTTGTTGCAGTCAAATCAGTGTTTAGTGGAGTGGTTTGGGTAATAGAGATCTATGGTTGTGAAACACATAAAAACACATTCGGGAATGGAGGAATGGTAATTGATGTGGTAGTTGAAATCAGAGATGAAGTGGTAGTCGGAGAGGGTAGAGGTGTAGGCAAGTTAAAGAAATCATCAGTTAAGGGAATAAAAGTAGAAACTGGAGAAGATGGCTTCAGTATGGAGTCTGTTGGAATAGGTTTTGAAACCAATGGTTTAGAAGTATCTGATGTATCGTCCATTTCATTCCGAAAAACCTCACGCTCATTTCGATCCGAATGAGTATGTGATTTCGAAGCCTCTTGAACAGGAGATGGGGACCGTGGCTTCCGAGCGGCTTTCTTAACTTTATTCTTCGAAGTTGCTACTGGTTCAGAAGAACTAGCTTTCCCTTTTCTTTTTCCACCTCTCTTTGGTTTACCCACTTATTTAAGTATCTTTTGGAAATTTTCTGTGATTGGACTAGCACCAGAAGAAGGTAGCGTGTGATATGTACCAACGATTGCATTGTCCATTAGGACTTTATCTAACATAACATCTGGGATAGTACCAAAGAAGGTGAATTTTGTCGGATCAGACATCATAAAGGAGGAAGTCTACAAGATCGGAATGGCAGCCATAACAAAGTCCTTCACTAAAGGAACCTTGTCGTGATGAAGAATTCGTTTGACGATAACTGACGAAAATCGAGCACAAGAGATTTCGGTATGCCATATAGAAGAGATTGTGATCTAAATCAATTGAGTCCAAAGAACTGACCCGAAATCAATTTTGATGTCGTGATAGAGCCCGTAAATCAGGGTGTAAAACAAGCGACTTGCGCTATCAGATCCAATAAACCTTTCAGAAAATCCCTTGAATTGAAGAGTAAACAAGACATTCTAGATGGGTGGAAGAAAGGTCTTTCGAAACTTCGACCAGACTGATAAGTCACTGTAGTAACCAAGTTGCTAGAACATCTCCACAAGATCTGTGATAGAAATCGACTCTGGGTCTATGAGCCTAGAAGTGGTTGGAAGCCCCAAAATTTTATAGAATTGAGACTTAGAAAGTGTGGTTTTATGGGTAGATACCTCAAAGTGAATAAGCTCCTCCGATTGACTATAATTCACAGATGAGTAGGCTTTAGAGAGATGCACCAAAGGAAGACTGTACGCCATTGTTAGGGCTTGAACTAGAGGAGAATACCTTAGACACTCAATCATTGGATAGAGAAGTTCATTGTAACAGGAGGCATCAAGATCAAGAATTAGATTTTGGCCAAGTTTAATGTTCAGCATAATCATCGAGGTGGATTGATCTGCAAAGGAAGTGATGTGTGTTGAAGCAGTCATGGAAACTGATGAAGACACAGATGAACAATTTAGAGAGAAAAGGGTTTTTCCTTGAGAGAGACATTTGAAGTCTTTGAGAGTGGTGAGAGAAAGCAAAGCATCGAAAAATCCCTTTTATACGTCATGATAAGTGAGAGAAAATCACTCTTGCTGTTTCCATATCCCGATAAAGTAGCCTTGACTGACGTGAAAACTGTAATTGTCATGCGGCGTTACAACTAACCACGTGTGATGCCAGGGATTTGAAAAGGTAACATGCCTTTTTGAAATATTATTAACAAGAAACCACTGTTTCATTTCTCTCATTCGAAATCAAGAACCAATCACAACTACCTGTCTCAGAATAATCAGTAACCAATCGAAATCATAACAAGACTTAGAAAAATCATAAAGATTTTTATGCAAGATTGTTCCAAAGAAAAAGAAATAAAGAAATTTTATATCTATGAGATTTTTGTAAGGTCAATTGAAAATCGACACAAAATCATTTTGATCACGGGTAACGATCTCTTCCTTCTGAATCAAGAGAGATTCAGAAGTGCTTGTGTGGGATCCCGTTGAATTACGATCATCTGTTTGTTGAGAAACAGTGAAAATGATTCTTTTAAATAGGCTTAAGGGTGGCTTAATCCTCAACCAAATTCTGAAACTCAATATAAGTTCGAAAGAATGGTAGAAGTACTTGTTTAACCTTTGTAGCCATAAAAACAAGTATGCTTTGGACTTGTTTAATTGGCTGGATAATATTGAAATCTCAAGAAAAAAAATAAAAGCTAGATCTTTTGGGAAGAAAAGTCTTGGGTCGAGTGGATTTCATCAAGATCTCGCAAAATTAAAAAATAATGAGATTTCTAGGTACAAACCACAAGGGTTGATTTTCATCAATTCCATGGGGAAAAATCTAGAACATATTAATTATTCAACTTCAATTTAGAATCTGGTTTTGGATTTTAGGTTTCACTCAATTCGTGGTGACAACGAATTTAAGATCATGAACACAGAGGTTATGTAACCATAAACCTCAGTGGTAATATATGAGATTCTTGAGGGTTACGTTTATGGAAGTGAGAAGAATGGAGAAATATTGGAGATGGTTTCGAAGATAAAAGTCTACCTCTACTAATAGGAATCACAATGCAGTTAACTTTTAACTCAATTGAGAAGAGTAAGATAGCTCAGTGACTTATGTGAATTTATAGCCTATTTGAGAAGAAATGATTGATAATATCGAATGATTAAGGCTTCAAACATAGAGTCTTAGAGGCTTTGGTGAACATGCAACACCATGCTTCTAGGGACACTTAACTAGTACAAAGATTTAGAATGTCATATTTGTCCCATCGTTCTTTGGACAACATGCAACATCATGCTTCTAAATCAAAAACTCCTTCTCCAAGTAGTCCTAGAACAAAATAAAAAAAATGTATTTTTGTAATTTTGGATTTTTCTGAAAAGAATAAAACAGAAATAAAGAAAATATTTTTGTAATTTTGGAGTTTTCTGAAAAAGAATAAAACAGAAAAAAAAAATATTTTTGTAAATTTTGGATTTTTTTAAAAAGTAAATAAAAACAAAAAATAAAAAGATTAAGAACAGAAAATTCAAAATAACAAATGAATAGTGGCCTCCGAAGCATTCTGAAGCTTAGAATCAATCCGAAAACACATAATATACAAAGTATATAGACACGTTCCGAAACCATGATGAACAATGAAATTTGAAGCATTTCGAAGCTCGGAGCGTGAAAAGTAACTTCCAATTACAAATTGGATTTCAGAACTGATTCAACTTCTATCATTCCGAGACTTGCAAAATACGATTGAAATTTTCTTCAGGTAAGGCCTTCGTAAAGCTATCTGCCAGTTGATTAGAGGATCTCACAAAGTGAATTTAAACATTGACATCTTCTGCATGATCCTTTATGAAATGATACCTCAGTGCTATATGCTTAGTCTTGGAATGTTGCACTCTCTCTACTCTCTCTCTACATATCTAAGCTTTTGATCCAAAAATCACTCCATTCCAAGCTCCAAATCGGTAAGATAACTATCCTAGCTCATAGTATAACATCTTTAGCCTTCAAATTCGTGTTTAAATTATGAAAAAGAACCATAAAAATGTGTTTACATCCCTGGAACACTCTTGGGCCGTAAACTCACATATATGGGGTTTTTGAGCCTCAAAATCCTTCCAAACCACCTTTGGAGCTTAGATATGACTTAGGGGCTTACATTACTGGACTTGGGACACCAAAAACTCATCATTTAAGGGGTAAACATGTGTTTATGGCCCAAGCACATGCTTGGATCGTAAACACTATTTCATGGGCAGTAAACCCCTTTAAAGGTGTTAAGATGCCCCTTAAACACCTCCTAAGCCTTGGAATAATGTCTAGAAGCAACCACAAATGTGTTAGAGACCTTAAACTTAATAAAAACAAGTCCCTTGGGAGTTCACGGCCGTAAAACCCCCAAGGATGGGTTCCTGGGCCGTAAACTCCTATAACTTGGTCAAATGGTGCCTTAACTTCATCTAATGACTTCTAAAATGAGTTGGAATCACATGTGATTAATCTTGGACCACTAAAACACATAAGGATTGGGTATGAGAGATTTTACAGCCGTAAACTCCTAGTTTACTGTCGTAAACTCCATTAAATGGTCCCTTTATTAGTTAAACCACTTCCTATGCCTTAGATTTGATCCTAGCATCACCCCTCATGAGTTAAAGACCATTAAGCATCCTAGAACACCCCACCATGAGTTTACGGCCGTAAACTCATGGGGAGTTGGTCATTTGGGCCAAGAGTAAACTCCATAAGGAGTTTACTCTTGAAGAGCAAACTCCATATTCTAGTCATACACACCCTTAGATACTACCCGGGTCACTCCAAACACTTGAATTGAAGTGTTTTCGTGTCTAGAAGTGTTTATTCTTATTAATTAATAGATCAAGGTCTAATTAGATACAATTTATCTATCTCTTCATATTACATAGAAACCTCGCGTGTTTTCAATCCCCGAACTGACAATTAGCATCCAACCGACACACTTCTCGACTGGTGAGTTCATACCCCTACGCCTTTTTTCGTGTTTTTCAATGTTTTCAGGGGGGAATACAAGCAAACTATATATGTTTTCAAAACATAAAACTGATGAAATTCTATAAATATGTGGCAAACTTTTAGATATCATTACCCCTTTTGTATCATGCGGAGCATAAGGGATGTTTTACTGAATATAACTAAGTAGATTTCAATTACAGTGTAAGAAACAATCAAAATAATCAAATTATTATTGGAATAATTTGGGATCTTTAGTTCTTATTTTACGAGCACAGATTTTATGCAAAGTTAATAGATAAACTATGTCTGATTCAGTTTATCTCTGTTTAATTTAAAGTATCATGCCTAATAAATTCGTTGTATTCAATTGTTTTTACTATATTATGTCTTAAAACGATTATTATGTTTGATAACGACCGAGTACACTGTGAATAGTTTAATACTAGCTTGTGAGATTTATCTTCATTAAACCCTTTGGGTCATCAGTAAATCCTCCCCGGAAGTATAACCAGAGTCTCCTGGAGGGAGAGCGTGGAATTTGTGAATAGATCTATTCGGGACTGACAATCCCACACCTTAACTGCTAGCTACATTTAGGCGGGCACACTTGGGGTGACAACTTATGGATATCGTCTGACGCCTGAAGAACGTCAAGGAGGTCTCGTTATCATATTAGCATGGTTATCCGAATCACAATACGTATTAATATAGATTTTGTTCACGGATTTTATATCTTCCTTTAATCTATAGTTTTATATATTAAAACTACCTACTTTCGTATTGGATGGTAAATCCAATGATCTCGACTTATGGTTTTCTTATCGTACTGGTGATAATCAGAGTCTCTCTTATGGAAATCGACAAACATGTTAGAAAATATGGGATTTTCTTGGATAACAACTTTTCAGAAAAACCAAAGGAAACATGATCTTTTTACATAAACAAACAGCTTATGAACTCACCAGCTTTATGCTGATTTTTAAACTGGTTGTATTCTCAGGTTCTCCTTAGACAGGTATCGCACATCCTTTTGCAGAAGACGGAGCTGATGGAAGTCACGTCTAACTTTTGTTTAAACTTATGTATCTATAAACATGTATTACTTTGCTTTTCTACTTTCAAACAAATGTAATGATTCTATGTAATGTAATGTTTTGTGTTTGCTATGCTTACTATGTATATTGGTTGTGATACTTTACATGACGTCCTCCGCCCTAGAACGTTTCCGCCATCGGTTTTGGGGTGTGACATTTCCCATCCATGTAGTCTTCTTCTTAAAGATCCATTTGTAGTCGACTGTTTTATGACCAGGTACATTGTCAACTAAGTTCCAAACTTGATTGTCATACATGGACTGAATCTCGCTGTCCATAGCCTCTTTCCATTTAGCAGACTTGGGGCCTGCCATGGCTTCCTTTAAGTTGTTAGGTTCATCTAGATTCATCAGTGTGCTATCACTGATAAATGTATCCCCCTCAGATGCTATATGGAAACCATACAACATAGGTGGAACACTAGCTCTACTGGAATGCCTCAGAGGTACAGAATTGTCAATCGGCTCAACTGGAGTTTCCTCCTTAGGTTGATCACTAGTGTTTGAGGTTCCTTCATCGGTTAACTCTTGAAGTTATTCAAGGTCAATTTTACTCCTACTGTCCCCTTGGAATATGAGTTCCCTCTCTCGGAAAGCCCCTCTCCTCGAAACAAAAACAACATTGTCACTCGGTCTGTAGAAGAGATTTGAAACTACACCGGTCACTCCGTGGTTCGAGCTTCTCGTGGGTCTCGTGCCTCACGAAAGCCTCGCAACCCCAAACCTTGATGTGTGCTAACGAGGGAATCTTCCCTATCTACGTCTCGTGAGGTGTTTTGACAACCTTTTTAGTTGGGACTCCATTAAGGATATGGGCGGCAGTCTACAAGGCATACCCTCAAAATGAGATTGGTAACGAAGCTCGACTCATCATAGAACAAACCATGTCTAACAAGGTTCGGTTGCACTTCTCAGCAACAACATTAAGCTGCGATGTCCTAGGTGGTGTCAACTGTGAAACAATTCCACACTCCTTAAGATAGTCCAGGAATTCGATACTAAGATACTCACCACCCTGATCGGATCAGAGCATCTTTATCTTCCTGCCCAACTAATTCTCCACTTCTTGCTTAAACTCTTTGAATTTCTCAAAGGTTTTTGACTTATGCTTGATTAAGTAGACATAGCCATATATGCTGTAATCATCAGTAAAAGTCACATTGAAGCGGTTAGCAACCCTTGTGGTAGTTCTGAAGGGCCGACACACATCGGTGTGTATGAGATCCAACAAACCCTCACCCCTTTCACAAGAACTAGTGAATGGTGACTTTGTCATTTCTCTTAGAAAATAAGACTCACAAGTGTCATCCGACCTTAAGTCGAATGACTCCAAAACTCCAACCTTCTGTAGTTGGCCTGTGTGCTTCTTGTTGACATGTCCAAGACAACAATTCCACAAGGATGCCTTATCTAAATCATTAGAAAAATCGATATGCAACACATTATTTCCTAAGTTTTCTACAACCATCACAGTTTCATATACACCATTACAAGGTAATGCTCTAAAATAAAAACACCATTATAATAAGCATAAATTTCATTATCAAACGAAAATGTGAAACCTTGTTTGTACAAACCATGAAAGGAAATAATATTTATCGTCATGTCAGACGAGTAGCAACAATTATTCAAAACTATTTCTAACCCACTACTAAGCAATAAAGAGTAAACTCTAATCTTGGTGACAGGTAAAACCTTCCTATTCCCCGTGATCAAGTTTATCTTCCCATTCTCCACATCCTTACTTCTTTTTAGGCCCTGCACATAAGAACAAATGTGAAATCCACAACTTGTGTCAAGCACCCAAGAGTTAGTATGTGATGATTTTTTAGATAGAATAGTATAAATACCTACATGGGTGGGTTTAACCTTCCTGTCCTTAACATCCTGCAAGTAATTGGAGCAGCTTCGCTTCCAGTTCCCTTTTCATGGCAATAGAAACACTCTGCTTCTTTTGGGATGGTCGAAGGACTAGTAGGACCTCCTTTGGTTCCACTTGAAGAGGATTTATCAAGAGACTTTCCCTTGCGGCTGTTAGAAGGAGCCTTCCTATTCTTCCCCTTACCTTGCCCAATTTCCAGAATACGGGCGTTAGTAGTAGGAGTGGTTACAACATATTTGCCTTTGAGACTACTTTAACAGGTCCTCAGAAGGCCTTGAAGTTTGCTCAAAGTGACTTCCTCCTTGTTCATATGATAAGTCATGCGGAAATGATCATAACATGGAGGTAAGGAGTGTAGAATAATATCTATAGCCAGCTCCTCATCAAAGTTCACATTTAATTTGAGTAGATGGCCCACAAACCTTTGCATTTTCTACAAGTGGCCCATGTTATGTTCACCATCCTTCATCTTTGTTGTAATCATGGAGCATATGATTTCATACCGCTCTTGACGAGCGCTCTGATGGTATCTTTCCATCAGGTCTTGGTGCATCTCAATAGCGTAGAAGTCCTCATACGACTTTTGGAGTTCAGGAGACATGGTGGAAAGCATGATATAAGCTACATTAGTGGAATCTTTCTCATGTGCCCTAAAATCAGAAATCTCCTGAGGAGTAGCAGCAGACTCATCGATTTCCTAAATCTCATTGCCAAGGACATATCCATTGTCCTTGTAGCGAGTGACCACCCTGATGTTCCTAATCCAATCATTGAAATTAGTCCCATCAAATATGACTCTCGCATAAAGGTTAATGAGAGAGAAGGAGTCGGTAGGGTTTAAGCCAAAAGCAGTGTTGGAAGACATTTGAAAAGAAAGATAGACAAAGTTTAGATTAGATAAATAGTCCTTAATATAACACCCAAAATGAAATATTAAGGCTAGCACCCAATACAATATTTCACAATTTGGAAGAGGGATGTCGTAATCCAACTTGCAAAATATTTGAAGGTAGGTAAATGATGATTTACCAATTTTCACCATGAAAAACGAAAATGTTATTAAGTTTTACTTGTATTGAAATTGCTAGATCCTTTGAGATTAATTGAACAATTCAATGGCATGTTTAAGTATCGATTATGCCCTTCAGGTTTGTGACTGGGATATCGATGATCACAAATAATGTGTGAATAACCTTGCAAATGTACTTGGTACTCTCAATGTCAATTATCACTTTAATCAATGTGTTGGCTAACCAAACACGCTCCATTGACCTTATGATAAACATTAAGCTACCCTTTGATACCCTTACAAGTCCATATTAATGTGTCGGTTAACCACACACGCTCCATCAACGACTCGGTTAGGTGCAAAGTATAATTTCATGGATTAGCATCAATTTCACATTTTCATAAAGTAACTAAGATTGGAAATTTATAAAACATTTAGTTACATTATAATTATCATTATACATAATGATAATTAATGTCCTATCCTACCTGTTCGACTAACGACCCTCCACCAGTCAAGGAAGCGGTGGGTGAGAGTGGAGACCCATTAAACCACCATTTTATTGGCACTAATCTTATACCCCCCCTTATGGATCGGCTTCGTGAATGAGGTCTACTAACGGTAAGACCGACTTGTATTATATATATATATATATATATATATATATATATATATATATATATATATATATATATATATATATATATATATATATATATATATATAACCGATAATATTATAATAATATAAGTGTTGAATTTTAAACTTTTAAAATTCTAAGGTTTGGAATTAAAGTATTCTAAAGTGACTTTACAAATTCCAAAACTTGACGGTAAGTTTTGAAACTTGTCAAAACTCTACAAGTCCATAACATATGAGTTTAATGACATCTTTAATAGAAAAAACATTTCATGTTCCATAACATCCATAACTTGAGGACAACTTATGGAGTACACTAAAAACATTTAAAACATTATTTAACTAACAAATAATCAAATAATTCATAGAAGATAAAATTAAACTCATATGAATAAGACAATTCAAATCAAACAAATTTCATGTAATTAGCCTAACCATTTAAACTAATACAAAACATGGAACTTTGACAATTATTTTGTAAATTGGATTAACATGATCATTACCACATCAAAAACAGGTTTATAAGTTCAAAATCAGTTTAGGGTAATGATCCTAGTCCAATTCCAGCCTTAAAACTCGAAAATCTGCACTCAGGAGCACCAACTCGTCGAGTGTATGAACAAACTCAACTAGTTGGCCTGATTTGTGAGGGGACTCGGCGAGTTCCCTAGTGGACTCGACGAGTCCACTGTCCAGATAGCAAAAAATCGACTTTTAAAGCATTTCCAAGCTAGTAGCATCAAGTATATTGGAAAACAATCCTAACTCTAATACCACTATTGGGTTTTGAGCATTCTAACACTCTTATGGTATACATGCGACCCTAAATTCTTTAGATATATGTTTTCTCTAATATACATGCAAACTTTCAAAATTCCAAAGAATCATTCTAACTAGCATACTATGAAGTATCTATACTACAAAAATCTAGTTGGATGACATACCTTTTGGTGTAATTGAAACCTTGAAGATTTAAGAGCCTAGCACCAATAATGTGAATGCCTCAAATGGAACCACAAATCACCACCAATAGTTGGAAGAACTTGAGAGGATATAATATGCACTGAAAATCGGCTAGCACTCTTACAAGGACTCTAGATGCCGATTTCATGAACCAAAGGGCTTCTTATATAGTGTGGCCATATTAGGGTTACACCATGCAAACCTAATGTGCATGACTTTCCACATTCCTCATGCTCCATGGGTTTTAACCTCCATAGAGTATCCATGGGTCACTACATGGGTTTAGCCCAACATAAGGAATTATGGATCATTAGCCCACATTACAAGAATGAATGATTTATGTAACAGCCCGAAATCCAGGTTAGCTTTATGACCCTTCTATTTTGGAGAGTTGGCAATCTAGTCCCTTAAAGTTGAAAAGTGGGTTGGTGAGTACATTGGGCGTATTGGGGTGAACGTCGCGCATACTCGCGCGCTTAATTTGTACTCGAGTCATCCAGGTACGCTGGGCGTACCCAAGGTTATGCCGGGTGTAACCGGCCCAGATGCAAAACCCTAATTCTTGGCCTTGCACTATAAAAGGAACATGTAGTCCTTTGCCCTAGCCACCATACACCCTTGAGTGAGTCCTTGGAGAGCTAAGATTCGTGATTTAGCTTGTGTGTGTGTTTTTGAGCTTGAAGTTATATTTTCAAGGTGAAGAAGGAGCCATTGTTGGAGCTAGAAGTTGAAGAACAAGTGTAAATCCGAGTTCTACAGTGGTTGGAGATCCTTTTTGAGGTAAAAAACTCAAAGCTTTCCTTGTTCTTCATAAGTTTTGCTTGTTGGGCCATTTTTAGGGTTTTTGGCTCAAAGTTGGAGACTTTATGTGCAAAGAGTCTCCATAAGCTTAGATCTGACCTTTTCTAGCGTAATATGTGTTGAGGAGTCATAAAAATATAGTCTTGGACGTGGATCTTATGTCATGCATGAGTTATAGTCTCATTATGGAAAGAGGAAAGGTGTTTTGAGCATAAAGTGACCTTTACAGCCATGCAAAGGCTTAAAGGTTTCAACTTTATTGATTAAGACGTATTAGAGGAGTTAGATCTGAAGTTTGGATGCAAGTTTTAACCGTTTAAGGCCTGAATGTGTTGGATAACGAAATTGGGCATTACGCTGGGCGTAATGCCAGTACACGCCGCGTAGGGGGGTCGCGTACCTCATTTATGGAGTGCAAGAGTATGCCCCGCGTACAGGAGCTGGTACGCCCCGCGTACTGCTTGCTGTTGACTTTTGTTGACTTTTAGGGTTTTAGTCAACATGTGGAATTTTGGGTCAGGGAGGGGTAAAATGGTCTTTTACCCTTCTGTGGAATTTTAGAAAGGAATATAGTATAGCCTTGAGAGTCGTTAATGATTTGCAATAATTACTTGATGTGATTAGGCGAGGCTAGGTCGTTGTTGCGAGATTCAGAGATATCGAGTACGTGAGACACTAGACATCATACGAGGTGAGTCTTCACGCTATACTGTACCTGGAAGGGTACCTATGTATCACCGGAAGGTCTGGTATGCTATAAGATATATGCATTGTATGTGATTAGTTGCCTGTTTTGTATACGTTATGTATGTTATGCTTGATATGGGTCGGAAGGCATTATGTTATGGGCCGGAAGGCATTATGATGTAGACCGGAAGGTCAGGGAGTTATGGACCGGAAGGTCGACACGGGTAGGACCGGAAGGTTTACCGTGTCGGGACGGAAGTCCCCTGAGACACATGGACCGGAAGGTCATAGCCTGGAAGGGCGTATGTGTGTAGGTGGTATATTAGGGAACTCACTAAGTATTTATGCTTACAGTTGTTGTGTTATGTGTTTCAGTTACTAGCGAGGACCGTGGGAAGGCGCAGGCATGAATCGTACACACACACACACAAAAGTGGATTGGGATATATTTGATCTTGGGATTTGGCATATTTTGTATTATGACTACGTTACATTGGATTTTTGTGGGTTGTTTTGAATGAAATTATGTTTTAAAGAAATGAAAAATTGTTTTGAAAAATTACGTTGTTACAAGTTGGTATCAAAGCCTTGGTTTGAGGGACTCGGATGCACCTTTGGGCATATCTGAACTCAAACTGAGGATTTGAGAAGTTTTCAAAGATAAAAACTAAATTTTTTTTAAGAGCAAGAAGTTTTGAAACAAATAGAGCAGAGCAGTGTGTACGGTCAGCCAGCGCCCAAACGGTGAATCCCCAAAATACTCTTACATTTTGTGTTATGAAATATGCTATGTTATGTTATGCATGCTAGAGTAGGCTAGGTATTCATATTAGGACTAGAGTAGCTTGATTTGTAATGCCTTAGCCTATGAGAATTTTGCTGCTATGAGATTCCTTGAGAGACAGTAGGTAGCCAATGAATAGCGAGAATAGAGTACTTGCGATTCGGGATCCAAGGAGGAGGACTTGGGGTGAATGTTGATATGGTGTGGTCAGTAGTATAGGGCCCGTACTACTGAAGACACCGGATCAGTGAGCAACCCAAGTAAGAATCCTTTGGGTATTAGAGGACGAGTAGGGTTGCGTTATCGAATCTCTGATATTTTATGTTGTATTTCAAAGGCATCATGGTTAGGACACGACACACACCTGAGAGAAGTGGGGTTAGTGACGAGGAGATTCGTCGATTGATTCATGAGGAGGTGGCTGCTGCCATCCGGTCTGAGATTCCAGAGATGTTTGGGGACATCAAGACCACACTAATTGAGACCTTTGACGAGCGGTATGCAGCGGTGACTGAGGCTGCAACTGCTGCAGCTATTGCTGCTGCCAGACCACAGGGAGGTGACTCGTTGTTGTTTCAGGAGTTCAGCAACACGAAGCCACCAGAGTTCGATGGGACGTAGGACCCGATTGCGACAATGAGGTGGATCTCTGACATTGAGGGATGTTTCTATACGTGTTCTTATCCAGAACACTTGAGGGTGCGGTTCGTTTTGAACCAGATTCGCTTGGGAGCGAAGGATTGGTGGAAGTTCGTGACGGCGAGCTTCACTCCGGCAGAGATTTCTGAGGTGACCTGGGAGAGGTTCACCGCCATGTTCAGGGACGAGTATGTTCCCCCGTTAGAGAGGGAACGGTTGGTTCAGGAGTTCTTGACCCTTAAGCAGGGTAATGATTCGGTTACTGTGGTTACCCGGAAGATTTATGAGAGGGGGATTATCTGCCCTGAGCAGGTGTCGACTGAGCAGGTACAGATGAGCCGGTATTTGGGCATTTTGAGGGGGGGACATTCAAGAGTTTGTGTTGAACTCGATGTATCGTACATTTGCTGAGCTTCAGGAAAATGCCTGGAAGCGGGAGATCGAGTTGAAGACTCAGGCCAGGGAGGAGACCGAGTCCCATAGGATGGATCGGCAGTCGGCTTAGTCTCATCCGAGAGCCAAGCGGGCCAAGCCCGCTGATTCGAGGACTGGAGGCCAGAAGGGCCGCACTTGCGGGAAGTGCGGCATGGGTCATGAGGGAGCTTGTCGATCGAGTGCTTGCTATAAATGTGGCAAGGAGGGGCATATCACCAAGGATTGCCCCAAGGGATTTATGGTTTGCTTTCATTGCAACCAGACTGGCCATCGGAAGGCCGAGTGTCCGCAGTTGCATCAGGGGTCAGCGTAGGGATCTGCACCTGCTGCTAGGGTTACCGAGGTTCGATCGGTGAAGGCCGAGGCTGCGAAGGCTCGTGAGAGAGCTTTCCAATTGATAGAGGAGGAGGTACGTGCAGCACCCGACGTTGTGGCCGGTATGTATTCTTCTCTCTATTTATTTAAGTCTGAGATATTATGCTTATATTATGTTATGCGTAGGTAGTTTTCTTGTGAATTCTATACCTGCCTTAGTGTTATTTGACTCGGGAGCGAGTCGGTCTTTTGTGTCGTTAGCCTTTAGTCGTCGTATCGGTATTTTTCGGGAGGCCATGAGTCGACCTCTACGAGTTTCTATAGCTAACTAGCTAGCAGTGTATGCCACAGATGTGATTCGAGGACGTATCCTTGAGATCTTCGGTGTGGAGTTCCCGATAGATCTAGTCCCGATTGCGATGGGGGACATGTGTGTTATAGTGGGCATGGATTGGTTGAGCCGATTTGGAGCTATTATAGATTGTGTGTGTCGGTTGGTGACGATACGAGACCCTAGTGGGGGAGTACTTACGGTGTACTGTGAGGGTACCCGTCCTGAGTCAGCATTTTGTTCGGCTGCTAGGGCGAGACATAGTTTACAGCAGGGCTGCAGAGGGTTTGTGGCCTATGTGATGGAGACACAAGTGGTCGATGGGAGGCCAAGTTTGATTGATGAGGTCCCAATTGTGCGGGAGTTCCCTGACGTTTTCCCCGAGGAGTTGTCGGGTGTTCCTCCCGAGAGGCAGGTGGAGTTTCGTATCGACTTGGTGCCAGGGACGACACCTATTGCCAAGGCACCCTATCACCTTGCGCCGTCCGAGATGCAGGAGTTATCTTCGCAACTTCAGGAGCTGTTGGGAAAGGGGTTTATTAGACTGAGTAGCTCACCTTGGGGAGTGCCGATCCTTTTTGTCAAGAAGAAGGATGGTTCACACCGGATGTGTATTGATTACCGGGAGTTGAACAAGCTGATGGTCAAGAACCATTATCCGTTACCAAGGATTGACGATTTGTTTGATCAGTTGCAGGGAGCGTCTTGGTTCTCCAAGATATACTTGAGGTCAGGTTATCATTAGATGAGGGTTCAGGAGGAAGATATCTAGAAAACAACGTTCAGGATTTCATGGTGATGCCTTTTGGGCTCACCAATACACCATCCGTGTTCATGGATCTCATGAACAGGGTGTGCAGACCGATGTTGGATCGATCGGTGATTGTTTTCATCGATGATATATTGGTATATTCGAAATCCAGAGAGCAGCATGATGAACATTTGAGGGAAATCCTCAGAGTCCTGAGATCGAAGAGGCTTTACGCCAAATTCTCCAAGTGTGATTTTTGGTTACAGGAGGTCCAATTCCTAGGACATCTCGTTAACCAACAGGGGATATTGGTCGATCCGACCAAGATTGAGGCTATGATGAGTTGGGAGGTGCTGAGGTCACCTACTGAGATCAGGAGTTTCTTAGGGTTGGCAGGCTACTATCAGAGATTTATCAGGGATTTCTCCAAGATCATCATGCCACTCACCAAGTTGACCCGGAAGAGTGTTGCATTTTCTTGGGGTCCAGAGCAGCAGACCTCGTTTGAGACACTTCGCCAGAGATTATGTGAAGCCCCGGTGTTAGCCTTTCCAGAAGGGATGGAGGATTTCGTGATATATTGTGATGCATCGATATCCGGGTTGGGAGCGGTGCTTATGCATAGGGAACATGTGATAGCTTATGCATCGAGGCAGCTTAAGCCTCATGAGTCGAGGTATCCCACTCATGATCTGGAATTGGGTGTTGTAGTGTTCGCCCTCAAGATTTGGCGTCACTATTTGTATAGGGTTCGGTGTACGATATACACGAACCATAAGAGCTTGAAGTATTTGATGAATCAGCCCAACTTGAATATGCGCCATAGGAGATGGTTGGATGTAGTAAAGGATTATGATTGTGAGATCCTGTACCACCCAGGAAAGGCTAATGTTGTAGCCGATGCCCTGAGCCGTAGGGCGGAAGGCGCCCCGATTCGAGATATTTGCATGAGATTGACAGTGATGACTTCTGTATGGGACGCCATTCGAGGGGCCCAGGCGGATGCTGTAAGACTGGAGAACCGCAAGAGAGAGCGAGTGATCGGGCAGGTATTGGAGTTTGTTACCGATAGTCGAGAACTTATGACCTTCCAGGGTCAGGTTTGGGTACCATTTGTGGGCAGAACGCGTACCATCTTGATGGAGGAGGCGCACAGATCGAAGTTCTCGATCCACCCCGGGGCCATTAAGATGTATTTGGACCTGAAGAAGGAGTATTGGTGGCCCTGTATGAAGAGGGATGTTGCATGGTTCATAGAGAGGTGCTTGACCTGTCGCAAGGTTAAGGCCAAGCACCAGCGTCCGCATGGTAAGTTGCAGCCGTTAGAGATTCCCAAGTGGAAGTGGGAACAGATCACCATGGATTTTATCACCAAATTGCCGAGGACTTCCAGGGGTGTCGATGCGATTTGGGTGATCGTGGACAGGTTGACAAAGAGCTCTCACTTTATAGCTATTAGTGACAGCTCTTCTGCTGAGAGGTTGACAGAGTTATACGTGAGGGAGGTGGTATCGTGGCATGGAGTCCCGATCTCGATTGTTTCAGACCAAGATATACGTTTTACTTCCAGATTTTGGAAGAAGTTTCACGAGGAGTTGGGTACGAGGCTACATTTCAGTACCGCATACCACCCACAGACCGACGGGCAGAGCGAGCGGACGATTCAGATGCTCGAGGACATGCTTCGGGAATGTGTATTGGATTTCGGCGGAAGTTGGGACATGTATTTGCCCTTGGCTGAGTTTTCCTATAACAACAGCCATCACTTGAGCATTGGTATGCCACCTTTTGAGCTGTTGTATGGGAGGAGGTGTCGTACCCCCATTTAATGGGGCGAGGTAGGGCAGTGTGTGATGGGTAGTACAGAGATAGTGCTTCAAACGTCAGAGCAGGTACAACAGGTTAGACAGAGGTTGTTGACCGCTCAGAGTCGCTAGAAGAGTTACGCGGATAGGCGACAATCCAAACTCGAATTTCAGGTCGGGATGGAAGTCCCCTGAGACACATGGACCGGAAGGTCATGGCCTAGAAGGGCGTATGTGTGTAGGTGGTATAGTGGGGAACTCATTAAGCATCTATGCTTACAGTTGTTGTGTTATGTGTTTCAGGTACTAGCGAGGACCGTGGAAAGGCGTCGGCATGACTCGTACACACACACGCAGGCGGATTGGGATATATTTGATCTTGGGATTTGGCATGTTTTGTATTATGACTACGTTACATTGGATTTTTATGAGTTGCTTTGAATGAAATTATGTTTTAAAGAAATAAAAATTTGTTTTGAAAAATTACGTTGTTACAATTTACACAATGAATCCCTATATATTTGATTCGTCTCTTTTGATCACAAAAGTAGTTCCAAATTAATTCTTGATCAATACTAATTAAACAATATGATTTCATATTAATATAGTAGAACTTATAATATATTAATAAATCATAAATAACCTCTTCTCAAAAGTCCATCCTTACAAATTGTTCTGGTGAAGTGCAACCCAAATGGACTATGCTACTATCGTGTCAAGTACATACCAAAATATAGGTATGGACTTAGACACCTTATCCAACAGTTTGGTGGTAGTGGTGGATAGCAGTGGTTGGTGGATAGTGTTTGTTGGTGGTGACGAGTGGTGGTTTTTGTAAGTGGGGGTAGGGGTGGTGGCGACAGTTGGTGATGGTGGGTGGTAGAGGCGAGATAGTGGTGATGAGTGGTGGTGGTCTGTAGTGGTAGGTGGTGGTGGTGGGTGGGTGGTTGAGATTGGTGGTAATAGTGATGGGAGATGGTTTTGGTGGGTGGTGGGTAGATGAGGGTAGTGGTGGTGGTTTGGTGGTAATGGTGGTAGGTGGTGATTGGTAGTAGTGGTAATGGTGGGTGGTAGTTGTGGTGGGTGGTGGGTAGTGATGGGTGGTAGGTGGCGGTGTTGGTTGTTATGGGTGGTGGTGATGAGGTAAGTAGTGGTGGTGGGTGGTGTTGGTTGGGTGATGATGATGGGCGGTGGAGGTGGGTAGTGGTGATGGTTGGATGGTGATGATGGTGGGTGGTGATAGTGGTAGCATGTAGTGGTTGGTGATGGAGGTAGTGGTGGGTGGTACGTGTTAGTTGTAGTGTGTGGTGGTGGGTAGTGATGGGTGGTGGGTGGTGGTGGGTAGTGATAGGTGGTGGTGGTGGCGGGTGGTGGTGATGGGTGGTAGGTAGGGGTTGTGGGTGGTGGGGGTGGTGGAGGTGGGTGTTGGTGGTGGTTGGATAGCGATGGTGGTGGCTGGTGATGGTGGTGGCTGGTGGTGATTGGTGCTGGTGGGGGTAGGTGGTGGTGGTGGTGGATGTTGGTTGTGGTGGGTAGTGATGGGTGGTGGTGATGGGTGGTAGGTAATGGTGGTGGGTGGTGTTGGTTGGGTGGTGAGTGATGTTGGTTGGGTGGTGAATGGTGTTATTTCGTAGGTTTTTAATTGTTTGTAACTATTTTTTATTTATATGAATATTATATTATATTTTTAATTAAAAAAATTGTGTGGTCCAAATTTATTCTAAAATGTTATCGCGATAAGAAATGTTTTCGATTGAACCCCCCATATATATATATATATATATATATATATATATATATATATATATATATATATATATATATATATATATATATATATATATATATATATATATATATATATATATATATATATATATATGGAAAAGTGAATATACCCTTAAGGGTATATAAACTTAGGTACCCAAATTCACCATGTCATGTTGTTTTGTATCATATATTAGACATTCTAATTGTCTAATGTTCTTATAATTTAACTTCTTCATTGATTTACTTCTGTTACTTTTATAAATTACATATTTATCTTCCTCTTACATAAATTTCATTTTCAACTACAATATATATAGAGTAGTAGGTGGTCGGCAAAAATATGTGATGTAAGAGGATGGTAATAGTGAAATTTCAAAAATCTTGAAAGTATCAAGTTAGGGGTTGAAGTTTAAGAACATTATAATGAATATATCATGCAAAACGATGTATTATGGTGTGTTTGGGTACCTAAACTTATATACCGTTAAGAGTATATTCACTTTTCCCATATATATATATATATATATATATATATATATATATATATATATATATATATATATATATATATATATATATATATATATTCATTATAGTTTAATATTATTTATTTTCACAACCGTTTTATATATGATAAAAACAATGATTATATATTATATATTATACTAAATCTAAAGGATTTAAGAATAGTAACTTTTGTGGCTTTAGGTTTTTGCCATAAGTTTTTGGTTAATTTGATACTTTCCATCTTAAATATTAAAGTGAAAACTTTTATATTTTTATGTTTTGATTAAAGTCTTATGTCTTTAGGTTTTTGCCACAAATTTTTAACCACTTTGACACTTTTCCTCCTTATAGTACAAACTTTTACGTGTTGGAGTATTTGCCGCTAACTTTTGTGGCTTTAGGTTTTTGCCACAAGTTTTTGGTTAATTTGACACTTTCCATTCTTGAAGTGAAAACTTTTATAGTTTTATATTTTGATTAAAGTTTTATGTCTTTAGGTTTTTACAACAAATGTTTAGCGACTTTGACACTGGAACCTTACAGTAAAAACTTTTACATTTTGGAGTTTTTGCTGTAAATTTTTAGTGACTTTGATACTTTTCACCATTGCAATCAAAACTTTTACATTTTAATATAAAAAACACAAAAAAAAAAACCTCCTTTAAACTTTTGCCACTATATTTTTCCAACTTTAGCAACTTTCACATTATTGCCACAATATTTTTGGATTTTCTCCACCATTGTCTCTTCTTTTGGTTGTTGCACACTTTTGGCATCTAATTTAATGGGTTGTCGACTTTCTTCCTTATTTGTGGCGATTTACACTTTCATCACATATCTTTTAAAGTTTGTTGATTTTTCCCATATTACCCCAATAGCGGCATAGCCGCGGGTTTTTTACTAGTTTATATAAAAATTTAACTAGCGTATTTGTGTTTATATAAACGAAAGGGAAAAAGTTGTGCATGTATTCCACCGAAAATATAAAAAACTTAAAAGTGGTCGTAGAACTCACTTTCTAGGCTGCAAGAGTGGTTTTTCTGCCTCGCCGGAGTTGCTGGAACGGAGAGGGGGGGGGGGGGGGGGGTTGCTGGATGATGGGTAGTGGCAGCGGGTGTTGGTGCCAGAGGTAACCCAACAAATCGATTCAACGTTCGTTTACGAAAAACTCAGTTACATAAATGTTTTTTTCTTAAAAGTGTGTAGCTTTTGTATACAATCTTTGTTTTTGATGTTCTTTATTTATATCCACAAAATAGTTTTAACATGATCTATGTATTTAGAGATTTATTTGTTCATGACAACACTTAATATATAAATCTTATTTTTAATGCACTAAGTCGTTACTTAAATATTGTGATTAGTATTTCGCTATCTATCAATATTGTTTGTTGCAAAAGTGATGCAATTGTGTGTTGCAAAAGTGAATTGCTCTTAAAAAAAATAATCAATATTCATTAGGACAGAAAGGGTATTCTGTATGCAATACTAAGTACCAAAACTCTATTTGCATGAAAGGAATGGAATACAATATATTAGGTCAACTATCAGGGGTGTTCACGGTAACTAAGACCGATGAAAGATGATTTAATTTTCTCGTTTGTTACAAGTTCTTCAAGATCGCCAGAACATTGGTAAGTCTGAATTTTACCGTGATGGCAACAAGAAAACCACAAAAATAGAAGCAAAGTAGAAGAGAGTAGAATTACATATATCGTGTATTAATCTGAAATACAAAGCTTCTATTTGCACAAGAAATCTATTATTGAAAAAAAAAAAAAAAATACTATGTAACCGGTGAGAACTAATTAAGAAATTTAATCACAAGATTAGAAATTAAAATTTATGATTATCTATTGTTGTCCTCTAAGGTCGAGGGTTCAAATCCGCAAGGGACATAGATGAAGATTTAGGAGTAGAATAGATTTGCTATTCAAAAAAAAATTAAAAATTAATTTAGTAATTAATGCATATTTATAACTGTAAATCTGTCATAAGTTTTTATTCGTGAAAATAAGTGTTTGAAAAAAAGTCTACGATTTTCCACACGATGGACAGTGTATTTGTAGCATCACCTTACTCACAAGTTCAATGAACCAAATCCTTTTTAGTTCATAATTACTCTCCTCACTACACATACAAGAAAGAGTCTTGGTGTCATAAGTCTTAAAAAGCTCGAAAGCATTTCTACTTATAAATCCACTGCAGTTTCCTTCTCCCTACGCAGTGGATGGCTAAAACCTATACAACTTATTTTTCCAGTTCATTCAAGTACCCTCATTTTAGAGATTAACTTATAATTCATCTAAATTTTGTTTTGAGCGTGTACAATAGTAAAACAAAGGTATCATGGAGAGCACAAATATACAATTGTTTATCTATTTTAATAATGTATAAGGTTCCAAATTCATAATTAAAAATAGAAAACCTCATTTTTAGAAATCGGTTAAAACGGATTTTTCCAACATCAATATTTATTCTAATGCATACCCGATCCACTATAAGAACGTTCCTTATGGCATGACTTGTAAAGGTGAACAAACCGGATCCGGTTTTTCAAATATTGAAAAAATCTATCCAATCCGATTGTCTCCATATGACGTGATCTTCCTAATTTCCTTAACTAAGATGTCCATTACTAAAAAAATATGTGGATAACATGTCATTCGAAATATAATTTGTACCCAACGAGTAACCGGTAATGGAGCTTTTCTTTATCCGTCCTTTTTATATCTATGATACTGGATAAGTTTTTTGCTCAATTGCAAATTTCATGTCCATGATCCTATGTACATTTCTCAAGCTCCAAGATTTTTATCAACCCGTTATGCCGTTATCCATTTGGTATTTATTATTATTAAAGAGAAATTTTATACGTACTTCCAATTGTTTTGTATACCCCCTATATAATTGTAATAGTGCTTGTGTACCCCATATTATACCTATGTAAGTGTAATAGTGTTTGTGTATCCCACATTATACCTATGTAAGTGTAATAGTGCTTGTGTATCCCACATTATACCTATGTAAGTGTAATAATGTTTGTGCTCCCCACATTATATGATGATTTATATTAGACCTGGCAATTCGTGTATTCGTGTCATGAAAACGTGTCAGCCACAAATTTGATACGATACGATTACACAATGAGAAATAAGCTTTATCTCAATTTTTAAGATGTATTCGTATCATGTATTCGTGTCGTGTCGTGTCTCTCACAAATTCGTATCTTCGTGTCTGAAATTGCCAGGTCTAATTTATATAAATGAGGGGTATGTATAATAACACATTTATTTAAATTAACAATTACGAGTCTGTTTAAAACGTCTAAATGACATTAATGATTACGTGTTCTTATTACTCTCTGATAAGGTTTCAACTATATTATGGATATAGAAGATCAACTTAGCATTAGGAGTCGGGAGATATGTTAATTACAACCAATCTAATTATAGGTGGTTGCAAATTAGATACTCGGAGGACCTGTGCATAATTAATTTTATAATCACGAGTTTAAAATGTAATGTTATCCGTCCTTTAAAGTAAAACATAATATAAGAGTATAGAACATTTTGAGGGAAACTAAATATAATATGCAGATGTTACATTGATTATATTATTCTTTAGTACACTCAAAGAATCCATGATTGATAATTATTCTTGATTTGAAGAGGGTGTGAGCATGCCTTGAAGATGTTATAAAGTAAACTAGTACTTGTGATTGAGCTTTAATCAATTAGGGGAAGCACGTTTGAGGCTTTGAATTATGCACAAAAACTATCACTCATTTTATACGGATATTTGTGCAAATAAAATACTTTGAAGCTTTTTAACGCTCTATTATTATATTAAGTTCAAGTAGATGATGCGTTGGTATGCTAAAAAAAACAGCGATGATGTTGAAATATATAATTTTTATTTCAAAAGAAAAAATGTCAGAACTCTAATCGTACATAATTATGTTAATTTTTATGGTTACACCAAATAATAATATATCTTTATTTATTAAATATGACCATTAATTTTTATGGTTACATGAAATGATAATATAACTTTATTGATTAAATATGACCATTTGTTTTAAGTATATTAAAAAATAATCACGATTTTTATGTTTTATGAACGGGAATGGATTAATTTTTTATCCACTTAAAAAAACGGATCTTAATAACTATTTATATGGTTGAAATCTTGCATAAATAGTTGACATATGGTACAACCACATCCCGACACAAAATTTCGGATTCTCTGAAAAATCTTGATGAGATTGGGTATGGAATTGCACTTGGCCGAGTATATAGTGAAACAGTCCGAAAAACGGTGTTTGCAATGTCATAAACAATTATGGAACACAAAGAATATCCCCATAGTTGCTTCGATTGTTCGGATAGAATAAATATGTTTACCGCTTCTTGTTGTATTATAGCTTATCATCTTGTTTAGTAGGGTTTACAATAATTTTTAGTTGGCTTACAGATCCATAATTATCAATTAAAATGTCTAAAACATAAATCCTCATGTGAGGTACAACTCCAAAATTAATTGTTAGGTCTATTACCATAAAGTCTCAAGTTTTACCCACAAAATTGGCAAATGCCTTTTATTTAATTTTGCATTGACTCTCGCCAGATTCATTTCCTTTAAGTATCACTTAGGAGCTAATAGTCGGTAACGAGTAGGTCACTTGTACTCATTCGGTCACCATTCTCTTTAAAACACTACCCTCTTCAAAATCTAAACTATTTCCTTGCCATCACCTTTCACGAACCACCATCGAGTAAGGGTTTAATGCATTTGAGCTTTCATGGTAGTTAAGAAGGGTTTCATAGTCTCCAATTTTGCATCTTTGAGCTCCGAAATCGTTAGTGAATTAAAGTGGAGTAGGAAGGTACGTATATGGAAACAAAGAAATTGATGCCTTTGTGGGTGGTTATCTTACTTATGGAGTTCCAACTGTGAACTACCAAGTTTGTTTTTCTTATGTAACAGATGACTTCTACCTCTGGAACTAAGAAGCCTAAAGGGCATGCGAAGACTTACCTTCCAGATGATGATGGTTTTGACTTTAGATTCTTGGATTTTTCATAAGAAACTTCAAAATCCCCTCAAAAATATTTGATGGCCTTCCCCTAAACTTATTATGTGATGAAAACATTTTAAGGAGGAGTACTGATGGAATGATGGATGATGGAAACAATCCTATGGCCAACAATATGAGCATGCCTACTTAGATGAGGATCATCAAGATGTTGGCGTGGAGTATAAGCTGCATGATCCCACTGTTGATTGGAAAGAAATGAAGTCAAAATTAGGAGTCTGTTATGAATCCCCTACTCAAATCAGGTTTGCTTTAACAAACTATGCAGTCTGTAGAGGATACCAGCTTTATTTTTGAAAAATAGTGATAGAGTGAGGGTTATAGATAATTATGGAAGCAAAATTTATGACAATGAAGAAATACAGTGTCCGTTTAGGGTTGCAGCTGGATTAAAGTATAATGAAAGGACATTTCATATTACATTCTGTAATGAAACTCATCTATATGCTAGGAATCATCACTTTGGTTCCTTAGTTACTAGCAATTGGATAGCCAAACACTACCTGAAAGATATAATCATGAAGCCCAAAATGGCATTGCTTGAGATGAAAGATGATGTGCTACACAGTTTTTAGTGAGTGTATCACTTGGGAAATGCCAAAAAGCAAGGGTAATAGTAATGGAGATTATAGAAGGGAAGTTAGAAGACCACCAGGCCATGATTTGGGACTATATAATTGCAATTAGGATGTCTAATCTAAGTACAACATGCTTGGTGGGGTAGAAGTTAATCATAGGGTTAACTATTTCAATAGGTTTTATGATGGTTTCAAGGCTTTCAAAGATGGGTGGAACAAAGGTTGCAAAAGGTTTATATGACTGGATGGTACTTTCTTGAAGGGCAGATAAAGGGGGAGATACTAACTGATATTAGGAGAGATGCTGACAACCATGTCTACCCAATAGCATGGGCAATCGTGAATGTTATGAATAACGAGAATTAGACTTGGTTTACATAAAATTTGGTGGTTGATTTGGATCTTGGTGCTGGAAATGGACTGGTTGTTATTTCAGACTAACAAAAGGAACATATAATATATATTAGTACATCTAATAGTCATTAATTATAACATTTGTTTATGTGGTAATTGCAGGGACTTCTACGGGATGTAGCAAACCTATCCCCATGTTGAGCACAGACAATGTGCTACACACATCTTTGCAAATTTCAGGAAGAGATACACATGATTGGATCTGAAAAATATGTTTTGGGAAGTTGTTATGAGTATGGTGGAAGGGGACTTTTTAGATACAATGGATAAGATAAAGAAGATAACAAAATCAGGATACAATTATCTTATGGGAAGAAAAGCTAAAACCTGGTGCGAAGCGTTCTATTCTCATGGATATGGTTGTGAGGTAGTAGAGAATGGGATTTCAGAATGTTTCAATGGCGTTATCCAAGGAATGAAGAAGAAGCCTCTGCTTTCAATGCTTGAGGAAATAAGGATTTTCCTTATAAAATGTTTTATCATTAGGGACAAGAGGTATCCAAATGGATGGGTGGGTATGGACCCAACATCTTACTAAAGCTTGAGGTGTTTGGGAATGATATTAGGTATTGTTTCTATAATGTGCCTACTGATGTGTGTTTTTATGTGTATATGTTAATTACTCAAGTTTTAAATTTATAAAATAGATTTCATATCAACCGAAATATTAAACACACTAGGAAGTGAACCTAATCCTGCAATAGTATAGTTGTGGTATGTAACAATTGGTAAAAATTGTTACAGTCTGATGGTCAAACCACTACGAACCGTCAAGTGTTAACGACCAAGTGTGTGTAATTTTATCTTTATAATGTATATTAAAGATATTATATTCACAATTACTTTTAGAACATCTCAAAATGCTCAAACCATCTATCGTTGAAGATCGAATCGAAAATCATCAAAAATTAAATTATTTGTGATGTTAAAAATAAATGTTATCAAGTATAGTTGAGAGTTATGGATAAGAAATTTAAATATATTATGTTCTCATGATTTCGTCGATATAAAGAACATTCTAAATGAAGATCATATGAAGAATTACGCTAATTTTAAGTTATAAAATGTAACACCCCCAAACCAAGGATGGCAGAAACATCCGGGGGTGGAGGACTTTATGTATAATATCATAACAACAGGTATAATAGTGATCAAAGCAATACAGCCAATCATAAATATAAGCGAAAAATAATTACATGGTTTCAAGTGTTACATATTTCAATGATTGATTACAACATGATAATAAAATAGTTGTTCAGCGCCGTAGCGTTCCATCCTCAAAAGCTTGTAGTTGCTTGATTTCGTTGATTTCTTGAGAATACAAGTAGGTTTGAAAAAGTGTCAACAATTAAGTTGGTGAGTTCATAAGCTTTTGAATGTGATGCTAAAATCCTTTTCTTTGTAAAAGTGATGTTTGTTCAAGAAAATCCAAAGTTTCCCTTATAAAGTGCATTGTAGTCTTAAAATTCAAGACCGAAATGTACGAGTATTTTTTCATACTTAAAGAAATTTTATGCATGTTTAAATCGACCTAAACTCATTAAATTTAAAAGTAAAATCCGTAAATCTTATGTTTGTTAGTACCCCATGTGAGTTGTTATAACCATACTATGACCCAGTCGGCCTCGTAAGGGTTGCCAGGGTCACGAAGTGAATCCATTATCTCCGTCAAAGATAATGGATATTGACACACCATGCAGTCGTGTAATCTCTTTGATGAACGTTCTAGTCAATTCCTCCATCTTGTCAGTTTCTTTAATTAGTAGGAAATGCGCGAATTTGGTCAACCTATCCACAACTACCTAAATGGTATAGAGACCACCCTTTGGCTTTGGTAACTTGGTGGTGCAGTTCATGGTTATCCACTTCCACTTCCTTTCAGTTATCATTGATCGTTCTAGAAGACTCGAGGGCTTCTATTATTCTACCTTAACCTTGGCGCAAGTCCGATACTTGCCCACATGTGTAATGATGTCAGTTTCCTTATTCGGCCACCAACGTTACTTTTTGGGGTACATATACCTTTTGTCGAAACCTGGATGTATGGAGTAGTGATTTTTCATATGCTTTGTTCATGACGTCATTTCTGGTTCCATCAAATTTGGTGTCCCGATCCGGTCCACAGGATAACATGTCATGCTGCGCTCGCCTTCTAGGTTCTTGTGATCGGTGAAGATTGTACATTTCGTGTCATAAAGATAGTGCCTCTAGATCTCTAGGAAGGATACTACAACTCCTAGTTCGAGGTCATGTGTGACCTAGCCGACCCCGTTCGTCTTTATCTGACTTAATTCATAAGTAATAACTTCTTCTCAGATTGCTACATAGGGCCTACTGTAGTGCTTCTCATTTGATTTGATCGGTAGGGAGCATATGGGTTTACTAGGAATAAATTGAAAAGGTTACAGAAGGTATACCACACCTCCAGAGAGTGCTTCGGGGTTTCGCAACAAAGGATGACCCGACGGTTAGAATTAGATTTAGGGTTATGAGAGACGGGGGGTTTCGATATTCAGCGGGTTAAGTGGAGGGTCTTCTCGTAACATATGCAATTGATAAGGTGATGATCCAAACTAATCCATATCAAATGACGACATCGGACTTTCTCGATGACACATGTATTAAGTCGTATTCATAATAGGTATTCGTTAGAGTAGTAGTGCATCCTGTATTTCTTTTTAGTGTTTTCCGTTTTGGTCGATGTTATTGTTACTACATATGATTTATACGACAGTAGCTAGTGCTGGTAGCATGTGTTCTGATAGCTAGTAATGATACCTTATATTGTGATCCCCAGACAATCATTCCAAGCTCGATTGGTATATGCAAGTCGTATGTCATTTGATATTAATGAAATCGATAGGTGAATGGTTCTATGCTAATACTACCACTAGACATGGAACAGGAATTAGGACGGAATTATTCACTTTAAGTCTGTAGTATTTTGATTGTAAATAACCCTGATGTATTCATCAAGTCATTGCAGTTCATATATAGGTGCTTTTTTTTGATTGAACAAGTGAGCATCTTAACTATTTCTTGATAGACGATGATTTTAGCAATCATACTAGAACATACAAACGTACATTAATTATCTATTTTTGTTTTTGAAACGATCCTAAATGTCCTAACAAGGTTTCTTGTTGCTCCCACTGGTTTAGTTGTCACATTCCTCCTGCTCCTCTGTCCTTTCTTTCTGTTGGGCGGTCCCTCTTAAGGTGCCCCATTTTTCCGCATAGGTGGCATGTTGTGCTTACACCAGAATTGGTGCTTGAAGCGATGTGCCAGGGCTGAGTCCTGC
This sequence comes from Lactuca saligna, assembly GCF_052625555.1. Taxonomy (NCBI): domain Eukaryota; kingdom Viridiplantae; phylum Streptophyta; class Magnoliopsida; order Asterales; family Asteraceae; genus Lactuca; species Lactuca saligna. The sequence goes on along the minus strand of NC_136424.1, from coordinate 40,406,457 downwards.
AGAAGCGGGCAATATGCCCGTTCTTGTTACATCTTTTACAGTGCATCGCCCGGAAAGCCCCATTATGGTGGAAGCTAGACTTGTTACACTTTGGAAATGTTCCATTATACTGTCTGACCGGTGCTTGAGTGACAGACGTTGTGGCTGGTGTCGAGGAAAGTGTTGTGACTGTTGTTGTAATTGTAGGGGCAGTCACAGATTGCTATCTCTTAGTGGATTTTTGAGATGGATTTCACTTCTTTCCGTTCCAAAACTTATGTTTCTTGCTCTTAGGTTTGTGGTCCGAGGTATTTTCATTGGTAGGTGCCCACTGATGTTCTTGATTGTTATTTCAGTTAGTGTTTACGGCACCATCTCCGCGTCTGTTGGCGTGGTTATCATTAAGTTGTGCCATGATGGCTGCCACGACTGTTGTGACTGCAGATTGAAAAGTAGCAAAGTCTATTTGCAGGGTTGGGGCCTTGCTAGTTGGGTGGTTACCTCTTGGTGAAGACATAATTCTTTTTTGCGATGAAAAACGACTTCGTGAGTGGGGATTAGTACTTCAAGTGCATTATTACAATTTATATTCACATATATAAATTTCACACATTACTGTACTATTCTTAGTGTTTATGCTAATTACTGAAGAGATAGAGTTACAGAAATGGGTAGAAGTAGGTTTTGTACGAATGTTAAATTTACCCATCCTAGTTACTATTTTTGCCCAAACGCTTAACTGCGAAGTTCTGATGGGATTTGGTGCATTAGTGCTGGTATGATCGCACCCTATAGGTCTACGAAGGAGGTACCTCTCACCCACAATGTTTAAAGGTGAGACAATAATGAGTCGTTAGAAAGGGCCATGCGTTGGGAGTTATCTAACTAAGTTTATCTTAGCTCTAAGTGTATTGTATTTCGGTTTTTTTGGTGTTCCTAAAGTAATTCCTAACAAAAGTATATATACAATAAACCCATGAATTTTAGTAGTTCTATATCCAAGTGAAACCTTGTAATTTGATCGAAGCTAGGTCCTCCTTACAACCACTTGATGTATGCTTAGTTGCATGAGTAAGACTTAATAGACCTCAGAGTCTAATTGGTTTGTCCTTAAGCCCATTTTGTTAATATGATTCTAGAAATTTTGGTTTCAGAGAAAATTTTGACCTAGATGCAGGTCTACACCAGATCATTTTAAGGAAAAGTTTTGATAGAAAATAACTCCCCTGATTAGTATAACCACTTAAATCTTAGGGTTGAGCTTACACATAGAATAGAGTAGCACCAACGCATACTCATGATCCTAATCTACAAGGCCTTGTGTGTAATATGAACTTTGCTCACGAAAATACATCCCAGGTGGTGCTTGAAACGAAGTCAACATGTCCTATAGTGCTGCTAACCTATGGTCGGCTGCGACCACTCTCTCTTCGAGTGTCGTGTGTCTACCCTGCTAATATTTTGCCCCTGTCCGAGCGGCGATAAGGTTCATAGGGATCTGGTCTCTGAAATAGTAGTTTCTTTCCAATTCTTGAGTTTGTGAGATGGTAGCGTCTGTAGTAGCACGCAGTTACTGGTCTTGATTCACAGTCTCCATGTTTTAATCCCCAGTGTTCGCGATCTGTCAGGTCATCATCGGGAGGGCTCTGTCAGTTGGTCCCCCATGGTTGAGGTCATAGCAACCTCATTGGTCTCCAAATGGTGATCGTTGTCGTTCCTATCAACTACAACCCTCGATCACGATTGTCCAACGGGGCACAGGTCCGATGTAGTTGAAGCGGTTTGTGGGAACCTTGGCTATGTATGGAGGTTTTATCATCTCTGGTTCGTCTTCTGATTCTTCTTCCTTGTTTTCCTCGGGTTCTTCATTGGGTTCTTCTTTGGTTTCTTCTCCTAATCATCCACCATTTCCCTGGTTCGGAAAGTACGGGTCGCCTGGTAAGTATACGTGTGAGAATAGGAGGGGTAGGAAGCATATATAAGTCGTATTCCTAGAAATACTTATAGGGGTTTGATCCTCATTAGATACTTTTATAATGACATAGTGCATACTAATTAGATATAACAAAGATATGATAAACCTTCGAATAAGTGATCCTACCCAAGGTCCACATCCAAACAAGGAAAAGGACGTAAGGTAATGACCATAGATTCTATGTCTATGATCTCTAAGTTATATATAGCTTTGTAGTATCCACTTGGTAACTATAGACCTATTAATAAGGATCTGTTTAGTTTTCACATAAGTTATAATATTACAAAATACTCCTATAGTATTTTAAATGTTATGTTTGGTTCTTAGTAACTTTCTTGTATGGGAAGTTTTAAGCTTGTTGCTCACTACGACCATGCCCCAACATACAATAGTCACGCCTCGAATAAATATAGTTGATCAGGCTATATTCATCCCAAGTTTGTTTACATATCCGACGGTTTACTCACAGTGTCCAACTCCTCGTTTTACTTTTGCCTTGTCCTAGATATTATACTATACCAGTATGTATGTATGTACTCATACTTTTAAGAAGAAACTATTTCATTTCTAAAAGTATAGTTATTTGAAAAAAAATGTTTAATCAGAGACTCCTAGTCCCAATGCATTTATAATTTGTATATCTTATGTGGTTCGAGATACTTAATTCACTATAAGCAATGCTCTGATACCAATTCGTCACACCCCCAAACCAAGGATGGCGGAAATATTCGGGGATGGAAGACTTCATGTATAGTATCATAACACCAGGTATAATAGTGATCAAAGCAATACAACCAATCATAAATATAATCGAAAAAGAATTACATGGTTTCAAGTGTTACATATTTCAATGATTGATTACAACATGATAATAAAATAGTTCTTCAACGTCGTTGTAACATCCCAAAATTCAAGGCTAAAAAATTCATTTTTAAATAAGATATTACATAAAACCATCAGTACAAAAACATTCATTATAATATCTCATAACAAACCAAATTGTCAGTAATCAAAACATATTATCATAAAACCATATCAGAGTGTAATCCCAAAGATCTCATGTGCGGAAAACATAGTGTGATGCGCTGCAATCGAGCCGACTCTTTTCCTTGAAAACAAAATACGTGAAACCAAAACTGAAAACCGTAAGCACGAAGCTTAGTGAGTTCTCCAAATACCACATACCGTACAAACCAAATGATCCATACATGACATACATAGCCAAGAGCCATACATAACCAATATATCCATAATCAAGTAAGGTGCTAAGTGCCAAACATAGTCTTGTAAGGTGCTATGTGCCAAACATAGTCTTGCGGTTATGCCACGGGCCACACGTGGTCTTCCGGATCAAGCCTGGGGCCACTCCCTGGGTCTTATAGACAAGTGCCAAGAGCCACCCCTGGTTTGTCATGCAAGTATCACAAAGACAACTATACATACTACTCTATTAGGCTACTCCTCATTTAGTGTTCCAAGAGCCACCTCCTTGTCTTTCATACACAATAGCATACAATGCGCTAGGAGCCACCTCCTGGTCTTTCATACATATTGCCTAGGGCTAACCCCCGGGTCTTCCTATCATACATAATAACATACGCTGTGCCAGGAGTCGCCTCCTGGTCTTTCATACATATTGCCAAGGGCTAACCCCCGGGTCTTCCTATCATACATAGACTAAATGGGTCGGCATTGTGGTAGTAGACCCATACAAACAGTGAGGAGACTCACCTCGTACGGCTGAACTTTGTGGATAATCATCTGGCTGCTGTCCAACAACTCTCTAAACCGCTTCTCCACTAGCTCCCCGGGCTACTAATATCAACATAACACTTAGTTCCAAACTGAACTCTAGAAGTCAAACTAAGTCAACTCTAGTCAAAGTCAAAGCCCTGGTCAAATTCAACCTTCCAGATGACTCGACTTGCTGAGTCAACTCATAGACTCACCAAGTTCTTAAACCCAGAAACTCTCAAAATAATACTCAACTCATCGAGTCACCCCAAGACTCGTCGAGTTCAACGATCTATGAGTCCCATCATGTCCAACTCACTGAGTCACCACTCAACGCATTGATCTGTGTCTTAACCAGAAAAGGGTTGGGGTTCTGCGATCAGACTCACTGAGTCCAAAAACAGACTCGCCGAGTCTAAGGCAATCTTCAACAGACTCGCTGAGTTGTTCTTCCAGCTTGCGGAGTCCATGCACAAATTCATACAACTCTTCGAGTACACCCATGTGACTCACCAAGTCTCTCCAGTTCTCAATCCATACAGTGACTTTTCGATCCATGCAGGGGATCCAATCTATAGATCCACTCTTCTACAGTCTATCCCCTGCATAAAGTTGCAACCTTTACGTGAAACCAAGGAGCTAAAGGCCCAAAACACTCTAGGGCTAGGGTTTAAGACAAAGGGGCTTCACCAATAACTTATTGACTTCAGGTATAAGACATTCTGGACCATCACAACCCTAGATCTGAAGTAGCAACCTCTAACCTAAGTCCCAAACCTGAAATAGATCTCAATCTTACCAAAATAGCCCCAAAATCTCGTTCAAGAATAGATCTAATTTCAATATATCCTAAGCAATATCTTATTACCTCAAGGATGACCACCCAATGAAGAATAATCCAACTCTCTACAAATCCCCTTGCTCCAAGCTTCTTGATCTTCAGTATCTCTTCACAAAACTCCCTTATCTAAGCTCCAACTTGCTCCCAAGGACTCTCACTCATGATTTAGGGTTTCTGGATCTCAAAAGGGAAGTAGAGAGGCTAGGGAAGGGATGTGATGTTCTTTAAATAGGGCACAACCCCCGGGATTAGGGTTTTCCTCATCCAAACCAAAATCGCCGAGTCCACTAGCCGACTCGCCGAGTCCACTAGCCGACTCGCCGAGTCGGTCACTTACTTTATGCCCCGGATCCCACTCCGACTCGTCGAGTTCCTCCATGGACTCGACGAGTTGACTATTGACTTAGAGATTTTCCTTTCTTTTCTTGGTCTTTCTAATCCTAGGTGTTACAACACTCCCCCACTTAAACTAGACTTTGTCCTCGAAGTCTGCCACAGCCAAATACCTTACCATCTGGTCACCACTTTACCACTAGGTACACACTCCGCCCATCTGATCCAAACCTTGAAGATGTCATCTTCAGAATAACCCGTTTCCTTAGTACCTTTGAATACAACAATTATATCCAACCGGTAATGATACCGATACTCCTGTTACACTTACCCTTGATTCGGAAGGGGTTTACCCTTTTACCCTACACTATCACCGGCCTTTCTAAGGTTCTTTCCACAAGCAACAACCTTCCTAATTTCCTCCAAGGACTGATCCTCTACTGAAACCGCAATTCTGGCCACTCCCAGTGTCAACCATCATACCAATACTCACAGAATAACCCCCATGCAATGCCCCAATACTGAAGGCTCCACCTAATCATGAGAATTCCGACAATCCTTCGGGTAGCAGATCCCTCTCTGCTACGTTTAAGGCTTAGGCGAGAACGGCGCCACCGAGCCAAATCCTTTACCCTGAGATCATTTGATCCCGTGATGAGTAGCTTAGCATCATACGATCAGTTCACAGCTTTTCGCACTGAATCCCTTACCATCATTCCTGCTTGAAGTCCTGTTGACTCCCATTCGCCTACCGGATGAATCAAGACCGCCCTGGTCCCAACTGATCTACCCTTACCCAGAATACTGGCTTCCCCCATGCTACCACAGAGATACGGTCCCTCCGCCCACACTCCGCGAACCAAGCTACTAATGAATGCCACATCTTACCCGCAGTCTTACGCCACTCCTGGTCTCTAATGACCTACCATCTTCTAGTCCCAATCACAATGAGGCCCACTCACATCTGAGTGGCTGCCCCTTCTTGAACTTAACTATCTAAAAAACCCTGCCAATGAATCACACACCTGATACATTCGCACTAGCGAATAGGGACCGGCGAATGCTACGCGTCACCCCGTAGTCTTACTATACTCGCTCTGCCAACTAGTGAATGCTACGGGCCACCCACATAGTCTTACAACACTTCAGCACTACCATCCAACTAATGCTACTAGCCACCCACATAGTCTTACAACACTTCAGCACTACCATCCAACTAATGCTACTGGCCACCCTGCAGTCTTGCTATACCAGTGCTATGGGCCACACCGCAGTCTTACTAAACTAATGCTACGGGCCATACCGCAGCCTTACTAAACTAGTGCTACGGGCCACATCGAATTGTTACTAAACTAATGCTGCAAGCCATACCACAGCCTTACTAAACTAGTTCCACGGGCCGCACCACAGTCTTACCACACTCCTCTTACTATCTGACCACTAGTGAATGCTACGATTATCCGGTAGTCTAACAACACCTTTCCACACCAACTGGCTGCTAGTGGATGCTACGACTAACCCATAGTAGATCATACAAGCACAATCTAGTACCACCGAGTTGTACTCATGTCCTATCTGAAACTCCTAACAAATTTTTCTGCAATCTGTTATCGGGCAACCCGAGAATGTGATCTCACAATTGGTAAGTTTTCCGAATTTCCGGTTCACACCTTCCTCAATTCATACAGCCACCTACGCCTTCTTTCTTCCTGAAAGGAGAGCAAAACTTATCCTAGTTCCAAAACCGCTGTTGTTCCTATAACATGATTTTTTCTCCCCCACTTAGCTTCAGCTAAGTCTTTACTGTACGTGAAAAACCTGAGGATTTCCATTCCTTCCTCCCTTGCACAATAGGCATGATAACTACCATCGCCCTGATGTCGCTAGCGATCCATCACTAGCCCATTCCAAATACCGTATGATTACCGAATACTAGATGAACACCTCCTGCATCCCGATACTAATAATCCCTTAGGCTCCAACTAATGCCCTTAAGGTCTAAATAACTAAGGCTCAGAGCAGCCACATCAGTGATAGACCACTTCCCTTGATGCTTCCAAAAGCTATCCCAAGTACCAAGACCAGAGCCACCAAACCCTGATAATGGTGGAGGGCTACTCCCAGGACCCTGCCCACCGACCTCCATGTAATGCTCCTGAACCGCTTTTGGTCATAATCGAGATAATACTAGACACTTCAAACCCGAAGTGAGAGATGACCTTACATTAGCTACTAATAGTTCCTGGTATGCAATTGGTATAAGACAATTCTGAAATTACAATCCGAATACAAGCAGAGAGACAACCCATACATACTATCACCAGAGTCCGGGGTAAGAACAACCCTAATACACATGGAATCAAAATGGCCATAGATACATACCTGCAACATTCCCTACTGTAATCCAGATGTCCCTCATCCGTCGCTGCAAAGCCCTACCCTCTCACCCATCTGCAATCCTCGAGGTTGTTGGGGCAGACGCACTCCCTGCTCCTCCCTTCACCGTCGGGCAGTCAGCCTTCTTGTTACCCACCTGATTGCAATGAAAACATAATGGGCTTGCCCCCCGTAGGCAGTCCCTGCAGACATGACCATCACTACCACACTTGTAGCAGCCTGAACCCCTGGAACGACAAACTCCCTCGTGTGGTTTCCCGCAGGTGCTACACTGACTTCGGACCTGCTGACCTACTACTCGTTGATCTGAAGTCTTGGGTCTCTTCCTGGGACCCTCCAAAGTATACATCTGATCCGACCTCCTCTTCGCAATGTGCTCCAAATCAATCTCCCTTTCCCGTGCCCTAGCAATCAGAGAGTCCAGGTTCGGGCATGCCGAGAAGCTGACATGCTCCTGAATATCATCTCTCAACATGTCATGATAGCGGGTCCTCTGCATCTCATCATCCCCTACCTACTGATGCACCAATAAGTCCCTCTCCCGAAACTTGGTGGTAATCTCCGCCACCGACTTTGTCGTCTGTCTCATGTCTAGGAACTCTCTGGCCAACTGCTGAAGCTCTAGCGCCAGTGCAAACTCCTCCCTAAACCTGTTCATAAAGTCGATATAGGTCATAGCCTTAATGGTTGAGGCTCCCAAGGAATCACCAATTGACTCCCACCAGTCTCTGGTTCTGTCTCTCAAACATCCCGCCGCAAAGCAGACCTTTAACCTCTCCGGGCAGAAGCTCGTCAGCTGCGCAGACTCGATGTCTATGATCCATCTCCTAGAAGCAATGGGGTTCTTCACCACGTGAAAATACGGAGAACCACTCCCTCTGAAGTCCTTGAAGGATAGTGTGCATGTACCCGCCTGGCCAGATGCCAAATCACTCCTGAAAGTTCAGAGGCGATCCTCCATCAGCTCAATGATCCCTTCCTTGATCGACCAGAAGATAACCGGCATTGCATCAAGGATACCTCTCATGATCTCGGTCACAATGAACTCGCATAACCCATCATCCACATGCTCGGACCCTACACCCGATCCCGATCCTGAACCCCCCACTCCATGTCGCATAACCACCATTCTGAAAATGAACATACAATTGTCAGGGTCCCATATACTTTCTATAGGTCTCACATACTTTCCAAGATTCCTGGTTCCATCTCGACCCACCTTGACTCGAGTACGGATCCTCTGCTTCCAGTAGTACGGGCCCATACTACCTTCCACATCTATCTGTACTTTCCTCAAGGGTTGCTTCAACTTCACCAAGTCCCTTTCACTACTACTAACACTGCTCCTAACATTACTCTCATCCTAGTCTTGCCCTAGGGTAACCTCCAACCTGCACCCAATCCTCAACTACTGAAATATTCCCAGTAACGTCAACTAGCTACCTCATGAATATAGCCACATGCAACAGAGATGAGATAATCCTTCGAGTAAAAGACTCATCCCTAAAGCTGTTAGACTCAGATGAGAGTTGTGCAATAGGGTCAAATCTATCACTCTGAGATTATCCATCCCGTGCCACATGTGACTTAGCATATTCACTTAATAGCTAGCTCACATTACTAAGAGTCCTACAAAGCAAAAAGCAAGCAACATTCAGACAATGGAAAATCTAACCATCATACGCCAATCAAACCTTTCCATCCTCCAATCAGGAATTTGTACATGCAATTCAAAGCTCATAAAATCAGGCATAAGCTAAACAGGCTATCCTATCACTGACTGATCAGTTCTAGCATGCAAGTCTACAAGAACATATAATAGGCATATAATGCATCCTCCTAGATCCTTAGCCCCAATCTAGCATTCAATTCTCTTAATCATATCATATCATAACATATCACAACATGTATGAGTATCTTGGGAAAACATACTTGAGCTCGGTTGATTGCACGCATCATACACCTTGTTCTTTTCAAAATTTGTTCTCTTTTCAAATTCTTTTGAAACTCATTTTTATAAAAATGGTTTTCCTTTTGAAAACATTCATACCAAGCCCTTAGTTTGAGTTCAGACACGCCTAAGGGTATGTCCGAATCCCTCAAACCAAGGCTCTGATACCAACTTGTAACATCCCAAAATTCAAGGCTAAAAAATTCATTTTTAAATAAGATATTACAAAAAACCATCAATACAAAAACATTCATTATAATATCTCATCACAAACCAAAGTTTCAGTAATCAAAACATATTATCATAAAACCATATCAGAGTGTAATCCCAAAGATCTCATGTGTAGAAAACATAGTGTGATGCGCTGCGATCGAGCCGACTCCTCTCCTTGAAAACAAAATACTTAAAATCAAAACTGAAAACCATAAGCACGAAGCTTAGTGAGTTCCCCAGATACCACATACCATACAAACCAACTGATCCATACATGTCATACATAGCCAAGAGCCATACATAACCAACATATCCATAATCAAGTAATGTGTTATGTGCGAAACATAGTCTTGCTAAGGTGCTATGTGCCAAACATAGTCTTGTGGTTATGCTACGGGCCACACATGGTCTTCCAGATCAAGCCTAGGGCCACTCCCTGGGTCTTACAAACAAGTGCCAAAAGCTACCCTCTGGTCTTTCATGAAAGTATCACAAAGACAACTATATATACTACTCTATTAGGCTACTCTGCATATAGTGTTCCAGGAGCCACCTCCTGGTCTTTCATACACAATAACATACAGTGCGCTAGGAGCCACCTCCTGTTCTTTCATACATATTGCCTAGGGCTAACCCCCGGGTCTTCCTATCATACATAATAACATATGGTGTGCCAGGAGCCATCTCCTGGTCTTTCATACATATTGCCTAGGAGCTAAAGGCCCAAAACACTCTAGGGCTAGGGTTTAAGACAAAGGGGCTTCACCAATAACTTGTTGACTTCAGCTTTAAGACCATCTGGACCATCACAACCCTAGATCTGAAGTAGCAACCTCAGATCTAAGTCCCAAACCCGAAATAGATCTCAATCTTACCAAAATAGCCCCAAAATCTCATTCAAGAATAGATCTAATTGCAATAAAGCCAATGCAACAGCTTATTATCTCAAGGATGACCTCCCACTGAAGAATAATCCAACTCTCTACACAGCCCCTTGCTCCAAGCTTCTTGATCTTCAATATCTCTTCACAAAACTCCCTTATCTAAGCTCCAAATTGCTCCCACAGACTCTCACTCACGATTTAGGGTTTCTAGATCTCAAAAGGGAAATAGAGAGGCTAGGGAAGAGATGTGATGTTCTTTAAATAGGGCACAACTCCCGGGATTAGGGTTTTCCTCATCTAGACCAGACTCACTGAGTCCACTAGCCGACTCGGCGATTCGGTCACTTACTTTATGCCCGGGATCGCGCTCCGACTCGTCAAGTTCCTCCCTGGACTCGACGAGTTGACTATTGACTTAGAGCCTTTCCTTTCTTTTCTTGGTCTTTCTGATCCTAAGTGTTACAGTCGTAGCGTTCCATCCTCAAAACCTTGGGGTTGCTTGATTTTGTTGATTTCCTGAGAATACAAGTAGTTTTGAAAAAGTGTCAAAAATTAAGTTGGTGAGCTCAACAGCTTTTGAATATGATGCTAAATCCTTTTCTTTGTAAAACTGACGTTTGTTCAAGAAAATCCAATGTTTCCCTTATAAAATGCATTGTAGTCTTAAAATTCAAGACCGAAATGTACAAGTATTTTTTCATACTTAAAGAAATTTTATGCACGTTTAAATCGACCTAAACTCATTAAATTTAAAAGTAAAACCCATTAATATTATGCTTGTTAATACCCCATGTGAGTTATTATAACCATACCATGACCCAGTCAGCCTCGTAATACGATCTTCTTCAGGCGTTGCAAGTTAAATGACACTTTTCACCCCAGACTTGCCGGTCTAGCTGTTGCATGCAGCTAAGGTGTGTGTTTGTTAGACCCAATATAGATCTATGCACAACTATAATGTTCTCCCTACAAGAGACTTTGGTTACAATTTACTGGACTTTTGACTTCGTTACTTTGGATGTAACGCGAAGCGAATGTCTCACAAATTTATTCATTAATAGATTTACGTGAACTGAACTGAATACCTTTGGTAATGAGTTTGAAATGTAATTGAAACATAAAATATACCTATTATATTTTAACATAACTTCTTGTAATGTATATGAAACATAAACTATACTTATTATAGTTTATCCAAAACGTTTGTAATGCAAATGAACCCCATTTTATGTGAGTCGAGTGTATAGCAAAAACATAACTATGTTTATCATGCCTTATCTTGTATTATTTGTAATGACAAAGGACTCTACCAATCAGTGAGTATTTTATATTATATAATTATACCACAACAGTAAACATAGGTAAAATATGAAATCATCAAAGATTAACACTTTGCTCAACACGTTACAAAGCGTGATGGAAGTTGTAAGCTGTTAACTTGTTTTTAACATATCTGCACTGTTTTGGGAAATTCACAAGAAAATCATATGAAGTCTAAAACTGAATTCGTAAACTCTGAGAGTTTATAAAATGTGTCTAGTTTGTCCATAATTTTTTTTATGATTTTTATATGTCTCTAACTTGTGTGAAAGTGTTCATATTCACAGACTGGTACGAATTCGTGACTACAGTGATAGGCAGTTTTGTAAAAATCACCATAAATTGTAGAAAAATCTTAAGGACATGTTCAAGTAGTCATTTTAAAGGTATAAAACTAAAATATTTTAACCTAATACAATTTTGAAAACTAAAAAGTATAACATGCTCAAAACAGTTCGTGAATGAACATTAAGTTTTCTGTTGAAAGCTGTTGTTTGAGTTTAGTTATGTTGTTGGTGATTTAACTTGTATTCTCCCCCTAAAACTTGAAGAAAAAAAGAAAATGTGGGGGTATGAACTCACCTTGACTGATTTCAGAAGATGGATGATGAATAAAAGAAGTTTCCAAGTCAATAACACTTGGGAGATGCTTGAAGATTTGAAGGTTCTATGAACAAATATGATGATGTTTATGTAAGCAATCCATAATTTGGATGAAGGATAGTAGAACATTCATTTGTAGGAGAAGGATACTTACCCAATGTGGAGGAAAAACCCAAGATCAACCTTTGAATCTCGAATTTTAGAGAGAGAAAGTGAGAGAGAAATGGATGTTGCTTTTTAGTGGAGAATGAGTGAAGTGAGAGGAGAGATAAGGGTTTTTAGCCCTTGATCTAGATTTCTTGCTGGAGAATGAGGGTGAAAGGATAAATAGTTTACTACAGCTGAAGGGAATAGAGACACAAAGCATGAATAGTGACACGAAGTGGGTATGGGAGGTTGCTTGTGTCATAGATTTATGGAAAAGTCAACACTTTATCACCAAATCTTACCCACTAGATATTATTCTTAGATAAAGATTTACCTTAAAATGTGCCCAAATTATGAAAATATAGGGATTTATAAGTCAAAATATAATTTTGGTTGAAAATCTCATGTTAAAATATTGAAAAACGGGCTTAAAATGGAGTTGGGATAAAAAACCGGGAAAAAGGGGCGAGATTTGCGAAATTTCGGATAAGGAGCCGAGGTTCGGTCCTTTAGAGGGTAAGAACCAAAGGGAGGGTTCAATTGATGAGTTAGAACCGAGAGGAGGGCTCGGCCCGAGCAATCTCGTGGGCGAAGGCGAGGTTCGGTTCTGACAATCTCGGTTCTGGCACATTCGGTTTCCTAGGGGGGGGGGGGGTTCGGCTCTCACTGTTTCGGCTTCGGCTCTTTCCTGTTTCGGTTATCAAGTAGCTTCGACTCTTTAGCAGTTTCGGTTCCTAGGGGTTGACTTTGCTTCTAATTTGGGGGTTTTGGCTCCTTAGGGTCTCTCCTCTTAGGGAGGTTCGGCCCTAACAGGGCTCGACTCTAAGAGGCTGTTTTTCGCGTTAACTCTCCGTTTCGCATAGTTTTTGGCTCAGATATGGGTCGGGATGACTTGAATGACTATAAAAAGTTGAAAAAGATTTTGAGAGAGATTTCACATACTTAGAGAGATTTGGGATAGATTTCACATACATAGAGAGATTTCACATACTTAGAGAGATTTAGAAGAGATTTCACATACTTAGAGAGATTTAGGAGAGATTTCACATACATAAAGAGATTTGGGAGAGATTTCACATACTTTGAGAGATTTGGGAGAGATTGAGAGAGACTTTGTTTGTGACCTTGTTGGGTGTTTAGCTTTGCAACGCAAGGTTCGTACACCTCGTTAAATTTAGTTATGATGGTTTTATGCCCCCGAGGGATATGAAATAATGTTTTATTGAATAGTTTCATCACTTACCCTAATTAGGGTTTGAAATTTCTAAATGAATGAACTTTCCAAGTGATAACTTCTTATTAAAATAGTGAGTTTCACAATAGTACATAGTGTAAGCCCTAATATACGAGGATTAGATGAGTTGACCGGTTTGACCAGTTGACTTTGACTTGATCGGAAATTGACGGTTGTCACATAAAATAAGTATTTATCTGATATTCCTGAAATCCATAGTGCATTGTATCATTTGGAATAGCTTCGAATCTCGTAAAATATTTTTTAGCACGTTTTTCAACTCAAGACTGATGATTTTCATCTGAGTTTATCATAGACACTATTCTACATCAATAGGGAACCAATGTCGTGAAAATCATAGAATTACACCAAACTGAACATGAAACCGTAAACTATTGATTTCGATATGGTTTCAATTACTGATAATTCATTATAGGAATAGTTTGGAAATCCAACCCTATTGTTGTGGATCTTAACGATGAAATAACTCAATATTTCTAAAATTATGTGTATATATATGTGTGTGTGTGTGTGAGGAACATATTTCTCAAATTTAATATGTAATTGTTATAGTTTTTATAAATCCAAATTGCATATGAGAAATAGCAATCATGTAATCACTATATATATATATATATATATATATATATATATATATATATATATATATATATAGAGAGAGAGAGAGAGAGAGAGAGTTAGGTTAAAATGTTTCTAGGAATTATTGTGTGCCTAAATGCACCAATAAGAATTCAAGAAATAATAAATAATTAAATAAATAAATCAAGGGTATTTTGGACCTTTTGTACTTTTAATTAAGGAAATCATTTAATTGAAATCTTGCAATTAAGGAAATAAAGTAATACATTTGACCTAGTCTCTCTCTATCCTCTTTTATATTTCCTACGGTTCTTCTTTTTCACCTACATGGAAGTTGAAATCAAAATGAGGAGGCTGTAACCTTTGCATAAGTCGTTGCTAATGTCTACCCTTCACCTTCGTTTCCCGTCTGGTACACGTCGCTAAACTCTTCCTGTCCTCCAATAAGAATGAATGTGGACGACATTTTTAGAAGACTTCAAAGACGGGTTTGCTTCAACCGCCTCAATTAGCTATCTAAAGGTGAGTCACTCCCTCTTTTCCAATGCCATTTCATTTGGTTTTTATGGTTTTATGGTCGTTTCCCAGTCTTCATCAATAACTCAATTTCATCTCCTTTTTTTTTTTTGCAATTTCCCCCTTATATTGGTTCTTGTAACAGCTTTAATTTGAAGAAATTCAAGGAAATAGAAGTTGTTCATCTATCGATTCTATAAGATGTATGGGATTTGAGATCTTGATGTGGCTAGGTAGGAGCTTTTGTTGGTCCACCATATGTTCGATGAAATACTTAACAAAAAATATTGGGTTAAACCTGATGACAATGAATCCAATTTCAACTATTAACTTAAGATCTATCCACATGATGGAAACTTTAAAGGTGAATGTGGTGTTCTGGGGAAAACCTTTCCCAACTTGACATTTCCTACCTATTATCTTTCTTTATTTATTTTTTTCATATTTTATTTAATGTAGCTCAAGTTATGGGTTTTCATTCAAATTAGTTCTCAAGCTATCATGTGTGACTGAGTTTGAGTTTTTATTTGATTGATTTTATTGTAGAGTGAAGTCAAGGATTGTTGGTGACAATCAGTTATATGAGGGCATTACCGCATCATCATTATAACGAAAGAGTGAAGCAGGTCGTACTAGAAAGGTAAAGCCACTAAAACACTCATTAAAATCATTTTATTGACCTATAAATTCTTTCAGAATGTTTATGCATATAGAAGAAAAGACTAAGACTTAAGTTCATTATGTAATGTATTCTGTCAGAATAAAATTGGTTTCTATTCTTGTTATTCGTCTCGATTCTTATAGAATGACATCCTAAATAATGAAACATTACATTCTTTCAGAATAATATACATTGCAAGTTTAAGGATGATTGTTAATGTTGGTTTGTAGAAATTATAGTTATATTGTATTTGAATGTATATCACATTCTATTATAATTTATTGTTTTATTCTATTTAATGCACTAGAATTTTTAATATTTGGAAGTTGATTATGTTTTCCTTGTGAATTTAGGTTTTGAAGAGGTTGCCATTAATGTGGAATATGAAGAAAACATGGAGAACGATATTTGTATTCTAACAGAATCTATTCTGTCAAAATATATTACTGTTTTTGTTAGATTTTGATGTTTTTTTTTTCTTTTTTAACCATTTTTAGTTTTAATCTTTAAGAATAAATGTAATCCTTAAACCATTATTGGTCATAATTTTTTGAGAATGATTGTAATAATTTCTTAGTCTTTTTGTTTACGGATGAATGTAAATAATGATTCTTAAAAAATAAAATCTGTATTCTTTAGAAAATGTTATTCTTGATAATATGTTGTATAATTCTTTAATCATGTTTAATATAAAAAGTATTTTGAATGAAACAATATTCTGCAAGAATAAAATCGCAAATATATTTACTAGTTTATTGTTGATTTTTTGTCATTCTGACAGAATAAAATTGGTTA
This sequence comes from Lactuca saligna, assembly GCF_052625555.1. Taxonomy (NCBI): domain Eukaryota; kingdom Viridiplantae; phylum Streptophyta; class Magnoliopsida; order Asterales; family Asteraceae; genus Lactuca; species Lactuca saligna. Next base: position 40,390,274 of record NC_136424.1, on the reverse strand, counting down.
TTATTAAAAGTAATATTAAAATTTAAATAGAATTAATTTAAAAAATTTAGATTTTTTAAAAATAAGGGAAATAATGATCCCTTAAAATCCGAAAATTTCCTTTTTTAAAATAGGTTAATTGACCAAAATACTCTTTTGCTAAAATTTGTGTGATTATATGATACATGCTACCCTATTGTACTATCATACACCATCAAATCATAACCTTTGATTATATTCCATCTGATGGTTTAGATCTGTGCATTAAGGCATACAATACTTACTAGAAACAAAATAACCTAACCATATATATATATATATATATATATATATACATACATATATATATATATATATATACATATATATATATATATATATATAGAGAGAGAGAGAGAGAGAGATAGAGATAGAGATAGAGAGAGAGAAAGCTAGGTTTAAATGTGGATTGACATCTATCGTACGGATGTGTGGACAGTTCTATTCTGTGAGGATGATAAGAAAAATATGTTTGATAATGTGAATACGTTCAATATTACACAACTATTGTCATCATCACACATTCTCACCAATTAAATCATCTATAAGGTTATTATAGACTTGTTTTTATTATTATCATTATGTCAGAATGTTGTCAGGATGTTTATTGAGTCGTATTTTATAAGAATGAAAATGAGTGAAAAACGATGTGTGAGAACAAAAATGAATAAGAATTAGTGAGAATGCATGGAAATGATAATAATTTGTGAGGTTGAACGTATTCACATTACTAAACAAGTTATTCTTTTAGTAATTCTCTTATAATAGCATTGTCCACACGTCCGCACAATAGTTGTCCATCCACATCATATATATATATATATATATATATATATATATATATATATATATATATATATATAATAACAACACTATATGTACATAAATATCACATATGACATTAAAAAGGACCAAGTCTTGGCTTATTTTGCAATTTTGGCAAATTCATAATCTATTAGATCTCGATCCATATATATATATATATATATATATATATATATATATATATATATATATATATGACAAGAGTTTAGTATATGAATGTATATGTATTTGGCATGCTTTATTATTTTCAAACAACGCCCACATGCTTGAAATCTAATGGAAACATACTAAGTACATGAATATGAAAATTTTCTAACAACTCCATGACTCCAAATTTCGATCATCACTCCTCGTACATATACTTTCACAAACTTACGTATACATCATACACATGTTTATACCTACTAAGATTTGAGAAGCACTAGGTCATTCAAGTGAGGATCTAGAAGTACACCAATTTTATTATCCCACATTCTTTGTTTCTTCCCTCACGAATACCTTCCCCCTCACACAAACCCTCTTGAACTTACCCACAACTTGCATATGTACATCGAGTGTGAAAGATATGCATTATACCTATACAATCTTCATCAGATCACAAGTGCTTCAATTTTCAACCAAAGGTCTCCCAAAAATCTTATTAAGATTATTTCTATATTGCTTTACTCATCCTTCACAACCCTCCTTGCTCATTCTCTCTTTCTTTTATAATATGTGGGTTGCCAACACACTGGAGGTGTGTTGCTATTTCCGGTGAACAAACGGGTAACAGTCCCACCTCCTCCTTGGTACCTATCAAACAAACCAGGCAAACACCCCTAAACACCTCTGATTCCATCCTACTTTCTCCCTTTGAGCCTTGTTGTTGAACCAAAAAAGGAATCAACGAGGAGCTGCCGGAGCAGCCCCTCTCACCATCGTGGTCGGCGACGACAACCACCGTCTTCCATTTTCACTCAGTTCTCTGTAGATAATAGGCCCAAAATATCTCCCTTCTAATCGACAACTTTGCCCTTTTACTTTCATGTCATCTACTAATAGGCCCAGAAAAAGAAAAGATTAGAGTTTGTTGGGTTAATCGGTTTTGGTATAGGAAAGTTGCCTTTTATTAATTCTCAGTTTTAGATTAGGAGTCAAAGTCTTTTATTTTATTGTTTTAGCAGTTTGAGTAGGTTTCAATTTCTTCTAGTATAAAATAGGTGTCAAGGGTCATTAGTTTTTTTTCAATTTAAGTACTTACGTTTTAATAAAAAATTTGTGTGCAAGTCAATAACTTTCACCTATTTTATTCTTTGTTTCATTTCTCCTTTATACACTAGAAATTTTTCTAGTTTATTTTTTTACACTTGGTATCAGAGCGAGGTGAAGACGTTTCCGGTTTGAGAGTCGGTTTCAAGAAAACCGTAGCCTTTTATTGTGGGGCAGACGCAGCAGGGATCGGGGTTTGGTTTAAGGGGGTGTGATTCAAGGTTGATTACAAAGCAACCCCGGTCTCTTATAAGGCTTGTGGGAGACTAACTGGAGGCGCGGAGTAAACGAACAGGAAGACATCAAAGCGGGTGGCTTTGAATCGGTTCGTTTTGCGGGTGACGGAAGACGGTAAAGGTGGTCGTGACATTGTCTTGTTGTTCGGTGGAAAAGTGCTCTCGGAACAAGTTTGATTAGGTCGTGGTTGTCAAAAAAAAGAGAATAAGTTCTTTATCGGTTTGTTCGTGATAAGGGGATACCGACGTAGGTGCCTAAAAGCGGGCAGGAAGGATCCGTCAAAGCAGGTGGCTTTGGATTCAGTTCGTTTGGTATGATTGAAAGAAAACGGTGAAGCGGGTAGCTTTGTTTTCTTCGTCGGTGGAGTTGCCTCTTTGAAGAACGGTAATCGAAACAAAGGAAGAGATTGGACAATCAACACGGTGTGAACGTTATGGCGGTGGAAGTTCAAATCGGGTGGCTTCGGATGTGGCTGGGGAGAGGTCGTGAATCCTAGAAAAGTCTAGATGGTAATGAACATGTCCAACGGGATGCCATGATATATGTCACATGTGTTGTCACCAATTAAAATGGGTTGTTAGAAGACTTTTGACATGACCAAGGTGAAGGTCGGATGTCCGGGAAAAATCGAGAATCGGGGATGGTTCGAAAAGATGATGATTAAACATTGTTTTGAACGAGTGGCTCGTATGACCAAACCGATTAAGGGGGTGATTGTTGGGTTAATCGGTTTTGGTATAGGAAAAGTTGCCTTTTATTAATTCTCAATTTTAGATTAGGAGTCAAAGTCTTTTATTTTATTGTTTTAGCAGTTTGAGTAGGTTTCAATTTCTTCTAGTATAAAATAGGGGTCAAGGGTCATTAGTTTTTTTTTTCAATTTAAGTACTTACGTTTTAATAAAAATTTTGTGTGCAAGTCAATAACTTTCACCTATTTTATTCTTTGTTTCGTTTCTCCTTCATACACTAGAAATTTTTCTAGTTTATTTTTTTTACAGAGTCTGTCGAAGTAACCCTTAGCTGCAACAGTCGGCGGCGCCTCCGATTATCCTTATTCTTTTCTCTTCTCGAGCACCACCATTGTTCCATCCATCTGCTTCTCCTCTCAGATGAGAAATGAAGCCTCCCAATTACCACTTTCATTTCTATTCCTCTTCTTTCCCGATCAGTTGCTTTCGTTTTTGGCTTCCTTTCCTAATCAGTGAAAAAGACACAACCGTATTTCGTACCTTGATGGATTTGGTAAAAGCAGTCCCTCCAGTTGTACATTTTAACCAAAACAACCCCTCATTTGATAAGTTGTTACAAACCAGTCATAGTTTGTAATCAGTTTTCCTTAAAATAACCCCTCATTTGTAATACTTGATCAAATTAGCTCCTTTCTATATGTAAAGTATTTCAAAAACCATTCCTTTAGTTTAAATTATTACAAAATGGTCCCGGTAGATTGTTTTAACTCAAAAAGGTGTGGGTTGCGGTTTTCTCACACGAAGCTTCTCAAAAATGCACCAACTCGGAACAAATTGAACTCACACTTCAAGGGTGAGTTTATACGACCCCTTTGTTACGGTTTTAATATTTGGGGGAAATATACGTGTGTCTATTAAAGCTTTGATGATTTTCAAGTTTTATATGCAAAATAGCATGATGCGTTATTATTGGTCAAAAGTTATGAAATAGCAATCTAAAAATGTGATAAATCTCCAATAAATCTATTAAGTTAAAGTAGATTGTTAAAAGATGATATAGTTATACTTTACTTGAAATATTAATATAAGTATTAAGAAAAATCACAAGATTATAAGTAAACCTCTATAATAACACAATTCATATTAGAAGTCACAAGAATGAAAATGACCACAAATATTACTCGCGTATGAAATGAAAGTATATTGTCATATTTGGTAGAAAAGTCAAATTTATGAAATCGTATAATTAATAGTTAAAATTATCGATATTTAAATTTTAACATATATATATATATATATATATATATATATATATATGTTATGTATAAGTGATCGTAAAATTTATTAATATATTTTATATTGATTATAAAAATATAACTCATTTTTACAAAGTTATAGGTTTCTATTGCAATAAATAACATGATCCACTTAAAGTCTTAGGAGTCGTTATTTGCGAAATATAATACTGTATTGATCACGTAAATTATAAATATCATGGAAATTGTTGCTTTTGCTGTGGTTGAAACCTGGAAAACATTATAAAGTAGTCGTTATACTACCCAAATTTTGTCATAACAAACAATAGAAATTTGGAAATCCATTAAGTCTTAAGTATCTCAATTACTGAAAGACTTCAATCAAATATTATTCCTAAACAACAAAATCTTATAACGAGAAGTTTAGGACTAGGATGCCTAGACACATTGTCATAATCCAACACTCTAGGATCTCCCTGTAGGTGTCACGTTGTTTCTAAAGCCATACGAGTTAGGTTCGCTTCATAAGCCATTTGGGTTGTTTTGTTAGGTATACTAAGTCTGCGTGTCTTGGTGAAAACCCTCTACTTTTATAACCATTAAGTCGCAATGAACGACTAACGACAGGTATAAGTATCTTACTATTGATCTTATACAGTTCGACCGCCCGCTTGGTGTTGCTAGCTACAACTACCGTCCGACGAGACAACTCTAGGTGCTGACGTTTAGTTTCCATGAACATGACCATGTGCTACAACGAGGTGAATGACTTTAGCATGCCCTACTATGGATCCGGTTTAAAAAAAAGCGTAGTGTCACAGTCCGGTTATGAGTTCATTATAGATCCTGAATTTGTTTAGTTACCATATAGAATCGATATTGGGTTTATAAGGAGTTTTTGTTCGCTTATACTAGCTGAAATAGATTGTATTTAGTGGGATAGTTTGGGAATCATAAATGATAAGTGTCAATACCAAAAAATATGTTATATAACACTTAATTAATAACGTGACACGACTAATTAAGGTTTAATAGCATACATTTAATAAGTTGTTTATATAAACCATTTGTTTTTATACAAAAACACTATGTTTTTGTGGGAGGAGTTTCCCTCCACTGGTTAAGTATCGGATTCCCAAATTAGGTAGATAACACTTAATTATTACCACAACATGATATTCTAAAATTTTGTAAATTCGAAACTTATGAATTCTATATATAAATACCATTTATTGTATGAAATTTCAAGAGTAAAGTTTGTTATTTTATGTTCTCATGAAGGGTAACATATCTTATTTTTATATAATTTGATACTCAAAATCCTTATATAAAACTTGATTTTTGATATAAGTCTAACTTACTTATATATATTTTGCCAATTTTTTTACTTTTGGATTTGAACGCATGATGTTTCTAAATGAGACCAAAGATAATTTTTTAACTCATGTATTTTATAATTTTGATAGAAAAGTAAATATTTATAAAAGCTGGTCAACCAGCTAAATTTTATAAAATACTTTTGGTTATAAAAATACTTTGTGTCAAAACCTATAGAACTCACCAACACTTGTTCTTCTACCCTAACAATGCTCAGCAATAAACATGTAAAAATGTAACATCAACACATAAGGATCTTTATCAAGAAATCGTAATAAATTGAATAAGAAAAAATTGTTGGATTAAGTGTCTAAGCCCATAATTATAATTGGTATGCACTCAATTTGATAGTATCATGGTCCTTTTGGTTGCCTTAACCATAACAACTTGACATGATGATTTTCGGAAAGAGAGGTTATTTATGGGTTTGTTAATATATTATAAGAATAATATATTAATTAGAAATCATATTATTTAATTAGTATTTAATCAAAAATTAATTTGGTATTAATTTTGGGTTAAAGGAACTGATTAAAAGTACGGGGACTTGTTTTGCAAATCATTGATAGTTACAAACTGGGCTGTTGGATTCCCTTGGAAGGGGGTGGACAAATTTCTATAGGGAGACCCTATAGAAATCATCCAAGGCCTTCTAGAAACGTTGTCCATGGGTTGTTTCGAGCTTAAGCAAGGATTAGGGTTTCCACCTGATAACCCTAACAACCACAACTTTGTAAAGACCCCTAGACCTCCTAAATTTGGTCAGTGCTTCCCAAGGAGAAACCCTAGCTGATTTTCTGCCCCTTTCTCACTCATCCTTTGCTTTTGGTTTTTGTGACTCTATTAGAGGTGCAACGCTTGGGGAACTAAGCTTTCAAGAGTCAAGATCATCCGTAGAAGTCTTGTTATTACTAGATAACAAGCAAGGTAACATTCTAACCATAGTTTTTCATATTATTTCGAAAATTATATGCTAGTATTAGGGTTATTGCTTTGGAAATTCTAGTTGCATATATAACTACAGAAAAACTTAGATCCAAAGCAATTAATGTTGCATGATCACATAGGATGTTGTTATGCTCAAACCCCATCACAAACTGAACATTTGGAATTCCAGGTTGGTGACCGCGTATCATAATATGCTTTGGAAAGCATGAAAAACTGAACCCAAGGTATATAGGACCATTTGAGATTCTTGCTAGAATTGGTCCAGTAGCTTACAAACTCCGACTACCTCAAGAACTAGGTAACATGCATCCTACCTTCCACGTCTCTAAATTGAAAAAGTGCTTATCCGACGAGACTCTTGTGATCCCACTCGAGGAGATCGAGTTAAATGAGAGCCTAAACTTTGTGAAAAAACCCGTAGAGATCCTAGACATGGAAGTTAAGAGAATCAAACAAAGCCGTATCCCGATAATGAAAGTTCGTTGGGATGCAAAGCGGAGACATGAATTCACTTGGGAGCGGGAGGATCAAATGCAACAAAAGTATCCACATCTTTTTCCTTAGTATTTCTGTAATGCTATAGTCCTAATTTCGGGACAAAATTCTCTCTAATGGGGGGATAATGTAACACCCCGTTATTTTCTACTTGTAAAGTCAACCCTAGTCAACCAAAGTCAAACTTGGGTCAACTAAATTCTTCTTTATTGTTTGGATTATTATTAAGGTTAGAATAGTATTATTTTCATGTTAAAACCCTAAGAATACTAGGTGTTTAAGAAGGGAATAAGTTGGATCCGAGAAACTTTGCACCACCTTTCTTCTCCTTTCCCTTCGGGCTGCAAACCTCGCAGTCGTGAATCGACTTCGCCCGTGAACCTCGCACCATGAAAACTTTGGGCCATGAACCATTTGTTGCCTTCGGGCTGTGAACCGAAGCCGTGAACCCAAGGATCTTATCTCCTCGGGATATGTTTACTTCCGAAGACTCATAGGTATATATACAAAATGGCTGATTTTTCTCTTATTTCACACACCTTAACCGCAAACACACTCATTTTCTCTCAAGTATCATCTTCCAAACCTTCAAATCTTCTTAGATTTTTGCTTGAATCATCAAGGTATTTCATCATTTCATCGTCATTGTAGTGATTTCTAGCCCTTACATGCTTGTTTCACCTTCAAATCAGCCAGATCTTCAAGATCATTGGGCTGTGAACTCAAGAACATCGAGTGTTCTTGGACCGTGAACACCCCCTCCTGGTCGTGAACTCATTACAACCTCCATTTTAGCTTTTAAACACTCCTATTTGTAAGTTATACTTATAAATTAGTCCAATTTCCAATCATTCCTATGATTATATCCGCTAATTAGTTTTATATATACTATAAAAATTGCTATATAGGACTTGTTTTACTACGGGATTTCACTTGTGGAAATAAACGTCCTATATCAAATCATCAATTGAATTACTCACAAAAGGTGAGTTCATACCCCGTATTTTCATAGTTTTTATAGTTTTAAGGGGGAAGGGGGGAGAGAGGAATACAAGTCTAACACATGGATTTTGTGTTATCAAAAAATGGCTTCAAATTATCTCACAAAATGGATTTCAATTATCTTCAAATAAAATGTTTTTAAATTGTGTTAAAATGACATCAAGTCATCAAAAGTATTTCAAAATATTAAACTCTTTAAAATATTTTATAAACTTATATTTTCCCCAAAAATCATATATATATATATATATATATATATATATATATATATATATATATATATATATATATATATTACAATTATGACTTCAAGAACCGGCTGGCAATCATAGCTCTCAAAAGCTTCTGTCGAACTCTGACCTTGTCGATCAACTCTAACCTTTGTCAATGACTTGTCCATTAGATAAGGGATCATATATTCCTCCATTCTAGATATCATATGGACTGAGACATGGATTATAATCATTCTCTCTGTCCATTTGTTGTTTCCCGATTTCCGATTTATAACGACTGACTAATTGAACAAATCAAATCAATCCAGGCCCGGCCGAGCACTTACATTTGTAACCACCAAATCATCGAGGGGCCCACATATATCGCTTTTATCCCGAATATAAAAGGAATGGATAAACTTCGACTCATATGGCTTATTCTACTACTTGTTGAATCAAACACAAAGGCACATTTTATAACATCGAGTTACCACTGCGTTTTCGTGCAATCAATGTATAACCAACTCATAGTAACAACTCATATCTCTAGGTTTGAAGAATATAAGATATTGTCGTCTCATGATCACTCATGATCAAATCCATGAAGTGATTCCAAGAGATACTCAGAACTTATGAGCACTCATGAGTGTTGTAGCACCACTTTTTCCAACAACTTAGACCTCTACAAGTCAACCCAAGATAGTCTTGATTCATATCTACTTCAAATATATGACCGACTGTGGATGGTTTGAATAACTTAGTCATTCAGAACAATGACCTAGTTATTCTGGAAGTCAAAACATGTAAAGTGAAACAAAATAAGAATCGAATCCAATATGGTCTCAGAACTTATGAATATAAATAAAACACCTTTTATTTATCACCATATGATTACATATTATTCATTGTATACTGTTTCAGCTATCAACTTTATTCTTGAATTAAAACAATAGTTGTCCCATGCTCCAAGCTTATACACTATGTTTTCTAAACATTAGTCATGCCCTACACCAAGTATGCATACTATGTTTGTCTATGATATTTACTTTGTGAACTAGATCGATTGAACATAACATCAATGATTCTCTCTTCACACTCCCAATTCCTTACTGCAAATGCAAGAATTCCAAATTCATGTCATTTACTGAAATCTATTAGATTCTAAACTTTTATGCATTGATCCTATTATAATGATTATGCACAAAGTCACAAAGACTTCACAACAAACATTACAGAGCATTCCAAAGGAGATCAAATCCATTGAGACATCCTTCTTGCATTAAGTTTTTCTAATCTTACACAAATTGAATAATTTCTAACTTTGAAACATTTCCATATTCCATTTTGACTATCACTTCTGAACAAGAGTTGCCTCCTTACAAATTATGTTAATACGATCCTTCCAGAATTAACACTATACTTCCAACTGTCCTTGAGCAATCAATCTTTGGTAAACCTTAGATTGTCCTCAACAATTGCTTAATCCTTTTAGTTATATCTAATTCTATACCTTTTCCCTTCTTAATGCCCCACGCATTTGGAAAATCCTAGAAAGGATGAATATTATAGCACATGCAATCGATCCTATATCTGAAGCATATGGGATACGATTCATGATGTCTCACATAAAGACTAAACCAGTCTTTTTCTATAATATTTCCATTTCAATTTGCCAAGTTCTCATAATTCATATTATGAAAAGGGATGCGGTAATCATAATCAAATTTTAGAACGCAAAGAATGGACCCATATACAGAATTTCCTTATGTTGAGCCATTCCAACATGAAATTCTTATATATATATATAATATATATATATATATATATATATATATATATATATATATATATATCCTTGACTAAATACGATTAAAACCTCAATCTAAGCTTTTAGATTTGAGATGAAGTATAATTTCCTCTCCCTTAATGATAGCCAAACAACTCTTTCCCAATTGAAACCTTTTGTTTTCTATAATTAACATTGCTAACTTGCAACCTTTATCATAATTATCATGCTCCCATTAACATGATGATTATTAACATAACACTTATGCTCCCACTAGCTTTGACATGTACTCAGAAATCAACTGGACTTCTAGAAATCAATACTTTATTGACTTTCTTACCAAAGTTCAGATTTTTGATACTAGATTGCTTTGATAAAACTTTATCAATATCATACACCTTATCTTAGATAGCTCACAGGTCTATCTAAACAATTTTAAGAACTATGAAAAGGGATGTCGTAATCATAGTCTCGATTATTTAGACCTTTTACCATCTGCTTCAAATTTACTTGGTGGAAGTGTTTCCTCACCATCATTTTCATGAATCGGAGAGAAACCTTATGACCTTTAGATTTTATGGTGTATGTGTTCTTAACCATGTGAATTTTCAAAACCATAGTCACAAGTCAAGGCCTATATATATATATATATATATATATATATATATATATATATATATATATATATATATATATATATATATATATATATATGATTTTTTTAGATTTTTCTCATGTCATCATACGTGGTACAATCATTGATGAGGTGCTTGGACTGTTGATGTTTATGTCTATCACGATCTTGACTGCTTGGTTGCGTAGGTCTTGTATTCTGACCATCGTAATTTTTCATACGATATCAGATTTTAACGATCTTTATATCCACGTGTTCGTTTTTTGAGTCTACTACAACTTACGTTAAGATTATTCATATTAAAATATAATATACTTTTACGTACGGTTTTATAAAAAATAAAACATTCATACATGCATTCATAAAAAAACGTATGCATATAAAGATTGTAAGTAAAAATATATTATTTTGTAACGGAAGTAATCTAAATAAAAGTTGTAGTAGACAGAAATCCGAACACATGGATATAAAGATCGTTAAAATCCGAGATTGTATTAAGAAGTTATGACGTTCAGAACACATGACATAAGCAACCAAGTAGTCAAGATCGCAATGGACATAAACATCAAAAATTCCAAACACCTCATTAATGAATGTCTCACGTAAGATGTCGTGAGACAAACCTAGAAAAATCATTAATAAGTATTGAATTAGTACAAAAAAAAAAAAAAAAAAAAAAAAAAAAAAAAAAAAAAAAATTGCCTATATATATATATATATATATATATATATATATATATATATATATATATATATATATATATATATATATATATATATATATATATATAAGACTAAATGTGTATAAAGTGATAAATATATTATCATATTAAATCATTTTTACCGGCTAACATGAAGTATTCCGTCATAAGGATTGAATGTGTATAGTTTAACAAGCTGGATTAGTAAATGTGAACGAAATAAAACTCAGTAACCAAATATGTAAAAATCAAAAAAAATATTATATTTTTAATTCATTTTCCCTAAATAGAACAATATATAATAAATAACGTTTAATAAAAATTACACATTTATTTTTGTTCAAGCAAAATTTTTGTGTAAATCTATATATATATATATATATATATATATATATATATATATATATATATATATATATATATATATATATATATATATATATATATATATATATATATATATATATATATATATATATATATATATATATATCAGTTAACATTAATTTATATTTTAATTTGAGAAATGTATTCCATCACAATAGTTACAACTTTTGAACTTTTAAGTTTCTTTCCCAACATATTATTAATAATAAAAATTATTATTTTAAAATATATATATATATATATATATATATATATATATATATATATATATATATATATATATATATATATATATCAATTAACATTAATTTATATTTTAATTTGAGAAATGTATTCCATCACAATAGTTACAACTTTTGAACTTTTAAGTTTCTTTCCCAACATATTATTAATAATAAAAATTATTATTTTAAAATTAATAATAAGTGTTAATTATTATTATTATTATTATTATTATTATTATTATTATTATTATCATCGTCGTATAAATATTCTTCATACACAATACGTAAGTCAACACAGAATCAACGATATATAATAATAATAAAAGTATCTTGTGAACCAAAAAAATTGATTGGTTGAATGTCAACAACATAAATATACCTTAATAAACAAAATATAACATTTTCTTTTTAAATTTCTTACATATTGTATTTCTTACTGGAAAATAAATTTAAATAAAGAAAAAACACATACATCGTATAACAATAAATTTCTGGAAAAAAAAAAAAAAGTTGGATTAAATGCTTGTTGAATAGTTATCATAGTGTATAGGGAGTAGAAGGAGGTTAGCAAGGGTAAGAAGCATCTTTCAATTATTACAAGGATGAGCATATCATTCATATGGGCATGACCAAAAGTACCAAAAAGAGTTAGAAACAATCATTTTGCAAAATCTCATGATGTTGTTCCATAATTATTACCCTCATATTCCATAAAAGAAGAAAAAAAGTTCAGTAAAAAAAGAAGATAAGTTTGCATCTCTAGGTGTTATTCAAGCTTCTTTATCTCAAATGATCTCAAATCCATAATTGCAATGACTATGTTCGTCTTTTCTTTTATATATTTTTATGTGTGGTTAAGAAAGCCCTTTAAGCTTGACTCAAGGGAGACTTATATTTTTATGGTGAGGCAGATATTTAAGTTTGGCATTTCACTTATTCCGAGTGCGGCCATAACATGTTCAAATCCTTGATTTATTCCTTCCATGAGTGATGGCCTGATGGGTCATGTCATTTGTTAGCCAAATGGTCAAATACCATGATCACCAAAAAAAATTTGGTAAGTTGTTAAAGTTTATCTTTTTAAAATTTTATATTTTCAGAATATTGAGTAAGTTTGTTTAGGCAACCCACTCGTCCCGATTTTATGAGGATAACGGGGGGGGGGAGGGAGAGGTTCATTTTTTGGACGATATGTTAAAGGGAAAACTACAATAAAGTCCATACATATTTGCCTCATAATCGATTTAGTTCATATATTTATTTTTTTTATTCAATTAAGTCCTAAATACTGGTAATCGTATTCAATTTAACCTTTTGATCCGGTCAACAGGTCATCCAACTTTCAAAAATTACATTTTTGGCCCAAATTTCAAATTTTTTTACAAATTTGGTCCAAATTTTCCACTTTTAGCCCAAATTTTGTTACAAATTTAGTCTAAATATTACCCTTTTTGCCCAAATTTTAGAATTTTATTATGAATTCATCCTAACATTAGTTTTTTTTACAACCTTTTTTCTCAAATTTTTTTCTAATATGTTTTTTCTTTATAAAATCATATTAATACAAAAAAAAAACGTATTTTCACATAAAAATCTTATATTTTCTATATAAAAACTTTTTTTAAAAGTTTTTTGTATATGAAATATCTAGTTATAAAAATATATATTTATTAAGTATATAAATATATACAAATTCGTTTTTATAAAAAAAAATATACAAAAACTTATTTTACAAAAAAAATGTATACAAACACCTATCACCTTTATATATATATATATATATATATATATATATATATATATATATATATATATATATATATATATATATATATATATATATATAGGTGTGTACGTTTTTTTTACAAAATCGTGATTGTTTGTTTGTTTGTTTGTTTTTATTTATAAAAACGTGGTTGAATAATTTTTATATAATACGTGTTTGTATATATTTTATAAAATCGTGCTGATATACATTTTATAAAAACATGTTTAAATAATTTTTTATATAATATGTTTTTGTATATATTTTATAAAATCGTGTTTCTATACATTTGATAAAATATATACGAACACGTATTATATAAAAAAATTATTAAAATAAGTTTTCATAAAAAAATGTAAACAAACACGATTTTATAAAAAAATATATAGATAAAACAGGTGTTTCTATACATTTTTTTTTTATAAAAACGGATTTGTATATATTTATATACTTATTGAATATTTATTTTTATAACTAGATATTCATATAAAAAAAGATTTTAAAAAAAGTTTTTATATAGAAAATATAAAATTTTTAAGTGAAAATACGTTTTTTTTTGTATAAGTATGATTTTATAAAGAAAAAACATATTAGAAACAATTCTTTGAGAAAAAAAGTTGTAAAAAAAACTAAAGTGATGATGAATTCATAAAAAAATTCTAAAATTTGGGCAAAAAGGGTAAACTTTGAACCAAATTTGTAACAAAATTTAAAATTTGGGCCAAAAGTGAAATTTTTGGACCAAATTTGTAGTAAATTTTGAAATCTAGGCCAAAAATGTGATTTTTGAAACTTAGATGACCTATTGACTGGGTCAAAGGGTTAAATTGAATACGGTTACCGGTATTTGGGACTTAATTGAATAAATCATAAATATAAGGATTAAATCGATTATGAGGTCAATATGTAGGGACTTTATTGAAGTTTTCCCTATGTTAAAAGACTTAATTACAACACGTATCTTTTCCTAAGCAACTATTTTTTCAAAAAAACTAGATACCTTAACAATTTAAATACTTATAAATCTTTAAAAAATGTAGGGGTTAAAAACTTATTCACCACATCATTATTACAACGATTAACATTACGTAGTATCTATGATGCAGAACTACGGATAACTACTTAGTATAAGTCATCAAGATGAATATATTGGTTTCATTATGTAGCTTAAAATTATAATGGCCTACGAGTGTCTATTCTTTGATGGATTACTATGTATGATCTCACCATCATTGTGGATTCGATGGTTCATGAAGTACACATATTTGAGGAAGATTGAGGAGCAAAAGGCTTGGGACGAGAGGGAGCTCTTGGATCAAGTGTTCATTCATTCCTAGCTTCTGTTTGAAGGTAAAAAACTACCACCCTGCTAATTGTTTGGTTAGATCTCTTTTCTAGGGAGTTTAGGGCCTTTTTCCATCCTTTTTTGAGTTATGGAGTTGTTTAAGCTTGCCCTGGAGTTGAGACTTCAGATCTGGACAATATGAGGTCCTTTGAGCCCAAAGATCCAAGATTTATCAAGCTAGTGTCAAGCTTTTATGCATTAAATCCCATATAGAACTTTTTAGGCATTTCTAGCCCTAGATGCCATGCATGGACGTAAAGCTTGCAGCGTTACGTAGTATTTCAACATTGGGATGCTAGATCTAGAGTTTAGGACCTTATTTCTGCTTAGAATCGTCTGAATGAGAATTAGTCAAGAGGGACTCAACAAGTGCACGAGCCAACTCGATGAGTCAGCTAGCGTTTTCCCAGATAGTCTAGACGCGCTACAACTCGGCGAGTTGATGAGACAACTCGACGACTTGAGTTGGATTTTCCTGATACTTCAGAGAAAACGAAGGAACTCGACGAGTAGCATAGATGCACTCGACAAGTTTAGTCAATATGGACTATTGACTTGAGCGTTAACTTACATTGACTTTTAGGGTTTGGTCAACTGTGGACCTTGGAGACCATGGAGGGGTAAAATGGTCTTTTCATCCTTTTGATATTTAGTGGAGGAGCTTATTAGAGATAATTATATTATGTAGGCGAAGTCTAGACTATTCGTGGGGTACTAGATCTACTTGCGTACTTACGAGGTGAGTCTTCTCAATATACTTACCTGAGTGGTAATATTGTGTGATCGGAGACCCTATGTGCTTATAGTGAGTTATGTGATATTATGCATCTTGTCTTTATGATATATGCTATATTAGTGTATGCCTTATTGAGTTAGCACCAGAGGGTCCATACCGAGTTGTGAGATCGGAGGGTCTTCACTAAGATACAGAACCGGAGGGTCCAACCCGAGTTGTGAGACCGTAGGGTGTTTATTGAGACACATGATCGGAGGGTCCGCACCAAGTCGTGATACCAGAGGTTCCTCACCTAGACGCATCACCGGAGGGTGCACGCCGAGCTATAGCTATGAGAGGCTTATTATTTGTGTATGTTGTATTTTGGAGAACTCACTAAGCTTCGTGCTTACCGTGTTGTGTGATATGTGTTTCAAGTACTTCTCAGGATCCCAGGAAGGTGTCGACTTGATTATACACACCTGTTCGAGATTATGTTGGAGTATTTAGGAATACTATCAGTTATATTGTTGATTTGTGTTTTGACAATTGATACATTTGTGGTTTTTTGAGAAATGTGACATTGAGTTTTATGTGTTTTACAAAATGCAAAATTTGGTTGAAAATTTAGAGGGTTACAAGTTGGTATCAAAGCCTTGGTTTGAGGGATTCGGATGTACTCTCGGGTATGTTTGGACTCAAAATAAGGATTTGAGAAATTTTTTCTAAAAACAAATGATTTTCCTAAAACGAGTAAGAGTTTTAAAGAGAAAACGAGACGGAGCAGCGTGTACAATCAGCCAGAGCCCGAACGGTGATTTCCCAAAATACCATTACTTGTTTATATTATGAGATACTTATGAGATATTAGAGTTGCATACTAGAGGATAGGCTAAGTACTTCATAAATTAGGGCTAGAGTTGTCTGATTCATGATGCCTTAGCCTAGGGTGTGCTCGTGATTGATCTTATCTGTTATTTGCTATGTGTGTATACTGAGTAGGGAGAAACATAGTATGAATATTTTAGAGAGAGTTTTGAGTAATCTAGGAGAGATACTTAGATGATCATTGAGGAATCTACAGAGAGAGTAGATGATATTCGTGAGGGATAGAGTATTATGAATTAGGATCCTAGGAGGAGGACTCGGGACGACTACCAGTTGGTGTGGAAGGTAGTATTGGGCCCGTACTACTGAAAGCACCGGATCTGTATGCGACCCAAGTAAGAATCTTAGGTCGCTAAGGAGCGTGTAGGGGTGGATAATCGAGTGTGAGTGTGTATTGAGCTAGTCTCTAATGATTTTGTGTTTGCGTTTCCTCGTTAACTATGGTGATTACCCGCAACAACCCCGAGGGCAGTGGTACCAGTGATGACGACATCCGCAGGATCAATCATGAGGAGGTGACCGCGACTATTAGAGAGGCCATACCAGAGATGTTCTAGTCTGTTAAGACCATGTTGATTGAGACATTCAATGAGCGATACGTTGCTGTTACGGAGGCTGTTGCTGCTGCTGCAGCCATGCAACAGGGAGGTAACTCATTGTTGTTTAGTGAGTTCAACAACACGAAGCCACCAGAGTTTGATGGGGAACGAGACCCAATCTCTTCCATGAGATGGATCTCCGACATTGATGGGTGTTTCTATACGTGTTCATTTGCAGAGCATTTGAGAGTTCGGTTTGCATTGAACCAATTTCGCTTGGGAACAAAAGACTGGTGGAAGTTTGTGACGACTGATTTTACCCATGCAAATGTGACATCCCCATTTTCACGGCCAGAAAAGACCAATTTGTTTATGCTTTGTTTTAAAATCAGAATAATCATTTACAGAAAATGGTTGCGGAATTTTTTCCCAAAACAAAATGTGATAAGAATTTATCAAAGCATTTCTTCAAAGAAATGTATTTTCATTAAATAACAAAATCTCGGGATGTCATGTTCCGATACAGAACAAAAGCATAAACAATATAAAATAGACCTTACAACAGTTATTTATAACTATTGATCTATAATCCAAAATCTCTCGTCAAATCCACCAACTTATACTCTTGTGCCATTACCTGTAATGCAAAGAAAACTGAGTGGGTCAGGCTTGGGAGCCTGGTGAGGATATAGGGTTTTCAACATACAATAATATAATTATTATATTTAGTCATCAAACAATCAACCCATTTACTCATCCCCATCGTCTTCTTTACTTCTTAAGGTTTTTCCCTAAGAATCAACTATCCTTTATTCATTCGTTCCTAAGGATTGACCTAAGGAATTGGCACGAAGTCCATTGCTGCCAAAGTTTATCTATCAAGTACTATATCTATAGCTATCAGGCACTAACTCTATAGTCATAAGGTTCACTTAACAGGCACTAACTCCATAATCACCAAGGTTCACTTTAACATGCGCTAACTCCATAGTCACCAAGGTTCACTTTAACATACCATAACTCCATAGTCACCAAGGTTCACTTTAACAGGCGCTAACTCTAGAGTCACCAAGGCTCACTCATACCATCTTTCATTACACACCAATTATTCCATCTACCCATGTTCTACCCAACATATTTGTAGATCTAAAATACAAATACATGTTAACTCATTTAGAACCTATATAAAACATTCATTTCACATCCACCTTAAATAAACAAACAATATATAAACACATAACACGTATTCCATAGCAAATACTTCATATTTATGTGTTAGAAGAAAGTAACCACACACTCAAACCAAACATATACTTAATACATTCAAACAAAACATCTATTAAAATCGTGTTTATGAAAGGGACTATACACTCACTTGATCAGAAGATGATCGGACAGCACTACGGCTCTAAGAGTAGTATTCATCGGTAAAACTGGAAGATCTTCGCACACCGGGCTTCTCGCAGGCAGAGCTTCGGCTCAAAAACTCTTTTCATCTCGGGATCTTTGGGCTTCGGGACTTGCTTTGGGTCTTGGGATGATACCAGAGCTTCAAGGGGGTTAAAAGAGGTCTTAGAGAGAGTATCGGGAGTGACATAGTAAAGGAGGAGCAACAAAATTCGGGTGACCCTTGATTTCTATTTATAGGGCCATTTTTCTGGATTCACATCGTGAATCTCAAATATTCACGTCGTTGGTTCAATAGTCATCAGGTGCATCATCGCAACTTGCGTCTGTCAGGCTCCAGAAGTCATAAATACTCAGTTCACGTCGTGAACACTGTATTCACGTCGTGAACTCTGACAGTTTTGGGGTTTCGCGCCCCGAACTTCAGAAATTCATAACTTTCGCATATCAACTCCGTTTTCGACGCTCTTTATGTCCACGCGTAGGTGAGGTTATGATCTACAACTCTTGTTCAGACTTCGTTGGCTAATTTTGACTTTATTTTTAATATATTAGTAATATATTATTTTTAGTAGGCCGGGACAGGAAAAACTCCGTTACAAATTCATAACTCCTTCATTTGATGTCCGTTTTCGACTGTCTATTCACCGTTGCACTACTATCAACAACATATTCGATACTCGTTTAGATTGTTTAAGCTAGAAACCACTTGATCTTATATTCAGACTTTGGGGTGCATACCGCTAAGTCGAAACTTCAAAAAATCATAACTTCCTCATACGAAGTCAGATTTAGACGTTCTTTTATGCACGCTCTCGGTTTAGCATATTCTACGACTTTCATTTAGATCGCTAAGGCCAAATATTGCTCTAACATAAATTCACTATTTACGTCGCGCTGTGTCCTGCCGGTTCTGCAGCGAAACTTCGACAGGTCATAACGTCTTTGTTATAACTTGGATTTCGGCGTTCTTTATATGTACGGAATCCTTGTAACATATACTATAACTTAATTAAGATTAATCCTTCTAAATAATATTCCATCAAAAAGTCATTTTTGATGCTTATCGTCTCTAAATTGACTAGCCCGGATCTACGGGCGTTACAATTGATCATGTTGTAGTGACTTGGGAAAGGTTCACCAAGTTATTCAGAGATGAGTATGT
Source organism: Lactuca saligna (assembly GCF_052625555.1). Taxonomy (NCBI): domain Eukaryota; kingdom Viridiplantae; phylum Streptophyta; class Magnoliopsida; order Asterales; family Asteraceae; genus Lactuca; species Lactuca saligna. The sequence goes on along the minus strand of NC_136424.1, from coordinate 40,370,411 downwards.
TCCCCAGGTGGAGAGTAAACGTTTAGCATAGGCGTTTCTATCTCTCAAGTAGAAGACAAACTCAGTGACATAGATTATGAGGATTTTTCATGAAAGGGCATTGTTCTGCCCTGAGCACGTTTCCACTGAGCAGGCACGTGTGAGTCGGTATTTGAGCATCTTAAGGATAAATATTTGGGAGTTTGTGAAGATCTCCTATTATTGGACATTGGCTGAGTTGCAAACCAATGTCTGGAGGAGAGAGATTGAGATGGAGATTCAGATCAGGGAGGAGGGAGAGTAGCAGGGGAGAGATAAGAGACCAATATAGTCGCAGTCGGCGAGAAAACGAGCTAAGCCTGTTGATCCAAGAGCTGGAGGCCAGAAGGCCCGCACTTGTAGCAAGTGCGGCAAGATCCGTGAGGGGTTTTGACGAGCGAGGATTTTTCTACAAATGTGGCAAGGAGGGGCATATGGCGAGGGACTGCCCTAAATGATTTTTGGTTTGCTTTCACTACAACCAGACGTGCCATCGGAAGGCCGAGTGTCCACAACTTATTCAGGGATCAGCCCAGGCAACTGCTCCTGCTGCTTTACGTGTTACTGATGGCCGGCCAAGAAAGGTCGAGCCTCCAAGAGCTCGTGGGAGAGCATTCCAGTTGATCATGGAGGAGGTCCGCACAGCGCCTGATGTTGTTGTTGGTACATATCTCCTTATTTATGTTATTTTGATATTTGTTTATGCTTATATTTTGTTGTATATAGGTACTTTTCTTGTGATTTTTGTGCCTGCTTTGGTGTTATTTGACTCGCATGCGAGTCGATCTTCTATGTCTTCATCCTTTAGTCGTCACATTATTGTCAGACGCGAGGCGTTGAGTTGACCGCTAGGGGTTTCTATAGCCGACGAGAATGCAGTTTTTTCCACTGATGTATTTCGGGGATGTGTATTGGAGATTTTTGGTGTTGAGTTCCCGATAGATCTGGTGCCGATAGCAATGGGTGATGTCTGTGTCATAGTGGGCATGGATTGGTTGAGCCAGTTTGGAGCTGTGATTGACTGTGAGCGTCAGATGGTGACCATACGAGACCCTAGTGGGGGTGAGCTTACTATGTATGGAGAGGGGACCAGATCTGGATCAGCTTTCTGTTTTGCCGATAGGGCAAGGCAGAGTTTACAATAAGGGTGCATAGGATTTTTAGTATATGTGATGGATACGAGAGTTTCCACTGAGAGGACGAGTTTTATCTCCGATGTTCCGATAGTATGTGAGTTCCTGGATGTATTCCCCGAGGAATTATCGGGTGTGCCTCCCAAGAGGCAGGTGGAGTTCTGGATCGATTTGAAATCAGGTGTGGTGCCTATTTCGAAGGCACCTTACCGCCTTGCGCCGCCCGAGATGCAGGAGTTATCCTCCCAGCTCCAGGAGCTGCTCGGGAAGGGTCTTATTAGACCAAGTAGCTCACCGTAGGGAGCGTCGATCCTTTTTGTCAAGAAAAAGGATGGTTCACACCAGATGTGCATCGACTACCGGGAGTTGAACAAGCTGACGGTCAAGACCTGTTATCCACTACCGAGGATCGACAATTTATTCGATCAGTTGTAGGGGCATCTTGGTTTTCCAAGATTTATTTGAGATCTGGTTATCATCAGATGAGACTTTGCAAGAAGGATATCCAAAATATGGCCTTTAGGACTCATTATGGGTACTTTGAGTTTGTGGTGATGCCTTTCGGACTCACCAACACACCGACAATGTTCATGGATCTCATGAACAGTTTTGCATGCCCATGTTGGACAGGTCAGTGATTGTGTTCATCGATGACATTTTTTTATACTCGAGTTCTAGAGAGCATCACGAGGAGCATCTTCGGGAGATTCTTGGAGTATTGAGGACGGAGATGCTTTATGCCAAATTCACCAAGTGTGATTTCTAGTTATGAGAGGTCTAGTTCTTAGGGCACCTCGTTAACCAGAATGAGATTCTGATCGACTCGGCCAAAATTAAGGCAGTTATGTGAAGGGAGGTGCCAAGATCCCCATCCGAGATCAGGAGTTTTCTTGGCCTGGAAAGCTACTATCGTAGATTTATCAGGTATTTCTCCAAGATTATCGTTCCTCTTACCAGATTGACCATGAAGGGTATTACTTTTTCTTGGGGGCCCTAGTAGCAGACCTCCTTCGAGACTTTTCGCCAGAGATTGTGCGAAGCTCCAATGTTAGTCGTTCCCAAGGGAGTGGAGGACTTTATAGTTTACTGTGATGCATCTATATCAGGGATGGGAGTTATGTTGATGCAAAGGGGACACGTGATAACATATGCATCAAGGTAGTTGAAGCCTCACGAGACGAGGTATCCCACCCACGATTTAGAGTTGGGGGCGGTGGTATGCTCCCTCAAGATTTGGCGCCACTACCTTTATCGTGTCCGGTGTCCCATATACACGGACCATAAGAGCCTGAAGTACCTTATGGATCAGCCCAACCTGAATATGAGATAGAGGAGGTGGTTAGATGTAGTGAAAGACTACGACTATGAGATTTTGTATCACCCTGGAAAGGCTAATGTGGTAGTCGATGCTCTAAGTCACAGAGCAGTGAGTGCTCCAATCTGAGACATGTGCATAAGGATGACAGTGATGACTCCAGTCTTAGATACCATCCGAGAGGCCCATGTGCTGGCCATCAGACTAGTGAACCGTAATAGAGAGCGGGTGATCGGGAAAATTTCTGAGTTTGGGACGGATAGTCAGGGGATTATTGTTGGATTTGGTGTCTAATCCCATAACTATAACTGGTATGTACTTGAGCCGATAGTAGCATGGTCCTTTTGGGTTGCCTTAACCAATGCAATTTGATAGGATGGTTTTATGAGAATAAGGTTATTTACGATTTATTAATATATTATAAGTATAATATACTAATATGGTTATTTAATTAGTATTGTCCAAGAATTAATTTGGAATTAATTTTGTGGTCAAAAGAGACTAATTAAATATGGAGGGACTGATTATGATACTTATAGTATGGGCTAAGTGATCCATGATTATGTAAGTGGGCCAAACGAATAATATAACCCATAGATAGTCCATGGAGGTTAAACCCATAGATCATAGGAATGTGGAAAGTCATGGATCATTAGGGTTTAAAAAGTGTAACCCTAGCACTTGTCACAACTATAAATAGCCCGCTCCATGTACCAAAATGGGTTGCACCAACCATAGAGAAAAGTAACTTATTCTTTTAGAACCTCCTCTTGCATATTGGTGTTTGTGAACCATTAGAGGCATCACACTTGAGGTGCTCAAGCTTTCAAAGATCAAGAGCTCTACCCTACTCAATAGGTATGTATCCTAACTATGTTTTGATTATATATAGCTTCAATTGTATGCTAGATAGGGTGAATGCTTTGGAAAAAGAAAATGCATGTATAATTAGAGAAAACATAGATCCAAAGCATTTAGAGCTGTCTGTGCACTTAGGAAGTGTTATAGTTCTTAAAACCCAACAGTGGTATCAGAGCCTACGATTTTTTTCTATTATATTTCTTGCTTGTTTTCAAAGTTGAAAAAATCGAGTTTTCTGCATTCTGACTGATGAACTCACCGAGTCCACTAGGGAACTCGATGGGTCCATGCAGAAATGAAGCTACTCGACGAGTCCAGTTCATGCACTCATCGAGTTGGCTGATCAGGGTGTAGAAATTTGTGTTTTTGGCCAATATTGGATATGATCATTACCCATACTGTTTTGAATCATAAAAATATGTTTTTTTAAGAAATGGTAGTGATCATACTCATCCAATTGACAGATTATTATCAAACTTTTAAAATAGTTGTTGCTTTATATGATAAATCAATTTTTTTTTTAAATTGTTGATATAGAATTGTCTTGTATATGAGTTTAGTTAGATCAAGAATTATGTGATAATTTAGTTATTAGAAATATGATCTAATTGATATTTAATGATCTCCATAACTTGTCCTCAAGTTATGGAAAATGAAAGGTCTCATCATTAAAATCAAATTAAACTCATAGGTTATGAATATGAAGGGTTTTGACAAGTTTCAAAACTTGCCCTCAAATTTTGGAATTTGCAAAGTCTCATTAACTGAAACTTTAATTCCAAACCCTAGAGTTTTAAAAGTTAAAATTCAACCCATATACTTATTAATAATATATTTTAGTAATATATATATATATATATATATATATACACACACACACACACACACACAGAGAGAGAGTAGTATATATATATATATATATATATATATATATATATATACACACGCACACACATATATAGAAGAACAAGTCGCTATTACCCTTACTAGGCCTCATTCACGAAGCCGGTCTATAAGGAGGGTATAAGGTTACTGCCGATAAAATGGTGGTTTAATGGATGTCCTCTCTTACCCACAGCTTCCTTGACTAGTGGAGGGTTGTTAGCCGAACGGGTAGGACAGGGCACTAATTCTCCCTCATTAAAGGTATAATGATAAATATAAAGTAAGTAAACTTTTATTTAATTCCCAATGTTAGTTACTTTAGGAAAAATGTTAAAATGGTGCTAATCCATGAAATTACACTTTGCACCTTGTTAAGTCGTTAGTGGAGCGTGTGTGGTTAACCAGCACACTAATCTGGGATTGACAATATGTGGCAAAGGGTAGCTTGATGTTAATCATAGATCAATGGAGCACGTGAGGTTAACCGGCACATTGATTAGGTGATTTGTAACAGTGGGTGTACCATGTTAGTTTGCATGGTTATTCACACCTTGTTTGTGATCCTCAGTATCCCAATCGAAAACTTGAAGGGTGCAATTGAGATTTAAACATGCCTTCAAAAAGTTCAATGAATATCAAAGATCTAGGAATTTCAAACCAATTAAAACCTAATAATCTATTTCGTTTTTCATGGTGTAAATTGGTAAATCGTCATTTACCAACCTTCAAATATTCTGCAATGGGATTACGACATCCCTCTTCGCAATTGTAAAATATTGTGTTGGATCCTAGCCTTAATATTCATATTGGGTGTAATATTAAGGATTCTCATTTAATCTAAACTTTTTTCTTCTTACTTTTCAAATATCTACCCCAAACAATGCTTCCACACTAATTCCTTCAGGCTCTTTCTCCCTAATGAACCTATGTGGGAGGGACATTTTTGATGGCTCGAATTTCAATGATTGGATTCGAAATATCAAAATGGCAATTAGTTATAAGGACAAAGAATATGTCCTTAATAAAGAGCTAAAGGAGATTGATGTCACCACTGCTACTCCTGAACAAATTGCTAAACACACTACTCATGAGAGGGATGCGACAAATGTGTTGTGTCTTATGATTACTACCATGAATGATGAGCTCCAGAAGTCCTATGAGGACAACTATCCCTATGAAATGTATCATGATTTGATGGAAAGGTACCATCAAAGTGCTTGTCAGGAGAGGTATGAGATCATTGCCTCCATGATCAAAACCAAAATGAAGGACGGTGAACCCATCACAGCCCACTTGCAGAAGATGCAAAGATATGTGGACCGCTTGCTAAAATTGAATGTCAAATTTGATGAACAGTTGGCCATAGATATAATTCCACACTCTTTACCCTCTTGTTATGATCAGTTTCGTTTGGCTTATCATATGAACAAGTAGGAGGTCACTCTTAGCATGATTCAAGGGGATTTAAGGACTGCAGAAAGCAACCTTAAAGGCAAGTCGATTGTGTCTACTCCTACTTCTACTTCTGCCCCTGTTCTGGCAATAGGACATGGAAAGGGAAAGAAGAGGAAGGCTCCCTCCAAGAGTTGAAAGGGAAAGTCCCTTGATTGATCCTCTTAGAGTGGGACCAAAGTTGGCTCGGTTAATCCCTCTTCCAATCCGAAGGATGCTGATTGCTTCCATTGTCATGAAAAAGGGCACTGGAAACGAAGTTGCCCCAAGTACTTGCAGGACATAAAGGATGGGAAGATGAAACCCTCCTTTGCAGGTATTTACACGATTCAATCTAATAACTCATAAAATGGTAATTCTTGGGTCCTTGATACAGGTTGTGGATTTTACATTTATTCTGATTTTGAGGGACTAAAAAGAAGTAGGGATGTGGAGCACGGAAAGATAAACTTAATCATGGGAAATAGGAAAATGCCGCATGTGACCAAGATTGGAGTTTATTCTTTGTTGCTTAGAAATGGTTTATATTTAGATTTGAATAATTGTTGTTACTTGGCCAATATGGAGAGAAATATTATTTCCTTTCATAGTTTGTACAAACAAGGTTTTTCCTTTTCGTTTAATAATGAAGTTGGTGCTATTTATGCTTATTATAATGGTGTATTTTATTTTGAAGCATTACATTGCAATGGTGTATATAAAACTGTGAATGTTCTAGATAAATTAGGAAACAATGTGTTGAATATTGATTCATCTAATGCTTTGGATAGAGCATGCTTGTGACATTTGTTGGATTAATGTCTAAGTCCATAACTATAATTGGTAAGACTTGACCTGACCCGGCATGGTCCATTTGGGTTGCATGGCATCATGCATTTGGATAGACTAAAATGAGAGAAATAACACTGGTGTATTAATATATTATAAGTTCTAATATATTAATAGAGATTATTTAATTAGTATTGATCAAGAATTAATCTAGAATTAATTAAGTGATCAAAAGAAGACTAATTAAATATATGGGTTGATTGTGTAAATCATCCATAACTTATATAGTGGGCTAATGCTCCATGGATTATCAAGTTGGGCTAAAACCCATAGGATGCTCCATGGTGTATTTGAACCCATGGATCCAAGGAAATGGAAAGCCATGACAATTAGGGTTTACCCTAATTGTAACAACTATATAAGCATCTTATTGATGTGAGAAATCAGCCACTAGGTGTGTGTGGAGGGCAAACCGATTCATGAAGTGTTCTACTTTCTCTCATGGTTATTCCAAGTGCACTTGATGTTGTGTGAACCATTTGAGGTGTCACATTTGGGGCACTAGGCACTCGAGCTACATGGAATCAAGCACCAACATGGAGGTATGTAATTCTACTAGATTTTATATTATATGTACCTTATATTATGCTAGTTAGAACAATACCTTGGAAATTGATATTTGCATGTATAATAAAGAAAACATAGATCCAAGGTATTTAGGGTTGCATGTACACCATAGGAGTGTTAGAATGCTCAAAACCCAACAGTGGTATCAGAGCCTAGACTTGTTATCACTTATACTTGATGGAAATTGCTTAAAATTGAAGTTTTTTTGCTGCTGGGACAGTGGACTCGCCGAGTGCACTGATGGACTTGATGAGTCCAAGACAAAATGCATCCAACTCACCGAGTTGGTTCATGCACTCGACGAGTTGGAACCCCAAACAGCATATCTTCGAGTTTTGGTGCTGGAATTGATCTAGAATCATTACCTTTGACTGTTTTGGTCTTATAAAACTTGTTTTTAATGTGGTAATGATTATGTTAAACCAATTTCAATGCTATAATCAAAGTTTCAAGTTTATATGTGTTTATGTAATTCTTGAAAAATGTTGATTATGAATGTTCATGCTTATGAGTTTTGGTAGATCATAGGAATTATGTGCAAATTGTTTGTTGTTATTCTTTGATCTGAATGGATGGACTCCATAATTTGTCCTCAAGTTATGGATTACCAAAAGTTTTTTAAGTTTCCTTGATTTATGATTTAGTTTATATTGATGAAAAAAATTATGTTTTGTTGATTTCAATCCATATTAATCTAAAAGAAGTTCATAAAATATGTTTTTCTAACTTGTCTTCAAGTTATGTGAAAGTCATATTTATGAATCTTAAAAATCATAAAAGTGTCGTAGGTTACATAAAAATGAAGAGTTTTTCCATTAAATTGCTTAATGACTCCATAACTTGTCTTCAAGTTATGGATGTTGAAAAGTCACTTCATTAAAAATGTTATTAAAAAATAAGGGGTTACATTAAAATGAAGAGTCTTCTTTTTAATGAACCATTAAACTCATAAGTTATGAAATGAAAGGTTTTGAATAGTTTCAAAACTTGCACTCAAGTTTTGGAATTTGTAAAGTCTTACACTCTAATACTTTAATTCCAAATTGAACCTTAGAATTTTAAAAGCTAAAATTCAAAGTTTATGGACTTCATTAAATTAATTAAAGTTTTTAATTAAAAGAGTTAATAATTCCATAAAGACATGGTTTAAGTTTAATTAAATTAAGAGTATAGTTTAATTAATTGATTAAACCACCAAGTATTTTAAATGTTTAAAATACACCCTTATACTATTATTATAATTTTAATTATATAGATATGTATAAGATAAAGTCAATCTTACCATTAGTAGGCCTCATTCACGAAGCCGGTCTATAATGGGGGTATAAGGTTATTGCCTATAAAATGGCAGTTTAATGGGTGTCCACTCTCACCCACCGCTTCCTTGACTGGTGAAGGGTCGTTAGCCGAACGGGTAGGAAATGACTATAATTCTCCCTTCATTAAAAGTATAATGAAAAATAATATGTAACTAAACACTTATAAATTCCCAATCTTAGTTACTTAGGAAAATCTGAAAAGGTGCTAGCCCATGAAATTACACTTTGTACCTTACCAATTAGTTAGTAGAGCGTGTGTGGTTAACCGGCATGCTAACAAGGACTAGTAAGAGTGGCAAAGGGTACACTTTATTATAGATCGGTGGAGCGTGTGTGGTTAACCGGCACATCGATTAGGTGATAAAGTTAAGGGTACCAAGTCAATTTGCATGGTTATTCACACCTTGCTTGTGATCCTCGGCATCCGAGTCACAAACTTGCGAGGGCACAATCGAGATTCAAACATGACATTGAAAGTTCAATGTATCTCAAAAGATCTAGGAGTTTCAAATCCAATTAAAACTTAATTATCTTTCATTTTTCATGGTGGAAATTGGTAAATCGTCATATACCTACCTTCAACTATTTTATAACTCGGATTAAGGAATCCCTCTTCCGGTTATAAATAGGTTGTTGGGTCCTAGCCTTAATATTTCATATTGGGTGTTATATTAAGCACTTTAAATCAACTAACTTGAATTTCTCCCTTATAGATGTCTAGTTTAGACAACTATGGTCTTCCTAAATCTTTAGGAACAAGCTTCCTAATGAAGATGATATCCCAAAAGGCAATCAAGGTGAAAGACTAATCCCTTTATTGAGCACTAATGGGACTGGAAATCATACTTCATTTCCTCCACCTCCTTCAATAAATCTCCCTATCCCACAAGTTTCAAGACTTGATAAGTTCTAAGTCACCCAATCCCTATTGGCAAACAAAGTCTATATGTGCTTAGGTCTTGGAGATTAAGTAACATATTGACAAGCCGGGAGACTCGGGTGTCAAAGTCTCGAGGTAGCTGGATGTTGACTTGGTTCTTCAATTACTCGCTGATGACGGATCACGACATGACCCTTAATGATCTTACCTATTTGCTTGATGATGTTTAATCAACAATGATTTAGAGCATTGGTAAAGCAAATTAGATTTGAAGATCTACTTCCCAAACATATTTGGACATTGAAAATGGTAACATTAGAAGTCCAGAAAAACTTTCTCTTCCCAATTGAAAGGGATCGTCCAATGTCAATTCGTGTGACCCAATGGTAAAGAGAAAGGATAAGTCTGTGATAGTCTCATGTACTATTTCTAAAGATTCAATATGTTTCTTTTGCCAAAAGAAGGGGCATTGGTTGCGAAGCTGCCGAATTTACCTGAAACCTCATGAGGATGGTAAAGTCAAAAGTTTGATTTTACTTCAGGTAAAGTCCATTATCTAACTCTATTAAGTCTCTTTTGGATATTCTTAATACATGATGTAATTTAATTACATTTTGATTTTTTTGAAGAATCAAATGAAGCTTAAAAGGAAGTGTGTTGATTCTGATTGCATGGTTCGATGACCAGAATTTTGAGCCATTGCATAAGAGTTATGAGATATTGCTTAGGAATAGATAACAACAAAGTTTTCATATGAATTTGCATTGTAAGGATAAGTTATTCCGAAAAGTTTTAAAATAAAAGAAATTTTTTTGATTTTAAGCATCCTTAAAAAGGCATTTGTGAAAAATTATTGTTTATATGTTTCCATTGATAAGCAATATTGGATAAAGGAATTTGATTCTTTCGTTTGTGGTAGTGTCATAATTTATCAAATAAGGAAAGATTCTCATCACCCAAGTTTCAGTTGAATAGAAACTTCGAATCATGCAAGATGTATTGTGTGATGAATGAGGTTTTTCATCTTTGGTGAATTAAGACTAATTCCTTGTTCACATTCGCATGTGAGTCAAGCGAAGGACTAAAGGATCAGGTACATTAGGTTGTGAACTAGTCAGGTCCACTACAAAAAAGGTTGATAAGATTATTCGTTATGATTTACTAAAAGTTTAGTAAATATGATTATGCTTACAAGGTTAAGTGTAATTCTGAAACATTGGAAAAGTTTCAGTGATTTGCAGAATGAATAAGAAGAATCAAATAAGGCAGAAAGATAAAATTTTCTCCAATCTGAAGAGATGGGAGAGTGCTTATGTATCTTGTTTTATGACTATCTTAGTGATTATGGAACCATATCACAATTGATCCTCTAATGACACCTTAGTGCTTTTGTTGGCTAAGGAGAGGAATCATGAACTGTTGAAATGGTTAAATCAAAAGATAAATCATACTTCGTTCCAAAATCAAATCTTAGAGTCATACTCCAAGATTGAGCCTTGAGTGACATAATCTTAAGAAAGGTTTAAAACACTTGTCAAATGTAGAGTAAAATGTTTTCTTACTCTTGTACATTTGAAATTGGTAAGTTGTGATGTTTTGGATAAAACAAAGACCAACTAAGGCCAATTGTGTGAAGTGTTTGTAAAAGAATCCGCACTATCTCTTGAATATTTGGCAAGAGAGTCTTATATGTCAAGAGGTTACTGGGAGTCTAAAAGATCTTAAGATAGGTTCAAGAACTAATCAATATGTTTGTTAATCACTAGCCCACGACTTGAGGTTTGTAACCTATCGTGTTGACATATTCTTATTTCTGTATCTATTCCAGTTAAAATTTGACTATGCTTGTGAGTTCTATGAGTTCTCAATTGTTTGCATAACAACCTGGAAGAAATGGTATGCCCTTGTGTTGTCGGGTGGCAAGAAATTAATATCGAACAAGTTCAGTCCATATGTGTTTGGATTTGCCACAAACCTTGTCTTGCGATTATGGTTATGACAAATTCACATGGATAGGAACACTTACACCACAAAATCTAAGTGTCATAAGGTTTCTCTCCGATTCATGAAAATGATGGTGAGGAAACTCTTTCATTAAGTAGATTTTAAGTAGATAGCAATTGTGAGAATGACAAAAGGTCTAAACATTATGATTGCGGCATCCCTCTTCATAATTGTTTAGACACACAGGTGAGCTATCTAAGGAAAGGTGTATGATTTTGATAAAGTCTTATGAAAGCACCTTGTATCAGAAATCTGAACTTTGCTAAGAAAGTCAATAAAGTATTGTTTTTCAAGAAGTCCAGCTGATTTCTGAGTACATGTCAAAGCCAGTGGGAGCATAAGCGTTATGCTAGTAAGATAATAATCGTTACGCTAGTGGGAGGATGATGATTATGTTGCAAGTTAGCAATGTTAATTATAGAAAACAAAAGTTTCAATTCGTTTTGAAAAGTTATTTCCCTATAATTAAGGGAGAGGATTTTATACTTCATTCCAATTCTACAAGCTTAGATTGAGATTTTAATCTACTTTAGTCAAGGATATATAATAATTTTATGTTGAAATGGTTCAACATAAGGAAATTATATATATGTTGCGTTCTCAAAATTCGATTATGATTACGACATACATCTTCATAGTTCGAATTGTGAGAATATTGCAAATAAAAATTTTATAGCATGAATTGTGTCCCATATAGTTTGGGTATAGGATCGATTACATGAGCTATAATAGTTATCCTTTCTAAATTTTCCTAATGCTTAGGGCATTAAGAGAGGAAAAAGGATTAGAACTGGATATGACTAAAATGATTAAGCAAATGTCGAGGACAATTTGAGGTTTACCAAAGATTGGTTACTCATGGACAATTGGAAGTATAAAGGAAAGACCATACTGACATATTTTGAAAAGAGGAAACCCTTGTTCAAAAGTGATAGTCAAAATGGGAATATGGAATTGTTTACATAGGTGGAAGTTATTCTTTGAATAAGTGTAAGATTAAAGAACTTAATGCAAGAAGGATGTTCAAAGGAATGTACTTTGAATTTGAGACTTCATTTCCATGGAATTGCTTTCCATTGGAACACCTTGTAATGTATGTTGCCAAGTCTTTGTGACTTGTGTGTATATTCATTACAAGAGGATCATTGCATATAAGTTTAGAATCTAACAAGATTACGGTAAATGACAAGAATTTGGTGTTCTTACATTTACAAAAGGGATTGGGATTGTGAAATTAGCATCATTGGAGTCATGTTCAATTGATCTATTTCACAAAAGAAAGGACCATAGGTAAACATTGTGTGCATGCTTGGAGCATGGCATGACTATTGTTTCAATACAAGTATTAAGTTGATTAATCGAAACATGAATAATGAGTAATCAATATGGTGCTTATATAAAAGATGTTTTATTTACACTCAAAGTTTTTGGGCCATATAGGATTAGTATTATTTTGTGTTTCACTTTGCATGTTTTGACTTCCAGAATAACTAGGTCGTTCTTCTTGAATGACTACGCTATTCAAACCATCCACAGTCAGTCATATGTTGGAAGTAGATATGAATCAAGACTGTTATGAATTTGGCTTGTATGATTTGTCTAATGTGCATTAGACATAGCGAGAGTTGCTACAACATTCATGAGTGCTCATAACTTATGAGTATTGGATTCAACCCACGCTCATTTGAATCACTTCATGGATTTTATCACGAGTGAATCATGACACGATAATATCTTATATTCTTCAAACCTAGAGATATGAGTTGTTGACTATGAGTTGGTTATACATTGATTGCACGTAAACGCATTGGTAACTCAATGTTATAAAACGTGCCTTTGTGTATGATTCAACACGTAGTTAGTACAAGCATATGACTCGAAGTTTATCCATTCCTTTTACCTTCGGGATAAAAGCGATATATGTGGATCCCTTGATGATTTAGTGATGACAAAACGTAAGTGCTCGGTCGGGCCTGGACTGATTTGATTTGTTCAATTAGTCGGTCGTCATAAATCGGAAATCGAGAAACAACAAATGGACAGAGAGAATGATTATAATCCATGTCTCAGTCCATATGATATCTAGAATGGAGGAATATATGATCACTTATCTAATGGACGCATCATTGATTTGTTCAGAGTTTGACAGCGGCTTTTCAGAGCTACGATTGCTAGTCGGGTTATGAAGTCATACTTGCAATAATAGTTTTAGACTTATCAAAGTGGGAGACTGTTGGATTAATGTCTAAGTCCATAACTATAATTGGTAAGAATTGACCTAACCCGGCATGGTCCATTTGGGTTGCATGGCATCATGCACTTGGATAGACTAAAATGAGAGAAATAACACTAGTTTATTAATATATTATAAGTTATATTATATTAATAGAGATTATTTAATTAGTATTGATCAAGAATTAATCTAGAATTAATTAAGTGATCAAAAGAAGTCTAATTAAATATATGGGTTGATTGTGTAAATCATCCATAACTTATATAGTGGGCTAATGCTCCATGGATTATCAAGTTGGGCTAAAACCCATAGGATGCTCCATGGTGTATTTGAACCCATGGATCCAAGGAAATGGAAAGCCATGACAATTAGGGTTTACCCTAATTGTAACAACTATATAAGCATCTTATTGATGTGAGAAATCGGCCACTAGGTGTGTGTGGAGGGCCAACTGATTCATGAAGTGTTCTACTTTCTCTCATGGTTATTCCAAGTGCACTTGATGTTGTGTGAACCATTTGAGGTGTCACATTTGGGGCACTAGGCTCTCGAGCTACATGGAATCAAGCACCAACATGGAGGTATGTAATTCTACTAGATTTTATATTATATGTACTTTATATTATGCTAGTTAGAACAATACCTTGGAAATTGATATTTCCAAGTATAATAGAGAAAACATAGATCCAAGGTATTTAGGGTTGCATGTACACCATAGGAGTGTTAGAATACTCAAAACCCAACAACATTTTCATCTTGGACATGTCCACAAGAAGCGCATAGTCCAACTCCAAAAGGATGGAGTTTTGGAGTCATTCGACTCAAAGTCGGATGACACTTGTGAATCATGTTTACTTGGAAAGATGACCATGTCACCCTTCACTGGTACTTGTGACAGGGGTAAAGGTTTGTTGGACCTCATACACACTAATGTGTGTGGACCATTCAGAACCAACACAAGGGATGCTAACCGTTTCTATGTGACTTTTACTGATGATTACAGTAGGTATGGCTATATCTACTTAATCAAGCATAAGTCAGAAACTTTTGAAAGGTTCAAAGAGTTTAAGCAAGAAGTGGCGAATCAATTGGGCAGGAAGATAAAGATGCTACGACCCAATCGCGGAGGAGAGTATCTTAGTATCGAGTTCCTTAACTATCTTAAGGAATGTGGAATTATTTCACAATTGATGCCACCTAGGACACCACAGCTTAATAGTATGGATGAGAGGCGCAATAGGACCTTGCTAGACATGGTTCATTCCATGATGAGTCAAGCTTCGTAACCAATCTCATTCTGGGGGTATGCCTTAGATATTGCCGCCCATATCCTTAATCTAGTCACTACCAAAAAGATTTCCAAAACACCTCACGAGATGTGGACTGGGAAGGTTCCCACATTAGACCACATCAAAGTTTGGGGTTGGGAGGCTTTTTTGAGAAAATAAACTCACGACAAGCTCGAACCTCGTAGTGAGAGATGTATTTTCATCGGCTACCTGTAGAAGTCCTTTGGATATCTTTTCTATAGATTGAGTGAGAATGTTGTCTTCGTTGCGAGGAGAGGAGTCTTTCAAGAAAGAGAACTCATATGCCAAGAGGACTGCGGGAGGCAAATTAACCTTCAAGAGCTTCAAGAGTTAAGTGATGAAGGAACCTCAAACACTAGCACTCAACCCGAGGAGGAAACCCCGGTTGAACCAATTGATAAGTCCGTAGCTCTGAGGCATTCCAAAAGAGTTAGTGTTCCACCTGTGTTATATGGTTTTCATATAATAGTTGAAGGTGATACATTTATCAGTGATAGCACACTGATAAATTTGGATGAACCTAACAACCACAAGGAAGCCATGGCAGGCCCCGAATCTGCTAAACGGAAAGTGGCTATGGACAACGAGATTTAGTCCATGCATGACAATCAAGTTTGGAACTTGGTTGATAATGTACCGGGTCGTAAGAAAGTCGGGTGCAAATGGATCTTCAAGAAGAAGACTGACATGGATGGAAATGTACACACATATAAGGCATGATTGGTTGCGAAGGGCTTTACTCAAACTTTGGGAGTTGACTATGACGAGACCTTCTCACTAGAAATGAAGATTAAATCTATAAGGGTTCTGCTAGCCGTAGTTGCATTTCATGTCTATGAAATATGGCAAATGGATGTCAAACCCGCTTTCCTTAATGGAAAGTTGGCTAAGGATGTTTACATGAGTCAGCCTGAGGGTTTTGTCAGTGCAGAGTACCCTAATAGAGTGTGTAAGCTTGATAAATCCATATACGGATTGAAACAAGCATCTCGCAAATGGAATCTTTGTTTTCATGAGAAAGTCAAAGAGTTCGGATTTTCGAGAAACGAGGATGAGTCATGTGTATATGGGTATCTTGGTGGATCCAGCCAAGATTGAGGCGGTAATGTGTTGGGAGGTTCCGAAGAATGCATCAAAGATCCAAAGTTCCTTGGGTTTAGCAGGGTACTACCGGAGATTTATCCAGGATTTCTCCAAGATTGTCATACCTTTGACTTGCTTAACCAAGAAGAGTGTGACCTTTCAGTGGGTTCCAAATCAGTAATTGGCATTCGAGACTTTGAGACAGAAATAACGTGATGCCCCGATTTTGGCACTACCCTGGGGATTGGATGATTTTGTGGTGTATTGTGACGCTTCCATTTTGTATTTGGGAGTTGTTCTAATGCAGAGGGGGCATGTGATTGCTTATGCCACAAGGCAGCTAAAGCATCATGATGCGAATTACCCCACTCACGACTTGGAATTGGGGGCAGTGGAGTTTTCCTTCAAGATTTGAAGACATTATTTATATGGAGTTTGATGCACCATCTTTACCAATCACAAGAGTTTGAAGTATTTGATGGATCGACAGAATCTTAATATGCGACAGAGGAGATGCTTAGATGTGGTGAAAGATTATAACTACGAGATTTTGTATCATTCTGGGAAGGCCAATGTGGTGGCCGATGCTTTGAGCCACAAAACAGCAGGTGCTCTGATCTGAGAGGTTTGCTTGAGTATGAAGGTCACCTCACCTTTAATGGATATGATCAAGGGTGCACATGTGGAGGGATTGAAAAAGGAGAATTGGAAGACTGAGCGAATTTGGGTACAGATTCCATTGGTTGTTCGAGACAGCCAGAGATTATTGACTCAGTGTAGTAGGACTTGGGTTCCGAAATTTCGGGGAGTGAGGCAAAAGATATTAGAAGAGGTTCATAATTACAAGTTTTCTATCCATCTGGGGGCCACAAAGATGTACCGAGACCTAATATCGAGTTATTGGAGGCCCTACATGAGGGTCAGAGCCGAACACCAGAGGCCTCACAACAAGGTTCAGTCGTTACCCATCCCCATGTGGAAATGGGAGGAGATCATCATCGATTTTATCATGAAATTACCTAAGACGTGCGCGGGGTGTTGATTCTATTTGGGTTATTGTGGACAGGTTGACCAAGAGTGCTTATTTTATTTCGATTTCCAAGAGTATCTCCGCTGATAAATTAGTGGATATCTATGTGTGGGAGGTGGTGGTCAGGAACGAGGTGCCGATATTTGTGGTCTCGGACCGCAATGTTCGATTCACCTCCAGATTCTAGAGGAAGTTTCAAGAGGATTTAGGTACTCATTTGTATTCCATCACTGCTTCCCACTCCAAGATTGATGGTCAGAGCGAGCGGGTGATTTAGACGTTTGAGGATATGCTTCAGGAATGCGTGTTATACTTCGGAGGGAGTTGGGATACTTACTTTCCATTATCAGAGTTCTCATACAACAATAGTTATCATGCTAGTATTGATCGGCCCCCGTTTTAGATGTTGTATGGTCGGAGGTGTAGGACCCCAGTTTGTTGGGGGGAGGTTGGACATCGAGTCATGGGAAGCACCGAGGTGGTGCTTAAAACCAGCGAGTTGATTCAGCAGGTGTGCGACAGGTTGTGAGTCACACAGATCTGCCATAAATGTTAGGTTGACCGACGTCGATCGGATCTCGAGTTTCAAGTGGGAGATTTTGTCTTGCTAAATGTGTCACCTTGGAAGGGTGTCATCCGGATTCGGAAAAGGGGCAATCTGGGACCCCGATTCATCAGTCCATTCAGCAGAGCTCAGTCAGATTCATAACACCTTCCATGTGTCTCAGCTCCAGAAGTGTGTTGCGGATGAGGCCTGTAACATCCATAAAGCTCATAAAAATTTTAAACTTTTTCAAACATCCAAAAGCCATTAGTTATTACAAAATGTTTTCAAAATAGTTTCATATCAGAGAATCCTAGAAATCAAAATCATAAAATGTGAGGAGGTGCACGATCAACCCTTCGCCTTCCCGTGATCATCTGAACTACCTGAAACAAAATCCAAATAGAGTCTTCAGTATGACTGGACCGCCCTTGTCGGTCCTTTAGTCTATCTGGCCCACTCTCAGAACCTTCAGCATGTCTGGTCCGTGCTCCCGGGCCTTCATCCTGCCTAGACCATTCTCCGGGCCTTCGGCCTGACTGGTACACCCCAATGGGCCTTCAGTCTATCCAGATCGCCCTGGGTTTGTTGTCCTATAGCACAAAGCAGGACCACCTCAACACATCCGCAATCACACAATCAACCCATAAATATCATACGCTCGCTAGCATACACAAACAGTCATACAGATCTACGGATCACTAATCATAGCATCATCCTATATACTAGGATACCGATCTAACAGACCACTAAACATACTATCATCCTATATACCAGGATACTGATCTAACAAATCACTAAACATAGCATCATCCTATAACCAGGATACCATCCAAAAAGCGATGACATTGGTGCCTTCGACCCTATTAGTATAGTGAGGAAAACTTACTCCACAAGTAGTGTTGAATCGATAAAGTCGAATCCCAACTCACAGCTCCAAACTCAACTGCCTGTAACCATCAAATAACTAATTTCCATTAAAATCCCAAATTACCAAAATACCCTCATAAGTCGACTTGGTCAACCATGGGTAAATCCAACAATCAATAGTCAAGTTCAACAGTCCATGTTAACCCAACTTGTCGAGTGCATCTAATAACTCGTCGAGTTCCTTCAGTTTTTATAAATATGGGAGAAACCCTAGTCAACTCGTCGAGTTATTTCATCAACTCGCCGAGTTTTTTCATCATCAAGAAGACGGGAAAACTCGATCCAACTCGTCGAGTTAGCAGAGCAACTCGTCGAGTTCTTCAGTATCCAAAAGACGGGTAAAACCCTCACTAACTCATCGGGTTGGCAGATCAACTCATCGAGTTCTTTCTAACCTTTATGCATTCATACGTTTCCAAGCGAGTCTAATGCTCCAAACTACATAAATGGTCCCCTAGGACTGATATACCACATAAAGTTGCTAACTTTACATGCATGCAAGGCATCTAAGGAATTGAAACACTCATTTGAAGCTTATTATGGGTTTTAGAGCATGAAGGAGGGAAAAGAATTAACAAAGTTGGCAAATTTAACTCCAAGGAGGCCCTAAGATGGTCAGATCTGAACTCCTAACTTCAAAGCATGCTCAAGACCAAGAATGACTCAAGAATAATCTAGAAATGGCCATAAACTCTCTAATGAAGAGATCTAACAAAAGAGTGATCAAGATGGCAACGTTTTACCTCCAAATGGTTGCAAAAATATTAAAGCTCCCGGATCTAAGCCCTTCTACGCAATCCAACCTCTTCAAGCTTCTATTTCCCTCCAAAAGAACATAAGATTTACTCTCTAAAGCTCACACACACTCAAGAAAGCACGAAAGCACAACTAGGGTTTTTCTCTGGACAATAAGGTGGTAAGGAAGGATGGTGAAGGGGCTTAAGGTCCTTTAAATAGGGTGTAAGCCCTAAAAATTAGGGTTTTCATGCACAGCCTCAACTCTTCGAGTTGGGGTCCTCCAACTCGTCGAGTAGGTTCCATAATCCATGCGGCCTAATCATTTTCTACACGACGAGTTGGGGCCTCCAACTCGTCGAGTAGGTCTTATGTAATAAACAAAAAACTTAAACTTTCATACATTGGAGTCGGGATATCACAATTCTCCCCCACTTGAACTAAACTTTATCCTCGAAATCTGCTGCATTGAACAACTCTGGATAATGCTCCCGCATCTCGGCCACCGGCTCCCAAGTCCACTCAGATTCCCTCTGATGCTGCCACTGTACCTTTACCAAAGGTATCTCCTTGTAGTGTAGGACTCTCATATTATTCTCTAACACAACCATCAGCTTCTCAATGTAATTCATGCACTCGTTGACCTGAATGTCATCCAATGACACTACCGCCTCCTCGTCTAATATGCACTTCCGCAATTTCGAAACATGGAAAGTGCAATGAATCTGGTGGCGCTCCTCTAGAAGGTCTAGTCTATACGCCACCTTGCCAACCCTGGCAATAATCCGAAACGGTCCAATATATCGGAGACCCAACTTTTGCCTCTTCCGGAAGCAAATCACACCCTTCTAGGGTGAGAACTTTAGCAATACCATATCGCCGACCTAAAACTCCAACTCCGATCAGCATAACTCTTCTACCAACTCTGAGCAGTCTGCAACCGCTGCCTAATCTGTTGAATCTTCTTGGTAGTCTGAAGAACCACTTCGGTCTGTCCCATGACCCTATGACCAAACTCCCCCCAACAGACTGGGGTATGACATCTCCACCCATACAATAACTTAAAGGATGGAGCACCAATGCTGGAATGAAAGTTGTTGTAGGAGAACTCTGCAAGAGGTAAGTAGGAGTCCCAGCTCTCACTAAAGTCAATAATGCAGGCCCTCAACATATCCTTATGGGTCTAAATGGTCCGCTCACTTTGGCCTACTGTCTGCGGATGATAAGTTGTACTGAAATGCAGTCGTGTGCCCAGCTCCTTATGGAAGTTCTGCTAGAAACGGGAGGTGAACCGAACATCACGGTCTGAAACAATAGAGACCGGAACCCCATGGCAAGCAACAATCTCGCGGATATACACATCGGTCAGATTTTTGGCCAATGAGCTCTCCCGAATGGGTAGAATATGGGCATTCTTGGTTAATCGATCCACAATGACCCAAATATCATCGAAACCATTTTCCGTTCTCGGAAATTTGGTGATGAAGGCCATCATGATCTGCTTCCATTTCCATATGGGAACCTATAGATGTTGCAGCTTGCCATGAGGCTTCTGATGCTCAGCCTTGACCATCTTGAAAGTCAATCACCTATCAACGTACCAGGACATCTCCCTCTTCATACACGGCCACCAGTAACTCAGTCTCAGATCTTGGTACATCTTGGTGGCCCCCGGGTAAATAGAGAAACGAGACTTATAAGCCTCCTCGAGTAGAATCTGCCTGGCCCCATGAAACATCGAAACTAATACCCGATGGCAACAGGTCAACAATCCTCAACTATCATGCATGAAAATTTTGATCTCTCCCCTAATCCTCTCCAACTTCCAATTATCCTATCGTACACCCTCGGCCTGAGCCTCCTTAATCAAGCTTACAAGTGGGGATTCCACTAATATCCTCATACATGTTGTTGGAACAGAAGATCCAGTCAACTTGAGGCTCAAGGCGTTCTCCACCACATTCGCTTTACCCGGATCATAAAGGATCTCGCAGTCATAATCCTTGACTACGTCCAGCCACCTACGCTTCCTCATGTTCAGGTTCGGCTGATCCATGATGTGTCTTGAGCTCTTGTGGTCTATGTAGATGCTATAGCATACCCCATAGAGGTAATGCCTCTGGTTCTTAAGAGCGAACACCACCTCTCCCAAATCAAGATCATGTATCGGATATCTAGACTCATGCGGCTTCAACTGTCGCAATGCATAGGATATCACTTGTCCTCTCTGCATGAGGACCGCTCCCAATTATGTGATGGATGCATCACAGAACACCACGAAATTCTCAAATTCCTCAGGGAGTGTCAAAACTGGCGCCTTGCATATTCGTTGTCGTAGAGTCTCAAATGTAGTCTGCTGCTCAGGGCCCCATCGGAAATCCACCTCCTTCCTCGTCAAACGAGTGGGGGGTACTGTAATCTTGGAGAAATACTAGATAAGTATTCGGTAGTACCCTGGTAAACCCAAAAAAGCTCTTGATATCTAAGGGAGATCTCGAGACCTCCCACCGCATCACCAACTCGACTTTGGCTGGGTCGACCAAAATCCCATCCTGATTAACGAGATGTCCAAGAAACTAAACCTCACGTAACCAAAACTCGTACTTTGAGAACTTGTCACAAAGCCGTTCTTGCCTCAAAACTCCCAAAATCTCACATAGATGCTCCTCATGCTACTCCTTAGTCTTGGAATACACCAATATATCATCGATGAACACAATAACTGAGTGATCGAGCATCAGCCTGCATCCCGATTTATCAGGTCCATAAATATTATTGGCGCGTTGGTGAGCCCAAATGGCATCACCACGAACTTGTAATGCCCGTAATGAGTCCAGAACGCGGTCTTCTCCACGTCCTCCACCCTCACCCTGACCTCATGGTAGTCCGACCTCAAGTCTATCTTAGAAAACCAAGATGATCCCTGTAATCGATCGAAGAGATGATCTATCCGTGGGAGGGGATAACGGTTCTTCACCGTCAACTTGTTCAGCTCCCGGTAGTCAATGCACATTCAGAGTGAACCATCCTTCTTCCTAACGAAGAGAATTGGTGCTCCCCATGGAGAACTGCTCAGATGAATGAACCGCTTGCCTAGTAGCTCCTGCAACTGAGATGATAGCTCCTGCATCTCTTGTGGTGCTAATCTGTATGGCGCCTTGGTAATAGGGGCCGCACCTAGCACGAGGTCGATCCTGAACTCGACCTGCCTCTCAGAAGGCACCCTGGGTAACTCCTTCGGAAATACATCAGCAAACTCTCTGACGATTGGAACCTCCGAAACCAAGACCTGGTCCCTAACCTACGTATCCACCACATACTCTAAATAACCCTCACACCCGTGCTGAATGTACTATTGACCCCTGGCGGCTGAACATAACCCTGAACCCAACCTGGTACCCTTGCCGAAGATAACCAATTCTCCCCCACTTGGGGTTTGAACTACCATACGATGTCCCTCGCAGTCGATTATGGCACTGAAGCGACTCAACCAGTCCATACCCACTATCATAGAAACATCCCCCATGGGAATGAAAATCAAGTCAATCGGGGAGGATACCCCGAAGATCTCTAGAACGCAACCCTGATAAACTGATGAAGTAGAAACCCCATGTTCATTAGCAATGGAGACTCGAAACAGACACTCTAGCTCTCCTAAGGGAAAACTGAATTCCCTCCTAAAAGATATCAAGACAAAATACCGACTCGCCCCCGAATCAAACAATACTAGAGCAGGTAAGGAGTTCACTAAGAACATACCTAACATAGGTACAACACATATGAGGAAAATAAATATATTAAAAAATATAAAGAATAGAAACATACCAGCCACCACATCTGGTGTTGCCCTGGCCTCCTCGGTTATCAGCTGGAAGGCACGTCCCTGAGCCCTCAGGGGCTCTACTCTACCCTAAATCCCATCAGTAATCCTCAATGTAGCCAGCGTTGGAGCTTGTGTCAGCCTGGCAGCAAGCACTAGACAGTTGGTCTTCACGCGACCAACCTGATTGCAGTGGTAACAAATCCTCATATCCTGAACCCGGGCTAACTAGAGGAAATCCCTCACAAAGTGCCCCTCCTTGTCGCACTTGTGGCACACACTACTGAATCGACAAACTCCAGAATTACCCTTCCCTCACTTTCTACAAGTACGACCATATTAGCCTCCAATCCTAGAACTAGCGATCTTGGACCGCTTTGGCGCAGATTGCGACTGCACCGGGGCCTACCTCTGGTCGCTCAATCTGAAGCTCACGCCACCTAGCGGCCTCCTATAACGCTAGTAATGTATCACAACGTTGGGTAGCAACAAACTGTCTGATATGGGACTTGAGCATGCTCAGATAACATGTCATCTGAGCCTGCTCAGAAGCAAACTCCAGGCAAAACATCGCCCTCTCAGTAAACATGTGGTTGATCTCTGTCACCAACTCAAATCCCTGTCTCAAATCCAAAAACTCATGTGCCAGCCGCTTGCGCTCAACCCGCAGAATGTAACAGGAGCGGAACATCTCCCTGAACTGATCCCAAGTAACTACATCTCTTTGCTCATCAAAAAACGACCCCATCATCAATCTCCACCAGTCCTTTGTTGCAGACCTCAGCAGGTTCAGAGCACACCTGACCTTCTAGTTAGTAGGACATGAGCATGTGAAAAAGCATCCCTCAACATCAGATAGCCACCTCATGGCTATGATCGGGTCCTAAATCCCATCAAATGTCAGGGGCTTCATGTTATCGAAGTCTCGGTACTGAAATTCCCGATTGGCCCCACAACCTGTAGCTGCTACGCTTGAAGAAGCTGCAGTGGCAGCTGTTTCAGCAATGGATGCATAACGCTCATCGAATACTCCACCATAGCGGTCTTAATAGACCCAAACATCTTTGGCCACTCAGCCCAGAAAAATACAACCTCATCGTGCAGGATCTCCTAAATCCCGACATCTAGCTCATTTGGCCTTATATGACCTATGGTCTCTGCCGGTGCTAGCCCGTCCTGAATGCCAGCTCCTGATCCTGACCTGAATTTGGTCACAAATCTCCTTGTAACTACCATGTTGAAAATATACTAGGAAGATATCATACGTCCCATATAATAATGGGGAACCAACTCCCAACAAAGCCCTAGGGGTTGTGACTTCCTTGCTACGCGTATGGGTCCTGTGCTTTCTGCAGTACGGGCCCATACTACCTTCCACACCTACCAATATTTGTCTCAAGGATCATCACAATGCCCTAACAATATACATAAGCATAGGCGAGCACTCAATCCTCACTCCTATAGGAAGTCTAAACATCTCACAACTCGCTGACTGACCCCGTACAACTCATCCATGAAACTTTCACCAACCCAGCAACACTCGTGTATGTTGGCCATATATAACATTGTACCCTATAGACATTCGAATATCTAATCCTACCCTAATCCCTTCATCAAACAAGAACAGGAAATAAGGCCAAACCAAACATTTTTAGGCTATAAGATCTTACTTATATACAATCATGATGCATACACTAAACAATTACTGTAGTGATGTCAATTTCACATAAGGAAAACCCTAGGTTATCAGGCATCATATAATAAGGCAATTCTATAATGAAATTCCTGAAGATCCCTAGCCTATCACTAGCATGTTTTTCTAACATATCACAATATTAAATAACAGTATGGTATTTTTGGGTCTACCTACTGGCTCCGGCTGATCGTACACTTTGCATCCTCTTTTAGTATTTTGAAAAACTTTTGAAAATCATTTTGAAAATCTTCTCCTTAGTTTGAGAATGGATTCACACGAGTGCTCCTCCAATTCACTCAAACCAAGGCTCTGATACCAACTTGTAACATCCATAAAATTCATAAAAATTGAAAACTTTTTCAAACGTCCAAAAGCCATTAGTTACTAAAAAATGTTTTCAAAATAGTTTCATATCAGAGAATCCCAAAAATCAAAATCATAAAATGTGAGGAGGTGCACGATCAAGCCTTCTCATTCCCGTGAGCATCCAAACTACCTGAAACAATATCCAAAACTATAAGCCTGAAGCTTAGTGAGTTCCTCCAAAATACCAATGCCATATAAAAAACCAATATTATAAACAAACAACATGCATATAGAGTCTTCAGTATGACTGGTCCACCCTCGTCTGGCCTTTAGTCTATCTAGCCCACTCTCGGAACCTTCAGCATGTCTCGTCTGCCCTCTCGGGCCTTCAGCCTGCCTAAACCATTCTTCGGGCCTTCGACCTAACTGGTACGCCCCGATGGGCCTTTAGTCTATCTAGACCGCCTTGGGTTTGTTGTCCTAGAGCACAAAGTAGGACCACCTCAACCCATCCGCAATCACACAACCAACACATAATTATCATACACTTGCTAGCATACATAAATAGTCATACAGATCTACGGATCACTAATCATAGAATCATCCTATATACCAGGATACAGATCTAACAAATCACTAAACATACTATCATCCTATATACCAAGATATTGATCTAACAGATCACTAAACATAGCATCATCCTATAACCAGGATACAATCCAAAAAGGGCCAACATTGGTGCAACCTTATTAGTATAGTGAGGAAAACTCACTCCACAAGTAGTGTTGAACCGATAAAGTCAAATCCCAACTCAAAGCTCCAAACTCAACTGCCTGTAACCACCATATAACTAATTTCCATTAAAAGCCCAAATTATTAAAATACCCTCAGAAGTCAACTTGGTCAACCATGGTTAAAGTCAACAGTCAACAATCAAGGTCAACAGTCCATGTTAACCCAACTCGTCGAGTGCATCCAACAACTCATCGATTTCCTTCAGTGTTCAGAAATATGAGAGAAATCCTAGTCAACTCGCTGAGTTATTTCATCAACTTGCCGAGTTCGTTTATCATCCAGAAGACGGGAAAACTCGATCCAACTCGTCGAGTTAGCAGAACAACTTGTCGAGTTCTTCAGCATCCAAAAGGCGGGTAAAACCCTCACCAACTCATCAAGTTCTTCCTAACCTTTATGCATTCAGACGTTTCCAAGCGAGTCTAATGCTCTAAACTACAAATCTGCTCCCATATGACTGATATACCACGTAAAGTTACTAACCTTACGTGCATGCAAGGCATCTAAGGGATTGAAACACTCATATGAATCTTATTATGGGTTTTAGAGCATGAAGGAAGGCCAAGACCTAATAAAGTTGGAAACTTTAAGTCCAATGAGGCCCTAAGATGCTCAGATCTGAAGTCCTAGCTTTAAATTGAGCTGAAGACCAAGAATGACTCAAGAATAAGCTATAAATGACCATAAAGTCTCTAATGAAGAGATCTAACAAAGGAGTGATCAAGATGATTACTTTTTACCTCCAAATGGTTGTAGAAACAGTGAAGCTCCCAAATCTAAGGCCTTCTACACAATCCAACCTATTCAAGCTTCTAGTTTCCTCCAAAAGAACACAAGATTTACTCTCTAAAGCTTACGCACACACACACACTCAAGAAAGAAATATAGCACAGCTAGGGTTTTTCTCTGGACAATAAAGTGGTAAGGGAGGCCGGTAAAGGGGTTTAAGGTCCTTTAAATAGGGTGCAAACCCTAAAAATTAGGGTTTTCATGCACAGCCTCAACTTGTCGAGTTGGGGTCCTCCAACTCGTCGAGTTGGGGGCCTCCAACTCGTCGAGTTGGTATCATAATCCATGCGGCCTTATTAGTTTCTACACGACGATTTGGGGCCTCCAACTCGCCGAGTAGGTCTTATGTGATGAACAAAAATCTTAAAATTGAATACCTAGGAGTCGGGATGTTACAAGTCCGTAGTTATATCTTTGGATAATATTCAGGTGGATAGGAGCCTGAATTATGTGGAGAATCCCATTGCAATATTCGATAGCAAAACTAAAGCTCTTCATAACAAGGCGGTGAAGCTAGTGAAGGTGCAATGGCAGCACCGGAAGGACTCCGAATGAACTTAGGAGCCAGAGGACAAGATGCGAGAGCGTTACCCGGATCTATTTGCGACAGTAGACTTTGAGGATGAAGTCTAGTTCAAGTGGGGGTGAGTTGTAACACTCTAATCCATGTATTCCATTATTTACCCTCAAAGTATTTCATTTTGGCAAAAAAAGGTCCTTCCGTACATTTGGGTACACTTAGCATACACGTGTATGTGCATTGGGTGGTTGAGGCTCGTACGTTGGGCGCACGAGCATGTACACGGGGCGTACATTGAAGATGACTAAAACCCTAATTTCTTGACTTTCACACTATTTTAACAACCTTATATCATTTGGAGCAAACCCTAATCAGCCTCCATAGCCTTATTTCGTCCTTAAACCCATTTTTGCAAGAACTTGTGAGTTTTGAGCCTAAAGGTGTGTTTGGTGACTTTTCTAGAGGGTATTCAAGAAGAAGAAAGTGGTGCTGTAGTCTTGATCAAGAAAGGAGCCTTTGGATCCTGCATCTAGATCATCTTGGAGAGCTTTTAAAGGTAAAAAGCTTGCATCTTCCCTATCCTCCTTGCTTGTTGAGTTAGGGTTTGTTAGAGTCTATTTTTGAGTCCATAAATCAGCTTGGGAGTTTGGGCAACTCCGGAGTTTAGGAAGGTTATATCTGCGACACTTGGAGTTGTTTATAGTATAAAAATGCAATATTGATGTCTTCTTTGGCTCCATACATGGGTTAAGACCTTTGGAAAGGTCTTAATAAAGTATATTGGGTTGTTGGGATCTTATATAGCATGCAAAGGCATAAAGTCACCAACTTTATGCCTTAGGACCATTATATTGACCAAGATCTGAATTTTGAGAGCCTGCATGCATTAAGCACTTAATGGATTTTGTATATGAACAATTTGTACGTTGGGTGTACTATGTTGTACACTGCGCGTACAACCCCTTAGCTCAATACGCTAAGTGTACGCTCTCAGGAAGTTTAGGCCTTTGGTGGATTTCAAACCGTTGGGCCCTAAGTGTTTGGGTCTGGACTCGCTGGTGTCTTGGGCCTAAATTCATCATTTGGGCCAAGGTTGGCATGTTGGGCCCTTTGGGCCTTGTGGCCCGATAGAGAAATGAATTTTAATGTTAGGCCCATTAGTGAATGAAAAGCCTTTAGTCCATTATGAGGGGACTTGGACTTAGGATTTTGGGCCCATGTCTAGGATATGGCATAATACTAACTAGGGTTATTTGTATATTGTTCAGTGTGATATTTTGAGTTAGTAGTTGAGCAGCTTTTGTGTTCAGCAGACTGAGGTGAGTTTTCTCACCAAACCAATGGGTCGAAGGCACCAATGTTGGCCTATTACTTGATATGAGATTTCCATAGTGGCATATGCAATGGTTTTGTTATTTGGTATGTATTGATTTACACGAAGACCATAGGAGAGCCCATCACACTTGGAAAGACCATGACGGGTAGCCCATGACCCTTGGGTACAAGACCATAGGGATAGCCTATAGCATCCCGATTGAAGACCATAGAAGGAGTCCATGGCAGATTTTTGTGTATATGTGCATGACATTATGTGGTTATATGCTTTGTGTATTTTAGGAAACTCACTAAAAGTGTGCTTATAGTTTTGTTGGGTGTTTTAGGTACTTCTCGTTCTAAGGGCAAGGGCCCGGCTTGATGGCGTAGTGTGCACTCTCCAGTATTTCTGCACTGGTTGTTTTGGATACTCTGATCTTTTCAACAATGTGTTTATGTAATGTAGTTTTGAAAAACAAATATGAATGAGCTTTCTAATTATTAAATGAAAATTTTACCCGAATTTTTGGGTTGTTACATGGATCTAGTAAAGTATTAGGCCTTTAAGCTTGTTATTGGACCATAGGTGGCATGGTTGGGCCTTTTGGGCCTTATGGCCCATTAATTTTTTTGGACCCTGGATGTTAGGCCCATTATTGAAGGAAAGACTTTTAGGCCTTATTGGAGGAGTTTGGACTTAGGATTTTGGCCCATGCCTTGAGTTGTGACTTAATTCTAATTAGGTTAATTTGTATATGTTCAGTGTGAGATTTTCGGACCAGTAGTCGAGCGTTATTTATATCAGCAGACTGAGGTGAGTCTTCTCACCATATCCATGGGCTGAAGGCACCAATGTCGGCCCAATATCTGATATTTGGATTGTTAGTTGTTATGCATTGATTGTATGAAAACCCCGGGGGTAACCCGTGGCACTTGTGTGAAGACCATGGGAGTAGCCCCTGACACTTTGATATCAGACCATGGGGGTAGCCCATGACATTCCAGGTGAAGACCCTGGGGGTAGCCCATGACACTTGGATATCAGACCATGGGGGTAGCCCATGACATTTCAAGTAAAGACCATGGGGGTAGACCATGGCAACTTTATGTATGCTGCATGATATTCTATGGTTATATGTTGTGTGATATTTTGGGAGCTCACTAAGCTCTTGCTTATGATTTATTCGGGTGCTTTTCAGGTACTTCTGGTACTAAGGGGAAGGGTCCGGCTTGATAGCGCAGCATTCACTCTCCAGCACTTTCCAAATTTATCTATTTTGATATCTGATATTTGATACAATATGATATAATGGATCTTTGGGAGCAAATTCTGATTGCATTTTCATTTTCAAAAGTGAAAATTTTTATCAGGTTTTTGGGCTGTTACAGTTATATGTGAAAATATTATCAACCGTTTCTTAGTTATGTGTCCCTGTAGATTTCAATTGTAAATTGACATTCGGTTAAAAGTTTTAATGTTATTCAGTTTTTTATTAATTTCCACCATCACCGGCTAACTTTGCATCCCACTTGACTTTTAGGGTGGATCCACCAGTGATTGAAGTCCCTCGATGTTGGAATCTCATGGGAGTTTTTGACATTCTTAAGAAGAATAATAATGTCAGTCTTGCATTAAAAATGAAAACGCGGATTAATTCACGCCCTTTTGAGTTTTTACTATTCACAAACACAGAAAATGTCATTATTAAAAATTACAATTTGCATCTAACTAAAAACGTATCCAGAAAACCATATTGCACTAAAAATGAAAAGTTGAATTCAATTCACTAACGATTTTGACTATTCGGTTGCACAGTGTGGCTTACTTTTATCGCCGATAATATTATATGGCATGTGTTGCTAGCGGTGTATACCACACCTTATTTTTTTTCTACGGATAAATTTCATCGATGCATCAGGGAAGGTTTTAAGGGGTTCCTGGTGTGGCACCGGCAACCCCTAACTTTTCTGGTCGCAGTGTAAAAAATTTCGATTTTTCGATTTTTTTTAACTATTTTTCATGTATCGGCAACACTACTCATCCCAGCAACACCTACTATGTATTTCTACGTCCGTCCATACGATGCATATATAATATATACAACTGTGGAACACATCAGTAATTACCAACAATAAAAGACAATTAAACAATATTTTCATTTAACATCCTTCTTTTGTTAGAAATACTATTAAATTTTTGTAGACAAAAACATCATAGCACCTTTTGTCCTTTATTTTAAATGTTCAACATACCCATAAAATGTGAGTGATTAAAAACTCCAATAAGATAAGGGTTCGTACTTGGTTGGGAGATCTCAAAGGGAACCTCTCTTAGCTTATCAATCCCTGTATCTGTCCACTTATCATACTCCTTACAAAAACATTATATACCAAAGATAAACTTCTTATATAAGTCCATGGAGTAAACACATCGTATAAATTCTCAATTCACAGTATGCAACTTCTTTTTAATAAAGAGTAGGTTTATGGTCATTGTTTTCTTTTATGGTTTAAAGTGAATTATTGAATCAAAACGTTCAAAATCAGATTCATATACACGATAGCCACCTTGTGGGATTGAAGCGATTAACCTCCTGCTACCAAAGGTTCAAACTCTCATTGCTTATCGATATAGTTGTTGTCCTGCTGATATTGTCGTTGAAAAAGTTCTTTAAACCAATAACCTCCAGCCTGAAAACTAATTAAACAAAGCAAAAACTCACACATTTAAATCAAGTATGTCGAATCAAAAAGATCAAGAAATTATCCTTTTTATCACATTGAAACGAATTTGACATTTCAGGAAAAAAAAAAAAAAATTACGGTTGCAAGAAGATTTTCAATCGATTTAGGGGCGTATTTTGTGTAATCGTAATCATCATCAGCAACATGAAGATTTGGGCTTCAGATTATCTGATAATAAAATTTGAGCTTCAATTTATGTATATATAAATTCTTCACTGGGCCATCATCCGGGCCGCCGGTACTTGGGCCGGGTCTATTCATAAATAATTTGTGCTTTTATGGTATTCATTAAAATCGAGATTAAAAACTTAAGGCAAAACTTTTGTTTTGTATCCTTTTATATACAACAACTAGGTTAAAAACTTAAGGCAAAATTTTTGTTTTGTATCTTTTTATATACGTGTAAGATTCATTTTAAAAAATTATATATAAAATTATAAACATTTGAGAAGTTGAATTTATAAGAAAAATAGAAAAAATTTCGATTATTAAAATTAAAGTGTTTTTTCTTTGTTAAATTTAAACAAATAATTTAGATAAATAAATAAATAAAACTAATGGGCTTTAATTTATAAATTTTAAAATTAGAAGGAAAATCAATTAATGAAATTGAAATGTCTTTATTATTATATTTATTACAATTAATACATTTAATAAAAATGAAACAACCACAAAATATCATGTGGAAAATTTTTAATTTGAAATAATTATAAAATAACATGTGATCAAATCAATAAATATGTGATAAGTGTTAAAAAGTTTTTTATTTATTAGGGAGGATTCTAATGAACCAAACTATTTTGATTTAGTCACTTCTTTTTCCTCTGCCGGATAACTTAAACCCATAACACCTTTTATCATTTTCATCCTACCATCTCATTTTAGAAATTTCATCCTACCATCTCATTTTAAAAATTAATTTGCGGTTCATGTTTTATCTAACATAATAAATGAAAATCATTTTTGTTAAATGTCATGTTTTCATTAAATTTGATAAATGTTATTTTTCTTGTTTTATTTATTATATTCTTTGTATTTATATAAAAGTATTTTTTAAACACATAATATTTACAACTTTATATTAAACTTTTAATCTAACCTGATAAATGAAAATCATTTTTATCAATTGTCATGTTTTCATTAAGTTTGACACATATCATTCTTTTAGGATTTTTTGAATTTTTCTTTTCCACTTTGTTATTTTTTTTTCTTAAATTTAAAATTCATATTTTAGTAAGGGTCTATATATATAAAGTAAATCATTTTATTAAATTTCAGAATAAATATTTTGTTTTTTTCATTTCTCTTTTAAATCTCCTATAATTAACTCTTAAATCATTATATCATACATTATTATTTATTTTAAATGTCAAGATCTTTTATTAATATATATTGAGTTACTTGCTTTATTTATTATATTCTTTGTATTTATATAAAATTATTTTTTTAAACACATAATATTTAAAGCTTTATATTAATTTTTAATTTATATAAACTCGTATAGTATACGGGTCTTATACCTAGTGATATACTAAAATGAAGTCGTTACTGGTAACAACACATGTATAACAATTTATCTATTTTAATAATGTTTAAGTTTCGAAATTAAAATGTACAATATTTAGATATACAACACAAACAACATTTATCAAATGTTTAATATTATTGTCATCATTTATCTATATAAGATATTTTATGTTAGAAATATAAAAAGATGTCACTAGCTTCTAAACGTTAATTTATCGTCATTAAATCAAACAACTCAAAAAGGTTTATATATTATGGCTTATTCAAATCATAATTTATCCTAAAGCTATCCATAGTTGATAGCTTTGCACGCATGAAGGGCTGAGCTGGAGGGGCTAAGGACGCGTGAACACCACCCCTAGTCCCGATGGTTTGGTTGTGGCGTGGCCATGGAGACAGACGAGGACGTTGCATGTGATTGGTTCCCTCACATTTTCTCTCTTTATCTCTCTCTTCTTTTTGCATATTCACTGCCTAATCACACGTGAACACCATTTCAACAATCTGATGGATTGGTTGTGGAATGATAAAATGTCTAGAAGAACATCATCAAGTTCCTTTTTTCCGGGATTTCGGCTACCTATAGGCGAAAGAATTAGACTTTTATCGGCTGACTATTCATAGGCGAACGAATTAGGCTTTTGAGAAGGACTAAGCAGCAATCTCAGTGAAACGTGAGAGGCTCATTGCGTACGAGCTTCAATAGTGAGAGCTAAGCTAGGAACGGGGAAGGATGAGCAAAGAGGGAAGGACTTTCTAACTGAACTTGACTTACCCATAGAAGGAACGACTTAAAGGGTTCAGGTTTCTGGTTGAATACCTATCCCTGCCTTCTAGCATTCATGCCTCATCTTTCAGATTAATCTAGCATTGCATACCGGATTTCTGATATCTCTATCTTTTTTTATCCGGATTTCGTATCTATCTTTCTCATACCTGATTTTGTATGCTCATGCCTAATCCTCTTGATTAGACTATCTATGCCTATCTTTCAATCTGGATTTGATATCCCTCTCTAACCTCTTCAAGGCATACGAATGGAGACAAGCCAATAGGGACAGCAGTAAGGGGAGTTCGACTTCAAGTTCAAGGTTGTACGAAGGTAGGAGACGTGGGAAAGGTATTTGAAAGTTGCTAGTTCTGCTTTCCGGCTAAGAGCATCTGCTACTTGATTGGTTCGACCTGTCTTATATTCAAAGTGTCCTCTTTTTGCTTTCCGTTGATATTTTGATTTTCACTAAAATTGGAATTGATATTCAAATTAAAAAGAAGTAATTTGCTTGGAATAAACTCGGAAATTTAAAGTAGGTGCAAATTCTCCCAATTTGTGTCCTACCATACGATCTGTTATATAAATAGGTAAATGTTCCTTTCTATTATGGATAGCAATATTATGGGTATAATGATAGATGCCCGGGACCAGGTTATTATTATTTCTTTTTCTGTGACATCACCTTTATTCACAAACCACGCGTAACTATTGTCCAAAGCCTAATGGTTAACACTATTAATTCCCTGTTATGACCGTCGAATACAAATAATTACTGCAAATATCATAATGAATGAATTATTTTGGTGGAAAAAATTGTTTGAAGCCTTAGTAAACATTGGAGATTAGTATGATTGATTATATTTTCAAAAACTGTCACTTATAAAACTAAAAAAATAAAAAATCATTTATATAAAAAAATTAAAAATAAAAATCTTAACTTTGCGGTCATTAAGATAGTTTTATTACAAAAGTTGATGACTGAAAAGATAAGATACATTTCAAGAAAAAATAAAATGTAGTATGGTGCATAATTTTGTGGTGGCCGTACTACGAATTATAATAACATTTCAAGAAAAAAAAAAAAAAAAAACGATTACTTACTACAAGTATATTTGTATATGGTTATTTTTGTGATTTTTTTCATACTAAATAAAATATTAATCGAATGATCGGCAAACCTTAAATTGAAGGTGAGGTATGTGACACTCATATAAGAATTAAGATATAATATTTTTTAAGTAATGACACAAAAGTAATGGGCCATGTCATTCATTTCGAAAGACACGCAGCCAGAATAGTTGTTAAAGACGTGGAAGAAATTGTGCTTAAAATATTGACAAGACGACGAAACTCGAAGCCGACTGCGCCTACCTTTCATTTTCCACATTTTTTTTAGGTATGTGTTATTGTTTTTTTCTTGGTGAAATGTTGAAAGAATAAAATTTGGTTTATATTAAGACAAGATGGTTATAGAAACATAATTGCACAAAGCCAATGGCTTAATAGTTGTAAAATTAGTTTTTATGTAACTATGATTTTTGGTTTTTAAAAAAAAAAAAAAAAAAAAAAAAAAAAAAAAAAACCTTTAGTGTAACATAATTTTTACTTTTTGTGAAGGATGTTCGTTTAAAATTAATTTAAATTGATCTTGTTTTTTCTACGTATGGATGCTAATAGTTTGAACTAAATTATAATTATGAACCAATTACATTAAAATTCAGTTGGATTTATTTATTATTTTATTATTATTTTTTTTTTGTAATTTGAGTTTCAAGAATAGAGAGAGATTCCAAAAAATATATATATACTTATACTAAGAAGAGATCATTTTTCATATTCTAACATATGGAATCCTTTAATAAGTTTTGTTTGACACCAAATGAATTTAGAACCTAATTCAATTCAAATTCGCTATTACAACATTTTCTAACCAACTGTGTTTAATCATTAAAGTATTAAAGATGAGAAGTTAAATATTCTCTTAATTATTCTTTTTATACATCTTTTATCACTTTTAGATGATCCCAAGTGTAATAAAAATATAATAATGTTATAATTTTACATGGATAGAAAGATGATAGGATATTTGATTTCTAGATATATCCCAAAATAAAAAATATAAACAAATAAACAATTGTTATTAGGCATTTTTTTTGGAATAAAAGAGGATTTACAGCCTTTTGGAATTTTCCCATAATCTTGAAATGTTTTTATATATTCCATACTGTTCGGTGTCTTCCTAGAAACCTACAAACCCCATATTTAATCTCACCAAAATGCATTGCTAGTATTTGAAAGCCTTCTATAAATGATGGGTTCATCGAATTTAGATGCGAAAAAAAAAATTGAAAAATCAAATTCAACATTGACTTCAATCATATTCAATATCAAATCACCATTAGACATGGCATCCGCATTCGTCGATTTTAAGAAATAAAACTGTCAAAGACGAAAATTAATTATTAATAACCTAAATACTAGCATACATATCCAATTACTACTTTAAAATTATGTTTTACTAAAATAAAAATTTACTAAAACCTATTGTTATTAAGCATAATTTACCCATTTAATCATTTATATATCTATTTTTATTTTATTACATCATCATTTCCTTCAAACAGGATTTTTCCACGAAAGGGACCGGATATTGCTGACCATTCACGGCTTCGGAAGAACATCTTTTAGGTTCACTTTCAGCCCACAATTCGATAAGAACGCTGACGATGCGCAATCAACCTTATTATACGCATTTTCTCCAACACACTTCAATTATTTCTTTATCTTTAGATTCCATTCAATTCAGACACGCACTCCAATTCTCTGTTTTTCACTACCAAAACTCCAAACCCCAAAACCCCTCAATTTCCGCCGCAAATTCCCCCAAAACACCATGACAATCCAAGCAGAAACCCATCAAATCAAGAAACACAAACACCCCTCAAGAAAACACAGCAAGAAGAAAGACAGCGTTACAGTTTCAGTAAACGAGAAATCCCCACTGATTCCCAAGAGAAAAGGCGCTCACAATGAGTTTAATGGCGCATCCATGTCGGGGGCTGTCATGAACCTTTCCACCACCATCATTGGCGCCGGAATAATGGCACTTCCGGCCACCATGAAGGTCTTGGGCCTCGGCCTCGGTATCGTTGTCATAATTCTTGTTGCGGTCTTGTCGGAAGCCACCGTCAGAATCTTGCTAAAGTACAGTCGACCCGGTGGCACAGATTCGTATGGCGGATTAATGGGTGATGCGTTTGGGGAAGTCGGGAAGAAGATGCTTCAAGCTTGTGTGGTGATTAATAACATCGGTGTTCTTGTTATCTACATGATTATCATCGGTAACTAAGCATTCAAGAACCATAATTCATCATCAAGAAACGCATAAAAATTGGATTTTTTTTTAACGATTTCGTGTGTTTAACTGTTTATGCTATGAAAAGGTGATGTGGTGGCTGGATCATCGTTAAACGGGGTGCACCACCCTGGTTTATTGGAAGGGTGGTTCGGACCACACTGGTGGACTGGAAGAATTCTTGTTCTTTTACTCACAACTCTTTGCGTTTTTGTTCCATTAGCATCTCTCAAGCGTATGGGTATGTTATAATTTATATATCATTTCCATAATCCCAAATCCATTTTAATGTTTAATCTTACGAACAACATTTTATATATATGCAGATTCACTTAGTGTTACATCAGGTTTAGCAGTTGCACTAGCGGTGGTTTTCTTAATCATCACTGCAGGAATCGCTATCTTTAAAATGGCAAGTGGGACCCTCCAAATGCCAAGATTACTTCCAGAAATCACCGATATTAACTCGGTTTGGAACCTCTTCACTGCAGTTCCTGTTCTTGTTACTGCTTATATCTGCCATTTTAATGGTGCGACATGCGAAAAAATCGTATAAATTTATTTAACTTTATTCACGAATGAATAATTGAATCTTTTTTTGTTCATGGGCAGTGCATTCGATTGGAAATGAGCTTGAAAACCCTTCTCTTATCGAACCAATTGTACAGATTTCATTGGTGTTATGTACGATTGTGTACATAATGACTAGTTTCTTTGGGTTTATTCTCTTTGGGGACGCGACAATGGGAGATATATTGCAAAATTTTGACTCTGATTTGGGAGTTCCTTTTAGTATCGAGCTTAATGATATTGTTCGTGTGAGCTATGCTTTACACCTCATGCTTGTTTTCCCACTTGTGTTTTATGCATTACGACTTAATACAGATGGGCTTTTTTTTGGATCATCTGAAGTGCCTTTGGAATTGGACAACAAGCGATTTGCTATTGTTAGTGTAGGTCTTCTTTCGGTTATATATTTGGGTGCAAATTTTATACCAAGTGCATGGGATGCGTTCCAGTTTACAGGAGCAACTGCTGCTGTTTGCATTGGGTTCATCTTTCCTGCATCAATTGCTATAAGGTATGAGCTATCATGATATCATGATATCATGAATCATCCCTTTTTGTGCGTGAAGTTATGAACATTTGTTGAATTGATGGGTGATTTTGTATGTAGGGATGTTTATGGAATAGCAACGAAAGGAGATAAGATTTTAGCTGTTTTGATGATTTGTATAGCTGTTTTTGCGAATGTGGTGGCCATATATAGTGATGCTTATGCTTTGTTCAAGAAAACCCCGTCTACCCGTGCGTGATTTTACGTAACCAAGTCGGGTTTGGGTCGCAAAACGGATCGAGCGAAGCTTTGTATAAATGATTGTTGTATTTGAAGGTGTTTTTGTTAAGTGTAAGAGAACTCATTTGAACTCCAAATATGTAAAATAAGTTGTAATATCATATCATTACATTCATAGGCTTGTGCCATGAATATTTGTTAATTTCTTTGCTAGTAATTATTTTTTTTGTAGGTGTTCGTAGATGGTTAAATGTATCGAAAACATATTTCAGATTAAAACTCGGGATATCCAATCTAAGAGGTAAAAACCTTTACGAAGCGGGCTAGTCCAGTTGGTCCAATCAACCAGTTCACGGTTAGTAATTAATAACCAGTTCACGGTTAGTAATTAATAAATATATGTTAAGATTATCATACCCATAATAAGTTTATTAAATAAAAATGAGTTTGCAATGAATAATCATTTAATTGTAGTGTGGCTTCTATTAATAATGAAATTGGGATTGGGATGAATTATTAAATATTCATTGAATATGAAAAATAAGGTCATTTCAATACATTGAATTATTAACATTCAATTATTATCATATCCACATTTTGTTTATTATATTATTTTACCCATTAAATTTTATATTTTATTAAACTCTATTAAAATTTAAATGATTGTCACACTGAATTTCACTTACTATACTATTTTTTATTATATTTATCATTTTATAAACAATGGTGATACATAAAACTAGAAAATAAAATCACTGCAAAATTAAAAATTAAAGATTGCTAATTAAAAATTATGAATAATATACGAAAACAACGTATATTGCAGTACATCATGTTATTCGACATGATTTAACCAACTATCTAGTGGCCTATCATGTAAGACATTAGTCTCTCATATGTGAAGTCCAGTGTTCAAATAGTCTTGGGGGTTTCAACTAGGAATTGGTCATTAGAGGGTATGCGACGTAATCGGTGTCTTAATATAATGTCCAAAGGTCGAGCCCTCCTAATCCTTGCAAAATCATGGAGTCGCAGTGGACACGTGGAAACTCATTTATTTATGAACATTTTGTTGTAATGTAATAATGTGTTATTATTTCAAAAACATTTAAGTAAGCTTTTTTATTCTTTAAGATTATTAAAAAATAATAATAAACAAGAGTTATTTACTTACAAAACTAAAGTTAATAATTTTATAAACTCGTTATTACATACAATTAAACTAAATTATTAAATGTAAAACAAATTAGAAAATAATAGATAGAATGCATTCAATGCCACATCATTCATTCAAGTCTCATTTAACTTTTCATTAAATATAACCTAATTTCGACTAATTAAAAAAAAAAGCCAAATATTTAGTTATTTATGTGAAATGGTGACCAAATGCAAATGAAAATTTTAATTTTGTTACGGCTATTATCAATAAAATATGTCTAATTCTTCACAGGACATAACTCAATTAAATGCAATTGAGTGAACCATGTTACTTCATTGTCTATATCATCATATGTTTTCAAACCATTTAACTCATAAATATTGTTGGTCAATCATAACTTTGACCCCTTATCTTTCTAAACGTACAACCAATAGAGATACAATGAGAAATCTGAAATATTAAACGTTCTTATCCCGTTACATTAACAAAACGAGTAAATCTCTCATTAACTGTCCCACATACATCAACATATATGTCCTGAAATATGTGTACTTTTTATTGGCTTTTTGGAGTTTCTTTACTTTTTTTTTTTTTTAACGGCAAAGAGGAAAAAATGCATTAAGAAAGCCAGCAGGAAGCTGGACAAAAACAGTACATATACAACATTGAATTAGAATGGAAATTTGAAATGAACTAAACTAGATAAACTAATGATGAACTAGAGATTTGTGTTGTGAACCAAAACTCATGACTAACTGGAATTCCCCAAATGGGAACTACTACGTCTGAGGTATCTTCAACCTTTGAATGAGGCAGCACCAACAGGGCGTAACGGGCAAAATATCAGTGCTTCAGTCCATAGGTCTAGAGCCGCCATGAAGGGGACCCCAATCAGCAGTAAGCTCTAAGCTACTTCGTACTCCTCTGGGAAAATGAGATGCATCCAATCTTTGGCTGACATATTTGAGGTCGTCTTCAAGAAGATTCTCCAAGTGGGCATATTCGGATATTAATGGGATTTATGCAGCATAAACCAAGAAGTATCCAGATGTGAGGCCCTGCGAAAAGAAACAGATCGAAAGAGAGAGAAAGACACACGCCAACATAAAATTCACCCCCCACCCAAATTTATAACACCAAACACATGAAAGAAAACACGAAAAAAATGCCAAGCACAGTTATGTTCCTAAAGAGATGGCTACCCAAGGAAAGAAAAACACACGCTTAACTGCACTTGGCATTACTCCAAGACACCAATTAATATTGACACAAAATGCCCTCCACCATAAACATTACAGCACATCAGCCTCAAGGATTGGATTGCAGCACCATTCTAACCATCTAAGCTTTTTAGATTTATGTCTAGCATTTATCCATAAATATGATAGGGTCTGGATTTCATCTGCAAGACCAGAAGGTGAGATGTGTTTGTCTGAATGAGCCAGCTTGTTCCTATATTTCCAAATGACCCAGATAAAGACCAAGGATACAGCTTCGTGGAACACTCCTAGATCTTTTTTAGGTGGAAGGTTATTCCTACACTGAAGTAGACCTGAAACCAACTGGAAGCTCGATGGAAGTAAATACCACCATAATCTAATATCTCCCCAAACTTTTAATGCCACTGAACAAGCGGTGAATAAGTGGGTCTCATATTCTGCATGCTGGTTGCAGAGGGTGCACAGCGTGTTGGAGCCAATTCCTAATTTGTGTAGGTTTTCTTTTGTAGGTAATCTGCCGTGACAGATTCTCCACGCTAAGATGTTTACTTTCCGAGGCACAAGGTAGTTCCAAATCCAACAATTGTTTGTTTTTGGGAGGAGCTTGTTATCGATGTGACTTCTCAGTGAGGCTACTGTGCATACACCCGAAGCCTCTAACTTCCAGAACCGCCCATTAGTTTGGTTTGAGTTGAGATTAATAAAGAGGTTTTGAAAATCTAAATCATGTTTTGATAAAGTAGAGTGCAAATTTACAATGGTGCCCCAACAGAAGCCTTTTTTTCTTTGCTTTTGAGGGAGCATTGAAGATCTGTTTTTCCACGGCTTCTTCCATAGCAACATTTAGGCCCTCAGCAGCCAGGATAAAAAGGAAAGGGGATAGTGGATCCCCTTGACATATTCCCCTTTCAAGATCAAATTCTTTAGTAGCTGACCCGTTTACTATTACTGAGGCTCTAGTTGATGATAAGCATCCCCTAATCCAACTTCTCCATTTTTCCCCGAATTCCATCTGTTCCATCACCGATTCTAAATACCCCCAATTAAGGCAGTCAAATGCCTTTTCAAAATCCACTTTGAATAGGAAGGCCTTGGATTTGCTTTTCCTGAGCCAAGATATGACTTCATTGACTATTAGAGGCCCGTCCAGGATGTTGCGGTCTTTAATGAAGGCTAATTGA
Source organism: Lactuca saligna (assembly GCF_052625555.1). NCBI lineage: Eukaryota > Viridiplantae > Streptophyta > Magnoliopsida > Asterales > Asteraceae > Lactuca > Lactuca saligna. The sequence continues at coordinate 40,328,788 of NC_136424.1, read as the reverse complement.
GTGTAACTGATGACTGGTGAGATAACCTTCTTTAGTCTTTCTGAAAGAACTTTAGAGATGATTTTGTAGAGGCTCCCTATAAGACTTATTGGGAGATAATCATCAAAGGTGTTAGGGTCATTTGTTTTTGGAATTAGGGTGATGAATGACGAGTTGCAGCCTCTGTCGATAATCCCTGATCTTTCAAAGTGTTTTACTACCATATAAATATCTCCTCCAATTTTTTCCCAATACTTCTTTATAAATGCGAATGTGAATCCGTCTGGGCCTAGGGATTTATCAGATCCACACAACCACACTGCAGATTTGACTTATGCCAAAGTTATGGGAGCTTCAAGTTCCAATCTAAACTCAACAAGTAGTTTTTTGAATTTATGACTTGTGAAAATCGGTCTGGAAGGTTATGTTTCCTTAAACTTGGTGGAAAAGTGTTTAACCACTGGGAGTTACTATCCAAGCTCATGATAGATTCTAACTCAATCCATAAGAGTTTTCTACGGCCTGGATCGTTTAGGGTGTAAACATTTATGAAACCATACATTGATTTTGATGGGATCCATACCCCTTTGGTTAGAAGATAGCCGTGACCTGAGATTGCCTCAAATAAGCTTAAGAGATTTGGTTTCCAAACTGTTGTGATTCCCCCAGAAAGACTAATGGGATCAGAAACTTCACAATGGAATTTGGAGTTCCCCCAGATCGATCTGTCTAGACAGCCTTTGAACTCCTCTATTTTTGTTTCATGTAATCCTAAGAGAAAAACTTGATTACCCCCTTAAGATTCTTGATCCAATCACGTTTAACTTCACACCCAACACCTCTACAGTTCAATGATAAGATATTCATTGATCAATGATTGTGACTCGCCTTTTCCTGATAATTTTCCTGATTTGATCTTCATATCCTTGAACACTAAATCCAATCTTTTCACCAATTGCAACTGTTTGTGATACTTCTTTATCCGTATTCGAGATAGATTTTGAGTTCCTGTTCTGCTGACTGTTTGTGAATTTTGGTGGTTTGGGGATAATTGGGGGTTTACATTGGTGGAAGATACAGGAAGTGAATTTAAGTCGATATGGATATTGTTTTGATTATTATTCAGTGGGATTTTTTGATTTGGGCTAATTGAGTATGTAGGTCCTTCTTGACTTGGGTTGTGGGGTAACTGGGTTTGGGCTACTTCTTCCAAGAATTGGGTGGTATGACGGACACCCGTGTTTTGAACTGTTTGTAATTGAGGGGAGTTTGCAAGGTTTACGTTATAGTGCATGATGTTGCTTGTGTGCCCAAGGGACTCTTCGGATTTAGCCCTAGCCTCTGTGGTACTTCTCGGATGTCGAGGGTCTCCATCTTGGAAATTGTGAGTGTAATTATTGCACACCGGAGCTCTTAGTCTTGCCGCCCGGACTGATTTCTCCGGCGATTTTGAACGGGTTCTGCTATTATCGCCATGGTCTGGAGTGCAGACAAAGTCTTCATCTTCATAGCTGTTATTGTCTCCTTCTTCATAGTTTTCACCGTTCGATTCATAGTGGTCTTCCCAGTTCGATTTCTCTGTCCATTTAGGACTGAGGGTAAAGTCATTGCTAGCGACCACAGGGCTTAACCTCGTGGACTCGAGGAGATCTTCCAAAACTGTAATTGTACATGGGGGGTTATCCAGGAGTATAGTGATTGTCTGATTGATTAACCCTGGGTGCGAGGGTAGTATCCCCACTCTTCCAAACGCCATGTTAGGATTATCGGTTGCACATTCTTCCGGTATTATTACGTTGCCCCAAGTCTTTGCATCGCTTCTTCACACCAAGCATGTTGTGGTATTCCGAAAATCATTATTGATGATAATCTTTCGTTAAAATTTTCTTTTGGGTTCCAGTTGTACATCGTCTTGAACCAGGGTTTCCATATATGCCCTCCTTCCATTAGGAATTTGGTTTTGTCGGCTTCACTTTCGAATTCCACTAGGGTCTTCATTCCTCCCAAGTATCTCATCACTATTGTAGGGCATTCTTCTACTTCAGTAAAGGCTCTCACATTCATTAATGCTTGGAAATTTTCCACTTCCCCAACTAAGGCACGTTTCATGAACTCTCTTGTTTCCTCATAAGATGTCATCCTGATCTGTTTTGGACTTGAGTTTGATTTTGGCGGTTTATCTCCTATCAACGCTTCTGCATAGCTTTTGGGACTTGACTGAACGTATTGTTTGTTGGGTTGTTGTGGTTGATGATGGTTGGAGGCGAATGGGTGTTTGGTTTGGCGAGTATGATGTGGAAGATGGTGGCGGTCGTTTGGGTATAGGTGATGTCGGTTGGGGAATTAAGTTGTTGTCTTTTTGCAAAAAAAACAAAGTGGGGATGTTCCATGATTTCCTTTTGGGAGGATATTTGGGTGGAGAATTCATCTATTAGAGTATATGGTATGGGCAATGAGAAGTGGTGTTTTTGTTGATGTAGTATCTCATAACATAGTCATAACATCATAAACATCATTTCCCCCTTGGTGTTATGGCATATCTTGTTGGTGTTATGACATATTGAAACGAAAATATTGATTGGCTGCACATTTCTTCTGTCTTTATTTTTCTTCTCTTAACATAGTCATAACACCATAAACATCATTTCCCCTTTGGTGTTATAAATTGTTATAACATCAACTCAACAGATCCATACCTAATGCTCTTATAGAAACTAGTAACATCATTCATGATGTTATAGAAACTAGTAACATCATTGACATAAACCATAAGTTAAATTTATTCCAACTACATAAGCCTTCCATAAAATGCATCTTCCACCTTATTTTACAAAATGAACTTCATAAAATATAAGAAGCAACACAAGCCAAACTTTGTCTACTTAAACTATAACATAATCAAAGATCAAAATGATCACCTCAAGTTAGCAAAAAAGTTTTACCTTATACTCGCATCATTTTCATGGAAAATCATGGCATGATTGTTTAGAATATCCTATTATATCTTTTTTTTATTAGGTCGATGCTCCAAAGATCAACTAAAAATCAACTTCTTAGTCATATGTAGTCTAATATATGATGTTACAAATAAGACAGCAATGTCTCATAAATCACAATGTTATCTCATAAGTCTTGCCACATTTTACTTGATGAAAGTTGGAATATATTAGAAATGCCCAAAAGGCATTCTTTCTATAATTAGGAAAAAAGTCAACTCTTCCCAGAGCAAAATACAACCTAAAAGTCAATAAATATAACAAGTTAGAACAATTGCTTTGAAAGAAGGATTCACCTTCCAAACACTATACTCTCCTATCTCCTTATTCCCACATACCACTTAATTAATGAACTCCTAACAAATAAATATTGTGTATGAATTAGTTTTACAAAATAAGGCCTGAATGCACCCATCATTTACTCATTTACCCTTTCATCTTCACTTGTATTTCAAGCCTTCTTCTTCAATCCTCAAGTGATTCATTGCTTCATTCCATAAATCCCACATGATGTCATCAAATTTACAGATGTGTGTATGTATGGATGGATGCATTTGTAATAGAGCTCCAAAAGGCTTATAAAAAAAGATGAACATTGTGCTCTTCTTGTTGCCACTCCAAAAGCCGATTAAACCAACAAATTTGTAGAGAAAGAGCCATAAAGAATGTGATTTGTTTTTGTTTTGTTTTGTTTGTTAGTCTTCTTAATTGAAGAAATATGGAGACTTCAAAACCTCTTTTAGGTCAAAATCTCCTCTTTCTGGCAATGGAGGAAATTCCATATTTGGAAACGACTTCTGAAAACTCTCCAACAGCTGTCACAATGCCCTTTTGATCAAAATGGAAACTTTTTTTATCCAAATGAATCTTTTATTCAAAAATAAAAACTTACATTTTCTAGGATTGGTGCCTCGTAAAGTTCAACGAATTTTTCTCTAAGAATCTTGTTCATCTGATCAACATCACAAGCATGTGTCCAAAACGAATCATGCACTCCTGAAATTGGATTTTAATTTATATATTTTTAATGGAAAAAAAAAATTATATAGTATGTAATATTAATGATTTTGAACCTGCAAAACTTAAGCCAGCCTCTTTACAAGCAATGGCTGTCATCATCATGTGGGACCCATCAAGAGAGTGGACAAAGTTAGGAGGAAAGGCTGTTCTTTGTCTTTTCACCATCACCTGTGATAATAAAAAATAATAATAAAAATAAAAAGGTTATTTCTTGCATTTAGCATAATAAAGAAAAGGTTAAAAGATATAACCTTATCGGTTTCTCGTTGTAGTGTCAAAACTTGAAGAGATGTCTTAATCTACACAATTCAAAAAACAACAAAAAGTTTTGGGTCATATTAGCAAAAAAGCCAAAATACAGGGACTTGATTCGACAATTTGACATACTAAAAGAACTCACAAGATGCCTTCCTAACTTGCGGTATGGTTGAACAACAGGAAGTCCAAGAGGAGTTGTCCATTGTACTGGATTGTTTTTCACTGCTATAACCTGTCAAATTTTATAAAAATCAATAAACGTATAAATCTTATCTTACAAAAATATAAAAATTTATACCTTTGCACAATCACCAAGCCAACTCATAATACTTCTTGCAGATTCAAACATTTCCCCCAAAGCAGTTAAAGTTGTCTACAACAAAAAAGAAATACAGAATTTGCATCAAATATTTACTCATATTAAATTTAGCAAAATGGTATTAGAAAAAATAGATTGATTGATATATATTGTTACTTTTGCAGCATAACAAGCAGCAGCAAACAACTCAGCATCATCTTCAATGGAACAACGTTCCTTTAATCTTCTTTTAATTTGATCACGAGCACCAATATATGTCACACCATACACTGATGTCATCACTGTTTGCTTAACTAACTTTCTGTCCACCTGTCCAAGTGTCCATGTCATCATTCATCCATCAATATTGTTTATTATTTGGGAATTGGGAATTGGAATATTATTTATAAAAAAAAAAAAAAAAATCAAATGCTTAAAGAAATTTATATACCTGGTCAACTAACATACGTGCATGTTTGGCATTTGGATCGGTAGTGGGGTCTCCTTGTGCATCTCTCTTCATAATCTCAATCACTCTGCTCACATCACATCAAATTACATTTATTTTAATTCATTATTTTATTTTTTATACGAATTTTTGTTGATTAATAAAAAGAGGTAGTATTATAACCTGGAAGCAATCCCAGAGTAGACATCAGCTGGCTTTTCTCCTTCAACAAGATTAACAGCAGCTGCTCCCAACTAAATATATGTTCAAAAAAAATTCCATGTGTAAGAAATATTAAATTAAAAAATAACGATTAAAGATCTTAAACTATTAACATCTTTACCCTGTCTCTTCCAAGTGCAGCATAATGTTGTAAACCATTACACGAACCATCCTAAAAAAAATTCAAACAAAAGATAAATGTAAATAAATTCTAGATGCATTATATGTTTTAACATTATAACTAATCAATATGACACTATTTTGGTAAGTTAAGTCCCAAACAGACATGACACGACATGACAGAATTGGTTGTATGATTATATCCCTCCCACTAAGGTACTCACAGACTGACAAGACATGACATGACATGATATAGCAAAATAAGTTGTAACCCATACGTACAGATATGATATGACATGACATGACATGACAGAATTTGATAAGATAGATGATTTTTAGTGTCACTTTGTGAAAGAGTAAAGAAAATGTGGCAAGTTGCTTAAAGTAGTAGACACAATGACACACCTGGTGGATAGGTATGTGGGAAATGGCGGTTTCAGGGGAAGAACTTCTTAGAGCTTCGGAAAGATTCATGCATGTAGCCAGGCATTGAAAAGGGTCTTCTGCACCCAACCACCATCTCTTTCCTTCAAGAGGTCGATCTGAAGAATCAAATATTTCATCCAAATGTTTCTCTGCAAACATCATTCGACCCTCGTGGGACAACTTATCCACACCACCACCATATACATTCGCTAGATGTATCTTCAACCATCGTAAGCCTGATGATGATGACAAATGTCTACTTGTTAGTGCATAATTTTTACCTATATATATATATATATATATATATATATATATATATATATATATATATATAACTTTGGTCAGTTAACAAGTAGAGATTTGTCATCATTACCAGATTCTCCAAGAGGTCGACCATCAGCAAACTCAAGAACACCTCGACATAAATCAGAGCCCAAATGATTTAAATAAGGGTGCATAGGATATGCACGACCACGAAAATCAAGATTGTGGGGGTAGTAAAAAGCTTCCTCATCCTTCATTTTTCTAGCAACCTACTCTTGCATTACAAATATTAGAATATAATCGGATATGTGATCTAACAATTTTATACAATAAAAATACATAAAAAAGAAAACACTTACGGCTAATTTCAATTCAATATCACACCTCTGTGAATGCCTTTCTCGGTTTTCTTTTTTAGTGGTTTTAACTTTCCATTTCCATTTTTTAATTTCAATTTCATCATCTGTGTCTGGCTCTTCGGGTAGAGGAACCTATGAAAGATAACAACTATAAAATATAACAAAACATAAAATTTATCGATTTTTTAGTATCTTTAACAAAAAGAAAGTTCTTGATACTTAATACTTAAAAAAAAAACTTACATCATCACGATCAACTAAGTCAGCTAGACGTCCTCCACTAGCCCAAATTCTATCTATAACACCAAGAACTTTCCTATTTACCCTCCATTTTGTGGCACCAAGTGTATTAAGTGCCTGAAATGTTTATAAAAAATGAGAATCAGAAAACGGATGTAGAGAGGAAAAAGGAAACTTTATTAGTTATTACTTATTACACACCCCAAAAACAGGTTCCAATTGCTTCTTTGGTGTTTTTTTAACAACATCACGTTGTTGTTTAGCTCCATGTGTGCGCATTATATAGGATGGTAGAAACAAGTAGGCTCCTCTGTTGTATCTGTCAAATAAAGGGCAAAAATGGAAAAACATAAATGTTACTCTTTTATAATGATGACCAACTTGATTACAATTCTTGTATCCTTAATTTTAAAGATACTGAACAAAAACTAACCTAATCTTCAAGGTTATTCTATTGCTAAACTAAACAACACTAAATCAAACATAAATATCAAAGTCTAAGGATCAAAAATAACAAAAAACAAAAATCCCTAAATGCATACCCAGTCCAATTCACTGGAGGAAGAAGCATTGGCATATATGGAATCACCATGTGCATAGCCTGATTTAAAGATCCAAATTAGAACAATCTTTCATATTAGAAAACAATATATACATAAACATCAAAGATATGAATATATATGCACAAAAAACTTACACTTTTCTCGAGTCCTTTTCGAACAAGAGGATCACATTCAATAACTCCATATCTTCTGCTTCCTCTCCTATATATATAGGATTAACAATCAGCAATGCATCATCAATACATAAAAAAAAGGTCAAATAGTAAAAACTAAAAAGTAAAAAATCATAAATGAGGCCATACTTACGGTGTTTCCACAGTTTTAAGAGTGTGTACAAATGCAGGCCTAATATCAGGAGGACAGTCTTCACATTGGTCAACAGGAGGTTGTATATAAGCAGTCTCCATTAACAACTGGATTAAACGAGAACCAACCTGAAAAAAGCAACATTCACTGTTGAAGATTATCATAATTACCATTTTGCCATCAGGGTTCATTTACAAACCTTAACTTGAGCATCCTGACCCCATGGCTTCAACTGGTCTTGTTGTTTCACTATGTGCCTTACTTGCTGAAGCTTTTTCTTTTTAACTAAATTGGTTACTTTCTTCCTCAATTTCTGTAATTGTTGCTCGTTGTTTACAGCTTCTGAATCATCATCAGGGCTCTCATTTAATGAAGCCTTTCGTTTGGATTTCTCCATGAATCTGTGTATTCTCGCCTGATTTTTATATCAGAAAGAAGGAACACTTGAATGCTTGGATGTTGTAAAAAGGGAAGGAAAAAAATGAAATTTTTGATGCAACTAACCTCGTGTTCAACAGCTTCACCGATATGTAGAGCTGCCTGGACCACCCTAGCGCCACCCTGACCTCCGCCAGTCATCAACAGACCCATTAGCTTGTGCATTGTAATTATCGTCATCATATCAGCAGGTAACTGGTCGAATTGTGGAGCATAAGCTCCTCGATTCCTACCTTCCCTACATAAATCCTGCTCTGAAGCAATGGCGTTCTTCAATGGCTCAAACCAACCAAGAAATAAGGATTTCACGTAAGGCAGATTGGGAGCGAGTTTCTGTTCACACATGTCGACTAAAAGTTCCTGATACTCTTTTGCTGCGTTCTCCCATGCTTCTGTCTCTATCTTTATCTGGCGTCTCCTGAGTGCAATGTACTTCCCTTGCCCAATTCCGTTGACTAATCTCGGCTGCTTTTTGTGATCGGAGCTATTAGATTTCGTTTCAACCGCTTTGATTTCTTTATTCAAATGGTGTACCATTTCACGAATTTCATCGCTGTCTTCTTCTTCTGTCGAAACAATCTCCTCCGCTGCGGCGGAACTGGCATAGCCCTTATAAGACCGATGTAATAAACCGAAAGAAACCCCTAAATTTGTGAAACCGGAATCACCCAAGACGTTGATTCGCCGGAAACCCCGCTCTCCATACGAAGGATGTCGATAAGGGTGAAGCTCTAACTGTCTAGGTTTTTCAAACAAGTGGGTATCTCTAAAATTAGATTTATCGGCGAATGATTTCAGCTTCTTGACAGAAGCTCGGTTACATACGCTTCTCCACATGCTAGAGTGGAGTGATTTATTTGCAGAAAAATTAATGGGTTTCTAACTATGTACACGGTTGATGCAATTTGCAGAGAGATAGATCGAACTAATACAAGGATTTTAAGAACTCGTTGGTAAGATGGATGCGAACGGGTGAATCTATGAGTGGCGATGAAAGAATCTGACAAAATTTGAGGATTTGTGTAGGAGGCAAAGTGATGAAGAGTGGCCGCCTTAAACCCTTGCTAAACCTATTCCTGTTTTTGCCTGAATTACGAAAAGATATTTTATTCCTTTTTTTTTCATTTTTTCTTCCTTGTAAGTTGTATATTGTATGTAGCAATTAAAGAGACCAAAATGACACATTAGACTGATGCATGAGTTCAGGGGCTGACTCTCACCCAAGACATGGTGTTTCGTGTCACAACGTTCGCTCCTCCGACATTGTGTAATACAAGGATTCCACATTATCGTTAAGGATCGGTATAAACGGTGTCAATTTCATTAAGCTACGCCTCCCGACTCTCACGCAGGCTTTCCTCATAGAGTGAGCCAACATCACACCAATTCACCTATATTTAGGTGAACCATGAGTCGAATTGGTTGTCTAGAATAATTATTCAACTGATTTCATCATAGAGTCAACATTAAATGACTTTCCTCGTAGAGTCAGTCCTAACCGGCTATCCTCATTGAGCCGACATTACTTGACTATCCTCGTAGAACCAACACTTATTGTCTTTCCCCGTAGAGCCAGCCCAACCCTAGTTCGTTCGACTATCACCATCCTACGGAGCTCTCTCAAACGCCACTTCTAGGCCACTATTTGCTCCCCCATCGCTGCTATCAGACGGTGTGTGTAACCAAGGAAACGCACCAAGAACGGTCAAAGGCATCTGTACCAGCCGGAGGTCAGAGATGTTGTCACTGCCTTCCTGTTATGCACGGCATCTCTTCGTCGGCGTTGCGTCTAAGCCTCGTTGGCGTCCAGATTCCGAGCAAAGTCATGTAGGGGTGTGTTGATGTTTGACTGAAAACCAAAAAGGAATCACCGCCACCACCGTGAGGTGGTGGCTGCCATCCCAAAATTGTTGATGTCACCGCCGTGAGCCACCAGGTGGGTGGTTGCGGTACATCTCGCAATCAGAAGCATGTGTGTGTGTTGTGTATGGTTGTGTTTGATCGGAAAATCGAGGAAGGCCAACACCACCACCGTGAGGTGGTGGCTGCCACCACTTACCACCGCCGGCCACCATTAGGTGGTTGTATGTGTTTACTTTGCTTAGTGTAGTGTGTGTGCGTTTATTTTTAGTATTTTTCTTTGTAAATTGTAAAATGGAATAATGAAAGGAAATTCCACCACCTTAGGGTGGTGGTTGTCGCCTCCTGCCACCACCGGCCGTCGTGTCGGGTGGCGGTGTGCTTTGCCTCGTGGTGTTGATTCGTTTGGGGTGCTTGAAACCCTAATGGGCCCAATGAAGCTTAATGGACTCTAATGGACCCAATAAAACCCTAATGGACTTAATAATATTTTAGTGGGCTTAATAGGCTCAATAAAGCCCTAATTGATCTAAAAGCCCAACAATTTAATAAATGGGCTAGTATTGGGGTTGGAAACCCTAATTAGGGTTTGGAAAACCCTTATGCCAATAAAAGCCTAATTTGGGGAATTAATCGGGATACACAAAAATTATTAATAACTTGGAATATTAAATAATAAACATTGGCAAGATTAATCTAAGTGATATTGGACTTAATGGATTAAGTCCTTAGAGGATTAAGTCCTTAATGGGTTAAGTAGGAAACCTAACCCTAATTGTCATTTTATGTGAAACCCTAATCACATTTGGGTTTATCATTGGGCCTTGATGATTGGGTTATTAAATGGGTTATACAAGATCAAGCAATTAGACTAGAATAATCTAATGGGCCTAGGGTAAGGCCCATGAAAAGGGTTTGGGCCCAATTTGGAAAATTAGGCCATAGTTTGGGCCTTAATGATTATATGATGTTCGGCCTTAGAATGAGACCATGTATAGGCTTGAGCCCAATTTGGAAAATTGGGCTATATGTTAGGCTTTGATTCCTAATTGGCTTTGGGCCTATGGTTTAGGCCTTGTTGGGCTTAAATAAGCCACGCATGGGGTAATGTAGTAATTATCCAAGTATGTATTATGGTTATGCGTTGGGACCCAATTATTAATTAGGTGTTGTTTTGGTGTTGACAGTTCGGGAATCTATCACCCAACAGCTGGGGTTGAGTCTGCGGGACTTCAGCAAGTGTGGGATTGTGTCTACGGGACTTCAGCAGTGTGAGGTGAGTTACATTCCAGTATCGGTGGGTTTACGGCCACAATGCCGACCCACCAGTAGGAGTTGTATGTTAGATGATGGTCTTTGTGATATCATCTAGGTTTGCTACTACCTGATATGTTATATGTTGGCATGATATGTTATATGTGATAGTAGTAGAGCTCAGTTGTTAGGACCGGAGGGTTCGTCAGACACCCCAGATTTGTCTGACAGTATGTGATTATATGTTTATATGCTGGTATGATATGTTATATGTGATAGTGGTAGTAGGAGGGGAATAGTCCCAAAGTTCGGTTTGTTAGGACCGAAGGGTAATTCAGACACCCCATATATGTTTGATAGTACGTTTATGTTATGATATATGTGATATATGTGATAGTAGCAGTAGAGGGTGGAATAGTCCCCGAGGGTCGGTTGTTAGGACCGACGGGTAGGTCAGCACCCTAGAATGGTTTGACACGGGTAGGTCGGTACCTCAGAATGGTCGTACCGGGTAGGTCGGGCACCCCAGAATCGCCTGACAATATGTATGCTTTGTGATTGTATGGTATGTGGTATGATGGGGGAACTCACTAAGCTTCATGCTTACGGTTTTCAGTTTTGGTTTCAGGTACTTCGTGTTTAAAGGAAAGGAGTCGGCTTGATCGCAGCGCATCACACTATGTTTTCCGCACATGAGATTTTTGGGGATTACACTCTGATATGGTTTTCTGATAATATATTTTGATTACTGACACTTTGGTTTAGCACGAGATATTATTATGAATGTTTTTATACTAATAGTTTTATGTAATAACTTATTTAAAAATAAAATTTTTTACATTGAACTTTGGGATGTTGCACATGTTAAGAACATTAATGTCATTGAAGGAGCCAGCTGAGCCAAATAATGCATGTCATATCCACATAGTTTGTGAGGCCACCGCTTCAAGAATAGCAGTTGGAATGTTGGATAATCATGATCGCCTCGGTGTATTGCCCTTTATGGGCATTCGGACAACAACCATATGCCCAGTGGAGGCAATCTAAGCTTCCTAACATTCCAGAAAAATCGTGCACATTTGAGTAATGAGCATACAATTGTTGGATGTCACTACCAAGTAGGTTTGCACAGATATCGTCGACCATATAATCTCATGACATACATGCAAAAATTTTGAAGGCTAATTCGTGCAGTACGCTAATTGATGAAGTACAACGGTGCATATTTGTATATGAGTAAAACCAATTGTACCTTTGGCATCTCGATGTTGTTGAAAAAATGGACACGTTGCCATGACGTTGTTGACAATACGCAAAAAGCAGAGATTTATTAATACAAAACCGACAAGGAAAATAATATCCTATAAACGTGGTGTCATCCACAAAGTAAAATCTTGCACGAGTCATTCATTAGCCGCCTCACGAAATCTTTGTATGTATCTTCTCTCCATCTGACATGCATTCTTCGTATTTTCTTATTGTAATTGATCGATCATATTTTCTGCCTCGTGAATGACCTCCATGGTCATTTTAAGCAAGTCATCAAACATGCCCAATGAAGATGACGAAGACAACATTTTGAGAGAATGTATATCAGTTGTAAATCGATTTTGATGAGTTAAAATGGTTAAGGGTTGAAGTACTTTTAGGTGGTTATATATATATATATATATATATATATATATATATATATATATATATATATATATATATATATATATATATATATATATATATATATATATATATATATATATATAGGTTTAGGTTCTATGGAAAACAAAAAACCCTAAAAATCATAAAAATGCATAAAAAAAATACTTAGAGATCACAAGACTTTTTTTTGAATTTTTTTTATAAAAAATCGCAGCTTTTTATAAAAGTTCGTTGAAAAAAAATAAAAAATAATTTTTTTTAATAAAAAAAAAGTTTTTTTTTTCAAATTTTTTTCAGCGATTTTCTTTAAAAAGCTACGATTTTTTCTTAAAAAATGTCAAAAAAAAGTTTTGTGATCTCTAGGTATTTTTTTTATGCATTTTTATGATTTTTAGGGTTTTTTTGTTTTCCAAATAACCTTTATATATATATATATATATATATATATATATATATATATATATATATATATATATATATATATATATATATATATATATATATATATATATATATATATATATATATATATATATGAAAGTAGCCTTTGCCAGCAACCCCATTGGTCCACTCAACATAGTCAAACTCAGCATTTACTCACCAAGATACCACCTAGCCAATCTCGACAAGCCAAGGGGTCGCAAGCCCATACCGTCCAACCTAAGCATTCATCACCATATTGAGAGTGAAAACATTGATTGTGATCTTGGATCTTCTCATTTGGTTGTAAAATGGTAACGTGATGCCTGCTCGATTAAAACTAACCAGTTAACTCATATACATGTTACATGATTCAATGGTGGGAAAAAAATCCGTATTCTTTCATACAAAAAAAATGTATCTGTTGCATTCTTGAACTTGCTTCATCTATGCATACATTTTGAAAAGAGCATCGAAAACACGAGGAGTGGAATCACACATTCGATAAGAGTGAAGAACAACATCGAAGAGCTTAGAATGGAGGTTTACAACACAAGAACCGATGATCTTCTTTACAATGGATTCAGCCGACACAAATTTACGATTCTTAGTGAGGATGTGGAGGATGATGGAATTTGTTACGGTTGTGAAGTTCAATCCATTTGAAGAATTTTAAAGAAATGGCGTAATCATTTTAAAGCTTTAACAGAATGTGCTTCACTCTAAATGAATTAGATTTGGTTAGTAATTATCTAGCTTAGCCCAATAAAGAGTGAAGAAGATGATTGTGAGCTACGTTGATGTAATCGAGATCTTGACCTTTGGGTTCATGGTGGATTGTTCTATGGGGTATTGGAATAGGACTCCATTTACTTCTAAGGAGAGTTGAATTAGGGTTTTTCGTTGCTGAATCAAGCAGAGTTGACATTCGACGAACCTGTATAAAATACATGTTATGTTTAGCTCCATGTGTGCGCATTATATGGGATCGCAGTTATCAAATCTTCTAGATCACTTTTGATAAGAACAATATCAGGTGATTTAATCACCATTCCAACATTCGCAGCAACCAAAACGGGGGAATCGTTGATTCCGTCTCCCACCATCGCCACCACAAGTCCCGAACCTTGTCATCTGGTTTGGCTTCAGCAATGACATGGTCGATTCCGACTTCCTTTGCAATGGAATTTGTTGTTCATTGTTCACCTACAACAACAAAAATATATAATTTTCCAAAAAAGGGAAAAATATTATCACATTATATAGAAAAGGTACCTCAGCTGCAACAACCAATTGTAAGAGTCCCAGTTTTATCAAACACAATACAATTAACCTGTGCATAATTTAGTCCCAAACAATCAGAAAAAGTGTTGATGTTTTTATAATGTAAGTGTTCAAAAAATAACTGACCTTATATGCCTTCTCTAATGCTTTCCTTCCTTTTATACCAAAACCTTGAGAAGCCCTAACTCCAGTCCCAACCATCATAGCAGTTGCCAAAATACGGTCCATGTGTCAAAAATACATTCCAAAACAGTCTCGTGGCAGAAAATGATTACATAAATGGTCCCTGTGAGTGAAATACATTACAGAAACAGTCCCCATGGCATAGTTTCTTTATAAAATGGTCCCTATGATAGACATTACAGAAACATTCTTGTGGCAGAAAATATTTATAGATTTGGTTCCTGTGGCAGAAATACATGACATATACAGTCACATAACATGATTTTTTTTTTTTTACAGAAAAGGTCATTGTGGGAGAAAAACAATTACAAAAACGGTCCCAAAATAAATACATATCCCCATGTAATCCTACCAAACAAAAAATGCCCTTACTACATCATCCTCCCCTTGTACTTTTTGAACTTTCCACTTTTCATCATCAAAATGCCCTTATCAGTTAACATTTTTTATGTGAATTGGATAGAATATCTTCTTACTATTGCTGTTTTTTAGATAGTAATCTGCAGACAAGAAACAACAAACACATCCCTTTAAAATTCAAAACGGGTACTATCCAAGATCTTAAGCTTCTCCATCTCTTCCTCAGTGGCAATTCCATGATCCACATAACACATCTGAAACAAAACCAATACCATGCTTATTATATATATATATATATATATATATATATATATATATATATATAATTACCTGGTAGTCCGATTTCTTGAGAGTGTGAACCCCTCTTTTTATATATCTTTGCCATCCAACTTTCTTGCTCAGACAACTTTCCAAAACTTTTGTTTTCTGGCAGCAATTAAAACAAAAATCCATCTTAATCAAAATAATTAAACGCATTTATTTCATAACATTCAAGCAATATGTATGATATCACATGACATCTTCTTGGAAAATAACTGAATACTGTTTCTGTACACGAGACCAATTTAAGTTGTGTTTCTTTTTGACTTAATGCATTTGATGATTGTAAAAAAAAAAAAAAAAAAAGTACTTACATGAGCAGGATCTAAAATCAGTAGGCTGTGTTGATGCATCCCATTTGGAAGACTTTTCAACTGAATTCCAACTATAGTTCTTGAATGTCCATCATGCTGGAAATACAAGGGCCTACACAATAAGTTCCCAAACGAATCCATCATTATTTTATTTTGTATTGTAAATGTAAATAAGTAAATTTGTAATAAATATAAGATTGAAACTCTTACGCTTTATCCGTCACAACAACTCTGTTGCAGCCTGGTTTTGGTTTGGTTGACATGGACATATTATTATTATTATTATTATTATTTTTGGAAAAATAAGACCAAACCCAATTAGCAAGAAGCTGACTACCCTTGACTCCCAAAAAACTGTTGTCATTATTACATTCACTATTTGAACTCGAAGCTGCAGCAGTATTCAGATATTTATCCATTGGTCCAGTTGTAACTTGAGGAGTCGACTTCCTCTTCTTGTTACCACTAACATCACTTGATAATCTTGAAGCAGAAGAGAAATCCACAATTCTGGCACGAATCCCAAAAGAGCGGAAAAGAGCAGCACATTCAGTGGTACCAATCCAAGTTTTTTTCCCATATATCTTTTGGTCAAAATCATTTGACCCTGCTATATCAAACCCTTTCTCCCATGCAATTTCAAGCCATCTTTGGAGTGACAGTATATCAGGCACTAATCCATCTCCCCCAAATAGAATCCCCTTTGCTTCTTGCCTCTGTACAACTAAATGAGAGGTAAGCATTTGGATGTTACGCCACCCACAACCCCACCCGATATCTTCAAATTCTACACTTTGGAAATGATCAACGTGTCCACATAATATACTGGTGTTAGTTCCATTGTCGCACTCCAAACAATCCTTTAACATCACCATTATAGAACTACAACCATGTTTTGATTCGTAATCGTTTTTTGGTTTCACTTGCATTGGAACCTGCTATAGGGGAAAAACAATTTGTTTTTATAATCAATTCGGGAGAATATTACCGAAGTATGGGATGTGGAAGATGAGAAGATGAGGAAACCGAAATATGATAGTGCTTTGCTAATTGGAAATCCTTAGGTAAATCCTCATCCTCAAAGTGATTGTTGGCGTGCCTATATTACAAGCATGAAAACAAGAAGCATAACCTGTTGAGTGTTGACCATGACTCAAAAGTCAAAATCCTCAGAAGGGGTGCTAAAAGATTGATACCTTTCGAGTTCTGTTGAAAGAACTTGTTGGGAGCAAAAAGGGCAAGATGACCAGCTCATTGGGTGGATAGATACTGTAACACCGTGATTTTTCACCTTTTTTTTTTTTTTTTTTTATGTTTATTTGACAAAATATGTTAGTGGAAGTCTTGTTTTAAATATTATCAAAGCATCACCAATGTTACTTTGTTATCAAAAGACCATTAAGGAAAAAACGAAGTACATTGCTAAAAGAAAAAAGACCATTGAGGGCTTGAGTTTACTCCAGCGTTAAGCTACATATAAAGACCTTTAGGGACTGTTTTGAAGAGCTTTTGGAGGGTTCAAAACATGGTCTTTTTAGAGAAAAACATCACGCAAGAATCTATGAGAATTGGAGCAAAAGAAATCATGATGGAAGACACCAAAGAGAAAAGAGAAGACATTTAATCTACAATTCTAACCGATCCTTACGCAACAATGACCACATATATGAGAGTGTTCTTAACAATATTTTGACAGCCATCACCCATCAAAAACACACAAAACGTGGCTGGGGATTAATCATATAAAATTTCAAGGATTGGAAGTAAGAAGAATGAGATTGCTTGAATCCAATCACTAGCAATTGAAACATGAAATCAAAAGACGAGTTAAAGCAAGGAACTACCGGATTGTATGAGTCGATTTCGCAGCCTCAACACACCTTCAAGAATCGACACTTGCAGCCCCTTCTTTCCCCCCCCTCTCTTCTCGATTCGTTCTTCCCTTCTCCACCCTAACTCGCCGTTTTTTTTTCTTTCTATTCTGCTGTCGAGCGATGCAACTCCAAAAGGATCGATTTTGAGTTTACTCCATTAATCCGTGCGTAAAGGCCAGGAGAACAGTCGCTAAAAAACTTCAGGAATCTTGAATCTTCACAAATTAAGTTTGTTTTAATGCCAATTTAGTCCCTAGACTTTGAACTTTTTCTTGTTGGGGTTATGGACGAATTTTTAAGGATTAGTTAGTCCCAAAACTTTGAACTTTATCCCCTTTTCCCAACCCCTAGACCTTCACAAATTAAATTTCTTTCAATGCCAATTTAGTCCCCTTCATTACTTCACAATATATATATATATATATATATATATATATATATATATATATATATATATATATATATATATATATATATATATATATATATATATATATATATTGTTTTATATTATTTAGGGGTGCTGACAATAAAAATAATGTTTACGACAATCTATTATAGTTTTCTAACCCATGATAAGAGAATAAAAAAATAAAAAAATGATTCGTATTTTGAAATTACAAAAAATAGGAAAGTATAAAAGATTAAAAGTAATCTACTTATTTCTTTAAAAAAATATATTTTTTGTGGTTTATGCTTTTGAAATTATTTTCTAAGTTAATAAAAATGATAGTTAATTTTTCAAAAAACATATAAATTAATTGTTAATATCGATTTTTATATGCACATTATATTTATACTTCAATTTCAATTTATACAACGTTTTAAGTTTTTTATTCTTAAAACATTAGTCAATAATAAAAACGTTGATAACTAATAGTTATTATTGTGCATTACACATTACAAAAGAAAAAATTACTACTAACCGGCTAAAAAAATACATAAAGGATATCAATGTCCATATGATAAAAAGAAATAAATAAAAAAAAAAAATTGTTGAAGTACGTTTTAAAATAGATAAAGGATGATTTGTGTATAACTATTTATATTTTAAATATTTGTATTGTACAACTTATAAAACATAAATAATTTATGTATAAGAAAAAAATTACCGTGTAAAGATCTCTATCCATTGATAAATATCATTCATTTTTATAAAGCTTAAATTGACTATTTTAATAAAATTAACAAAGGTGTTCCACAAAATATTTAACTTTTTTTTTTTGACAAAAAGTATTTAAAAATGAAAACTAATTAAGATGTTATATCATTTATCTATTAATAAATTCTAATCTAATTATTTATTTATCACAATTAATGCAAACATCAACAAAGATTTGATTGTTGTTTCAAAAAAAAAATCAAAGATATCTAATATTTAATTTCTAAGCCAACATTTCTTCTGAATCAATAAAATGAAAGGATAAATTCCTACCCCAAAAAAAAATACATAATTTTATATAGTTAGAAACATTGAATAAATTAAATTGTATTCAATTTCTTATGAACCAAATGTATGAAAGATTACAAAATTGAAGTTACTAATTCTTTAACTATTAATATCCTCAGCAACTAAGGCTCGTTTCAAATAATCAACTAATCTGATTTTTAAACATCCTCACAATAACACACACACACACACACACACATATATATATATATATATATATATATGTGTGTGTGTGTGTGTGTGTGTGCGCGCGCGCGTGTGCGTGTGTGTAGGATCAACATAAAACCAAAATTATTTATAGAACCATAGAACCGCCTATGGTAAAATGTAAAAGAACACAAATTTCTATTCAAAAGGGGGTGTCATCTAAATAAAACAACACATACTTTTACATCAGGATTATACAAGTAATAACTATCAATTTCGATAGAACTAATAATTTATTATGAAATAAAATCAAAATTTACAAATTATTATTGTCTTTAATATATATAGTACAAATCTATCAAGACCAAGAAAACTACAACCATGATTGCACAACCTTCACGACCCATTCCTCTTTAGTATCTAAAACATCATAAATAGCACTGTACTTTGTGTATATGGTAGAATATAAACATAAACTTTTGAAAATAAAATAATAAAAAGGTCAATTTCTATTTACACAATCTTTATTTCTGCTACTTCAGAACGATTTATTGAGTTAAGCTTTAGCAAGCTATATAGATTGGAGTGATTACTTTAAGGATCATGTCCACATACAATTTACAGGATCAGTAGTTTATATGCATAGTTGATGTGTACATTAAGAAGTGGAACTTATGCCTCTTAAAACTTTTAAAGCTTTATTCGATATATTAAAAAGTAGAAAGCATTATTTGCTCACACACACATTCTGTATTCGGATTCACTTTTTTCATGATTAAATAAATCAACTTACACATTTTCTTCGAGTTCTTTATCTTCATTGTTAGAGTCACACATAATGTTTTTAACTTTCTCATAACGTTCATGACTAAAACACCCATTTTCAACCTTACTTAATAGATCCATAACAAATCTATCTTTCCAAGCTTTTGAAAACGCTTTACACAACCCACTCAAAACAACCGAATCAGGCCTAATACGCCTCTTTAACATCTCTTTAAAAACACCAAAAGCACCATAATAATCATCGGTTTGCAAGAATGATAAAATCAACATCTTCATAGTATCTTCATTTGGACGACAATTACTCTTCACCATGGTTTTATAAAGTTGAAAACCACGATCTGGGTTCTTTCGAACACATTGGGCTTTAATTAGGGCAGAAAATGTTGAAGAATTTGGTACTAGTTTCTTCTTATTAAGCTCCTTCACCAAATAAGCAGCTTTCTTGGTTTTTCCTTCGTTACAAAGCCCCAACAACGATGCGTTATAAGTCAAAATATTAGGTTTGACCCCGTTTTTTATCGTTTCTTCAAAAATCTGATTACCCTTTTCAAATTTACCTGATTGGGAACATGCAGCGATTAATGTGTTGTAAGTTACAATATTAGGATCCACATTCACCCTTTCCATTTCATGGAAAACCTTAAAAGCATCATGCAGTTTCCCTTCTTTACAGAATCCATGGATTATTATGTTGTCAGTTATGTCATTTGGGCTAATTCCTTTCTTCTACATTGTAAGTTTCAACTTGATTCCGGTTGTTAAAAGGTCGTGGTTGATGTATGCAGTGATCAATATATTATAGGAGGAGACAAAAGGGTTCATTCCCATACCTTGCATTTCATCGAACACTTGGAATGCATTCTCTAGTTTCCCTAATTGAACATAAGCATTCATCACCATATTGAGAGTGAACACATTGACTGTGATCTTGGATTTTCTCATTTGGTTGTAAAATGGTAACACGGTGTCTGCTCGATTAAAACTAAGCAGTGAACTCATATACATGTTGCATGATTCAATGGTGGGAAGAAATTCGTATTCCTTCATACGACAAAATGTATCTGTTGCATTCCTGAACTGCTTCATCTGTGCATACATTTTGAAAAGTGCATCGAAAACACGAGGAGTGGAGTCACACATTCGATAAGAGTGAAGAATAACATCGAAGAGCTTAGAATGGAGGTTTACATCACGAGAACAAGAATCGATGATCTTCTTTAAAATGGATTCAGCTGACACAAATTTACGATTCTTGGTGAGGATGTGGAGGATGATGGAATTTGTTTCGAGGGTGAGTAAATTAGGGTTGTGAAGTTCAATCCATTTGAAGAATTTTAGGGAAATGGCATAATCATTTTGAAGCTTTAATAGAATGTGATTCACTCGTAATGAGTTAGATTTGGTTAATAATTTATCTAGCTTATCCCAATCAGAGTGAAGAAGATGACTGTGAGCTATGTTGATGTAATCGAGATCTTGACCTTTGGGTTCATGGATTGTTCTATGGGGTATTGGAATAGGACTCCATTTACTTCTAAGGAGAGTATGATTAGGGTTTTTCATGGTTGAATCAAGCAGAGTTGACATTCGACGAACTTGTATAAAATTCATGTTATGTTTCTAACTATGACACGGTTGATACAATTTGCAAAGAGATGGATCGAACTAATACCAGGATTTTGAGAACTCTCTAGTTGTTTGGTAAGATGGATGCGAAAGGGTGAATCTAGGAGTGGCGATGAAAGAATATGACAAAATTTGAGGATTTGTATAGGAGGCAAAGTGATGAAGACTGGCCGCCTTAAACCCTCGTTAAAGACAAATTTGTAAACCTGGTTGTTAAAATTATGCCTTTTAATCCAAAGAGGTTTGGTTGTTCATTAATCAAATTTTGAATGCATTGTGCGGATTTCGTCTCTACGTGGTTAACTTTAACCGTTTTACTGTTAACTTTTTTTAAAGAATTATTTTATCTTTAAGGATTATTTCTACAATTTAGTATTTTTACCAAACCATAGGACCATTTATGAATATCTTTTTTTTTAGTGTTATTGAAGTATTATATATTAGTTTTTGTTTTTTTTATTATTATTATATATTAATAAATATTATTTTTAATATATAATACTTAATATATTAATAATATTATTTTATTAGAGTATTGATTTTTTTTAATTAATTCCTTTTTAATTTCTTCATTATTGTTATTATTATTATTATATATTAATAAATATTATTTTTATTATATATATATATATATATATATATATTAATGAATATTACTTTATGTGATTATTAACTTCTGTTAGTTATTCTTTTAATTTCTATTATATTAGTTCTTTTTTGTCGGATTGAGTTTGAGACATATTTTGGACAAAACCATAATTTTTGGACCGAGTGATAGTGGTGGTGTTATCCAAAATAACATTAGATCTAACTGAAATAAGGTCCATAGTTCCATAAAGCGAATGCCTTTGAGCCTTTGCATGACCGAAGATGACTAAAATCTCATTTCACCTTTTTCCAACTAGGTTACTCATACATGGGACACAAAGGAGGATCTAGAAAGCATTTTTATTCATCTACACACTCTAAAATGCAAGGAAGGACAACCCAAGCTCTTTGGAAATCCATAGGCTCGAAAAGGTCCAAACTTGGGGATTAAAACTCATGAATCTTATACCAAAAGAGATCTAAGAGAATAGCAACCAAGGTGCAAACTTTATACTTGGAAATGTGTAACATCCCAAGGCCAGATATACCTTATAAGCCCTTGTTCTTTTGGTAAATTATCAAGTTTAGCCCTTATTAGGAAAAGGTGGTAAATGAGTACGCGGGGCGTACGCGAGTGTATGCTCAGCATACTCATATGCGTGTTTTTGACGCAGAAGCCACCTAGTACGTTGGGCATACTAGACCTAGAGTGAAAACCCTAATTTGGGGTGTGTCCCTATATAAAAGATATGATGGTCTCATTCCTGGCCACCATTCTCAGACAAACAACCCTCTCAAACCCTAATCCTTGTTATTGAGCTTGTGTGTGTCCATTTGTGAGCATTTAAGTGATTTTATGTGTTCTTGGAATGAAAAAAGAGCTTTGAAGGAGAAGGAGTGGGAGACCAAACTATAGATTTGAGCATATATGTGTTAGGAGCTTCATTTGGAGGTATAAAGCTCAAAGCTTTCTCACTCTTTTGTTTTGTGCATCATGTTAGACCATTTTAGGGTTTTGGTCCGAAAGTTACACGCTATAGGAGAAAATGAGCTCCATAGATTATGAGCAGCTCCTTTGAGTGTCTTTAGGGGTATAGTGTCATGAAAATCGAGACTTTGACATTTGAATCAACCCATGCATGAGATATGAGCATTTTGGAATAAAGAAAATGAGAGTTTTGGGTGTTTGTGACTTTATCAGCTATGCAAAGGCTTAAAGTCATTGACTTTATGGAGTAAGAGCCTTTAGGGAGTCCAGATCTATGATATGAGTCAAGGTCTTAACTGATTAAGACCAAAATAGTAGAAAGAGCAAAACTGGGGTGTACACCGAGCGTAATCCTAGTACGCAGTGTAGGGTTGAGAATCCCTGATGCATGTGTGGCATCGGAGTACGTCCAACATAGAGATCTTGTACGCGCATCGTACTCGTTGGCGTTGACTTTTGGTTGACTTTCAGGGTTTGGTCAATTTGTGGACTATTAAGGCCATTGAGGGGTAAAATGGTCTTTTACCCTTCTGTGAGTTTGTAGAAGGGTTAGTTTCTCGAGAGCCGTGATTAATTAGGGGTAATTGTCATATGTGTTAGGCGAAGGCTAGACCTGTGACTTGAGTTCGAGATTATCCGATTTCTTGCGAGGTGAGTCTTCTCACTATACTTACCATGAGTGGTATCTTTGTGTGACCGAGGTGTCTTATGTGCTTACATGTGTATTGTGATATTTTTCATTATGTCTTTGTGATTTATGTTGAGTATTATTATTATGAGCTTGTTGAGTTAGGACCGGAGGATCCACCCGAGTGTGGGACCGGAGGGTCTCCACTGAGACACATTGACCGGAGGGTCATATTGAGTTAGCCTTGAGTGGCTAATGTGATGTGTGTGGTATTTTGGATAACTCGCTAAGCTTCGTGCTTACCGTGTTATGTGTCATGTGTTTCAGGTACCTCACAGGATCACGGGAAGGCACCGACTTGATTGTACACACACCAGAGTTGGAGATATATCTTTGGAGGATCCTGGATTTGTGATATATTAAGTTTTGGAACATGTGTTTTGATAACTTGATATTGTGGGTTTTTTTTTTGTGATTTTGAAATGAGATAATTGGGTTTTTAAATGAAAATTTTTGTTTGAAAATTTACGGTGTTACAAAATGATGCACAAAAATGAGTGTTTTATTGATCTCAAAGTTAAATAACACCTTCTTCTTCTTCTTCCTATAGCTTCCTTCTTCTACTACAAGGCCAACGAACCACTTAAACTAGTAAGAAGACACTCATAAACACACACTTCGGGATTTAGGGTTTTTAGAGGGACTGGATTCTGCCAAAGGTGGCCAGAATTGAGGCCATCTTATCCTTTATATAGGGACACGAGAGGATTTAGTGTTTGCACTCAGAGCCTAGTACGCCCCGCGTACTAGGAGGATCCCACGTTTTGCATGGTGTATGAGTACACCCCGTGTACTCATGCATATCCCCTGCGTACCGACTGTCATCTTTCTCTTTTTAAGGGACTAAAAATGACAATGATAGAAAAGATATGGGTGGAATATTCATACCTCAAATCAAGGTGTTACAATTGTCCTGTCCACATAAAATTATCATTTATCGTTATGTTTATTTTGATGATACCATCCTCCCATCCGAGTATATGACCCCAAATCTCACTCCATATTAAAACTTATTTGATGACTCTTCATTTTAAACAATCACTTATGGATTTCTTGATAGGTTTTATAGGTTACAAAAAATCTTGTGGCAGAAAAGTAACTTAACTCTTAAGTTTACATGCAACTTGATATGATCTATGTTTTCACTATTGAAAGCTATAATATGTGAAAATCAAAGAACCATATGGAAACCATAGTATTTTCGAAAATCATAAATAGGTTAGGGTTTACATACCTTTTGATTATTCTTGTAAATAATCAATGAATTCCTTCTTCAATAGCTCTTGGAAGCAAGCACCAAAAATCTTGTAACTCTAATGGTTCACACCTAAACCTTAGCAACTAAGGAAACTTAAAGAGAGAGGAGAAGGGATGCAAATTTTTGGCTATTCTCTTGGGAAAAGTAATCACCAGAAATGGGTAGCCTAAGAACCTTATTTATAGCTGATAGGAAAACCCCTGATAACCCTTACTTGATTAAAATAATATTATTTCAAATCATGTAATTATCTAGTTTCCTAATTATCCATATTATATATATGAAATATTCCAGAAACCCTAATTTCACTCCTTAAAACCGTCCACCACCTTGGAAGGTTCTTGAATCCCTTTTATTAAACTATTGAACTGTTACAACTTTAGTCCTTGCACTTTTAATTAAACTAATTAATTCTAATTAATTTCTGATTAATTCTTAATTAAATAATATTATTTCGAATTAATATATTATTATCATAACATATTAATAAATTTTTTCTTGCTATTTATTAATCATATAATAAATCAATAAATCAGCCTCTCTCTAAAAGTCATCAAATTCAATTGCTAAGTTTGAGGGCAACCCAAAAGGAATTTGCTATTAATTCAAGTATATACCAATTTGGTTACTGGATTAGACAACTAATCAAACAATTTCCCACTTGGATAAGTCTATAACTACAATTTCCAATATAACTTCTAAATTAAACAGCAAACGGTGCTTCCTAAAGCAACTATAGACTCTGATCTGATCGTGTAATAGTCCTTTGATAAGTGATCAAATATTCCGTTGTTCTACCAGATATCGTATGGACACGAGATATGGATTATTGTCTAAAATTTGTTTCCCGATTTCCTGATTTGTGATGACCTCATAACACTTACTAATTAAACACATCAATTTGGTCCTAGATGGTCCCAACACTATAAGTTAACACCAAATCATCAAGGAGCCCAAATATATCGCTTTTTCCTGTTAGGGCCAAAGGAACAAAGAAACTTTGACTCATATGGTTGTATCCTTTACTCACTAAATCATGCATGGCATTGAATTTTATAACAACAAGTTACTAATGCGTTTACATAACACAAATGCACAACCAAGTTGTATATTACAATTCATATATCTTCATTTTAAGAATATAGGATACTATCATCTCAAAATTTACTCGTGGTAGAATCCATGAAGTAATTTCCTAAGCGTGAGTTTATCCAATACTTAAATTTCCATTTTCTAAGTACTTATGAACGTTGCTGCAACACAATTGCTACGTCTAATCTCCTTAGACAATCTATAATCCAATTCATGATAGTCTTCATTCACTACTTATTTTCTAAAGTATGAGTGAATGTGGAGTTTCAAATAATCAAATTATTTAGGAAGTAAAACATGCAAATCGAAACACATGAATAAATAATTGACAAAGACAGTAAACAAACTCATAAATAATATCCATTATGTAATCCCCAAAATCAATTGCATTTATTTTGTTACAAGTTTCAAACTAATAATTTAACTATAAAACTAATATCATCTCTCAAACCAATGCTCCTAGCATGTTGATTATGCTTAACCCTACTTAGAGCCTTCGTGAAAGGACCTGCAAGATTGTCTTTTGATGACACTCTCCTTAATATGAGATGACCTTCTTCAACTCTATGTCTGATATAATGGTACTTTCTGTTGATATGTATGGATTTACCATGATCTCTTGGTTCTTTGGTCAAAGAAATCTCTCCTTCATTATCATATAAAAGTTCCATTGGACTCTGAATGGTCAGAACTACTCCGAGCTCTCCGATGAAATTATTTAATCAATCTGCTTCCTTTGATGCTTCACTTGTTGCTATGTACTCTGATTCACAAATAGAATTAGCCAGCATGTCCTTCTTGGAACTTTTCCAGGTGACCGCTCCTTCATTTAATAAGAATACCCGACCAAATTAGGAACGAAGGTTGTCTCTTACTGTTTGAAAGTTGGTGTCATTGTACCCACTTACTCTCAACGTATCACTGCCACGAAGGACTAGTTGTCCTTTGTCCTTCACAAATACTTGAGTATGTTCTTCACTGCTATCAAATGAGCTATGTTAGGATTTCCCTGAAAATGACTAACCATGCTTAAAGCAAAATACACATCAGGGCGAGTACATGACATAGTATACATGATCAACATTATAGCCAAGGCATGTGGGACTCGACTTATTTTTGCTATCTCTTCATCTGTACTAGGGCTTTGAGTGTTACTCAACTTGACATTACTCTGAATAGGTAGCTATCATTTCTTGGAATTTTCCATACTAATTTGTTTTAGTACCTTATCCAAGTATGTACTCTAACTAAGACCAATCAGTCTTTTCTTTCTATCCCTTAAAATTCTTATCCCAAGAGTATAGATTGCCTCTCCTAGATCCTTCATAGAAAAACACATTCCAAGCCAAGACTTTACTTCTTGCAGAGTTGGAGCGTAGTTTCCTATAAGGAGTATGTTATCAACATACAATAATAGGTAAGTTACTATACTTCCACTAGCCTTGGCATACACACAAGACTCATCCTCACTCCTAGAGAAACCAACTTCTTTGACTTTCTCATGGAAGCAAAGATTCCAGCTGCAAGGTGCTTATTTCAATCCATAAATGGTTTTCTCAAGCTTACACACTCTATTAGGATGCTTTGCATCTATAAAACCCTATGGATGACTCATGTAAACATCTTCAGCCAACTTCCCATTAATTAAAGCGGTTTTGACATCCATCTACCATAATTAATAATCATGAAAGGCATCTATGGTGAGTATTATCCTAATAGAATATATCTTGGACACTGGTGAGAAGGTCTTATCATAGTCAATCCCTGGGGTTCGAGTAAAGCCCTTCTCCACCAGTCATGCCTTGAAAGTGTGTACCTTTCCATCCATGTCAATCTTCTTCTTGAAGATCCATTTGTAACCCACTGTCTTTCTACCAGGTTCTTGATCAACCAAATTCCAAACTTGGTTATCACACACGAACTTGATCTTGCTATCCATTACCTCTCTCCACTTGGTAGCTTCATGCTCTACCATCGCTTTCTTGTATTTAGCTGGCTCATCAAAATTTACTAGTGTACGATCATCAAAAAACGTGTCGCCATCTATAGCTATATGGAAACCATAGAAATCAGGTGGTAAGCTAACTCTAATAGAACATCGAAGAGGTAATGAATTGTCAATGGGTTCAATAGGACTCTTATCCTCTGGTTGAGCATTAGTATCTTCTAAGGCTCCTTCACTGGTTGACTCTTGAATCTCTTCAATGTCATTTGTACTCCCACCTCCCTCTTTGTATATGAGCTCTCTTGCGAAAAATTCACTTCTGGGTTGTAGCTTGTCATGAGTCTCTGTTTAACGAAAGCTTCACAACCCTATACATTGATATGTGCTTACGAAGGAACTTTCCCTGTCCACATATCGTAAGGTGTTTTGGAAACCTTATTGGTAGGGAAAAGATTGAGGATATGGTCGGCTGTCTCTAAGGCATACCCCCAGAAAGAAATGGGAAGAAAAGCTCGACTCATCATGAAACGAACCATGTCTAACAATGTATGAGTACGCCTCTCAGCCACACCATTAAGTCGTGGTGTCCTAGGAGGAGTCAACTGTGAAATTATTTCATATTCCTTGAGATATTCAAGGAGCTCGATACTAAGATACTCTTCGCCTCTATCAGATCGGAGCATCTTTATCTTCCTACCTAATTGATTCTTCACTTCATGTTTAAACTCTTTGAATTTTTCAAATGTGTGACAACCCAGAATTTCAATCTTGTACATTTAATCAATTCAATCAATATTCAACTTGTTTTGTTGATTTCTAGTGCTATTCAAGGGGTCATTTAAGTGTTAAAGCTTGTATATATAACCAAGGTTGAGTTTAGGAATGAGTCGGAATGTTGAATATAATATATATATATATATATATATATATATATATATATATATATATATATATATATATATATATATATATACAGGGTAAAGTGAATATACCTAACAACCTTATATAAGCTTAGGTACCTAACCTCATCAAACTACGTCATTTTGCATTAAATTTTCATTATAATCATCTAAGGTTCTTAAATTTCATCCCTAAACTTGATTTACTTCAAAAAAAATTGAAAATTTATCATTATATTTCTCCTACATCCTTTCATCTGTAGCGGTAGGATATGAAGCTCATTAGGTGGTATTCGATAGAAAGACGTGATGTAAAAGAAATATATTGTTGAAAATCTAAAGATTTTGGAAGTAATCAAGTTATGGGGTTGAAGTTTAGGAACCTTAGGCAATTACAATGTAAATATGATACAAACCGATGTAGTATTATGAAGTTAGGTACCTAAGCTTATATAAGGTTGTTAGGTATATTCACTTTACCCATATATATATATATATATATATATATATATATATATATATATATATATATATATTGGACCATACACACTCACTTTTGGGCAGCACCTTTACCCCTATATAAAGGGTAGCCCCCTTCCTTTCATTCCTTTAGCACCTTGACAACACACAACATCATTTCCTCTCAAGTTTCTCTAACTTTGAACCTTCCAAAGCTTCAATAACATGAGTAATCCCTCAATTAACTTGTTGTGCATGAAGAACCCCATGATCTAGGCCTTGAATCATGAAAGTCCCGTCATGTTCTTCATCTCGTTGAAGGAGTGCAGCAACACACTCATGTACGCGGCAGCACACTCATGTGTACGGCAGCACACACATCTGTGCGACCATACACACACACACACCATAGGACCACAAACCCATTTCTAAGACCCTAAACTTGTACTACAACCAAGTATGGGCCTAGGACACTTCATGGATGCAAGTATGGGCCTTGAAAACACCTCAAAGGCACCTTCCATCATGAGTGTACGACCGCACACCCTTTGGGCCGCACACCCATGGTCGTACACACCTTTAAAGTGGCCATACACCTCATTCATGCAATCCTTTGAGGTCCTAACACTTAGTGCAAGTAGTCCCAACTTCTTATAATGGTTCTTCATCACATCTAGTGGTGAAATACCATCATTTGACTCCTTTATGTGTCATTACTTGTTTATTAGTATCAAATCTTGTTCAAGGCTTCACTTGAACATCCCGCATTGCGTATCGATCCTTCATTCAAATCACCCGAGGTGAGTTCATACCCCTACATTTTTCCGTATTTTTAATGTTTTCAGAGGGGGGGGGGGGATACAAGCTAAACATAAATGTTTTCAAAAACTCATGAAATTCTCATACTTTAACCCTTTTATACTGTGTTGAGCATAAGGGTCCTTTTTCACTGAAATTTCATAGTTTTCCAGATTTTCTATTCACTACGTTATTCATGGAAACTATAATCGGTATAGTTTGGAATTTTTCTAAACATAACAAGTATAGAAACTTTCACTACTAAACGTATGCACTAAGAACAGGAATAGTTTACAGTTTGCACCACTACTCGATCACGGGTTTCATAACTGTAATTATCTCTACGAACGGTATACATTCGGATTTTCACTATGGTAGAACGCTACTACACTACATGTAAATTAGATTGTACGATACTGTGAGGCGCTACTTCACTACTGTACCCTTAGGTGTACAAGGATAAATCCTATCATAGTATAACCAGAGTCTCCTGGAGGGAGAGCGTGAGATTTGTGAATAGATCTATTAGGGACTGACAATTCCACACGCGAACTGCTAGCTACAGTTGGGCAGGCATGACCAGGGTGAGAAATGTCATTTAACTCGATGCCTGAAGAATGTTGGAAAGGTTTCTAGTCATATCAAGTATGGTTATACGACTCACATTATGTATAAATCACCTTTAGTTTACAATCTGACACTCTTCAACAGTTTTATTTATACTAAATATAACTAAAACACACTAAGTATACTAGCCAAAGCCAGGGTTTTCAAACAAAACCAATTATGCAATGGCTTCTCATACAAAATACTTATACTTCATGATTAGCTTTAGCTAGTCACATGAGGTAGTATTTTTGCATATCACTACAGTTTTCAGTAACGAACATTCATGGTTTTATACGAAATCGATAACGCTAGATTTTCACTAAAGAAAATATCGGATTTTCTTGGAAACATACAAATATTCATGGTTTACTATAGAACTGATAACACTACATTTTCATTAAAGAAAATATCGGATTTTCTTAAAACTATACAAACATTTATGCTAGCTCATCAACAAGTTTCATTACAAACTACTGCTTATGAACTCACCAGCTTTATGCTGATATTTTTGAACTGCTTGTATTCTCAGGAAATCGGTAGACAGGTACCTGCTGGGTTTTTGAGGAGTTGGAGCAATAAGAGTTTAGTGTTTATATTCTATATATATTTTGTATGATCTAAACAAGTTTCAGACAATTTCCAAATTAATGTAAACATTTTTATTTAAGTATTCAATGTAATGGTTGCGTTGCTATGATTGCTATTATACATTAGTTGTGATGCTATACATGATGTCCTCCACCCCAGAACGTTTCCACCATTCTGGTTTTGTGGTGTGACAAAATGTTTCTGATTAATGTTTGATTAAGTAGATATATCCATATCTGTTATAATCATCTATAAATGTTACATAAAATCGATTAGCACCCCTTGTGGTGGATCTTAAGGGTCCACACACATTTATGTGTATGAGGTCCAACAAATATTCACCTCTTTCATAAAATCCAGTGAAAGGTGATTTTTTTATGTTGCCCAAAAGACAAGATTCCCATTCATCATTTGGCCTTAAGTCAAATTATTCTAACACATCGCCCAAGTCCAAAACGATGGTGTTTCTTGTTAATGTACCGACTTGGGCGATGTGTTTCTTGTTAATGTACCTAAGACGATAATGCCAAAAGCAAGCCCTGTCTAAACCATTATATATATATATATATATATATATATATATATATATATCATTATATATATATATATATATATATATATATATATATATATATGAAATACTCTATTTCCTAAGCTATTAAACACAAATCATAGTTTCGTACACACCATTACAAGGTTAAGCTTCAAACATAAAAAGAACATTTTTTTATAAACCAAAATCAAACAATTCACATAATTAAATGGATATAAAAAACCTTGTCTGATGTTTTGCATCATTTTTGACCAATAGAAACAATCAACTACGTCTAATTTAACATCACCACCAAGCACAAGACTATAAATTCCAATCTTGGTAATAGGAGAAGATCGTCTATTTCTCATGATCAGATTCATCCTTCCATGCTCCACATCCTCACTTTCTCTTAACCCCTACAAATCAGAACAAATATGAAAACCACGTCTTGTATCAAGGACCAAATAATGAGTAGATTGTGAGTTTTTAGTTTGAATAGTGTAAATACTTGCCGATGATGGCTTCACTTTGTCGTCCTTGATATCCTGCAAGTACTTGGGGAAACTTCGTTTCCAATGGCCATTTTCATTACAATAGAAGCAAGTGGCCTCATTGGGATCACTAACAGAAGGAATGCCAAAATTAGGCTTTGCTTTTGGTCCATTGCTAGACCACCCAACACGGGCCTTGCCCTTCCAGTTAGTTTTAGGAGCACCTTTCCTTTTTTTTTCCTTTGTTTTGCCCAATGGAAAGAACAGAGGCACTAATAGGAGTAGAGTTTTGATTTTCTTCAAACCCGACTTAGTTGTCTGCAATATGTAGTGGAATTGGGCCAATGTGGTCTCATTATTGTTCAAATGATAAGCCAATATGAAATAATCATGACAAGGTGCAAGGATTTAAGGACCATGTCAATGGACAATTCCTCATCGAAATTCACATTAAACCTTTCAAGGCACTCCATGTACCTTTGCATCCTTTGTACGTGATTGCAGACCGACTCTCCTTCCTTCAACTTGCAAGCCATGAGGGCTTTGACGACCTCATACTTTTCTTAATGAGCTCTCTTGTGAAACTTTTCCACAAGATCCAAGTTCATCTCGTATGTCCAGTAGCCCTAATAGAACCTTTACAATTCAAGAACCATGGTGGCGACCATGATGTAAGCAACCTTTGTTGCATCGTCGTAATGCTTCTTATAGGAGAGGATTTTTTTTTCAGGAGTAGCAGTGGCTTCATCGATCTTAACAAGTTTTTTTTAAAGGACATACTATTTACCCTCGTATCGTAGAGCCATCTTGATGTTACACATCCAATCAATGTAGTTGTTGTCATCCAATGTCACCTTGGACACAATAAAGAGTAACGAGAAGTTGTGGGTTAAGGTTTGAGAAGCAGAAGCATCACCAGGAGTAGACATCTGTAGAGAAAAAAATAGTTTTAGTTAGATAACATAAATACTTAATATTTTAACCCATAATAAATATTTAAGGTTAGGATCCAAAATAACAATTCACAACTAAGAAGAGGGATGTCGTAATCTTATTGCGAATTTATGAAGGTAGGTAAAACAATTCACCAATTTCAAACTATGAAATTCCTATCTTTTTGATATTCATTAAATCTTATCAATGACATGTTTAATCTTAGATTATGTTATTCTATTTGTGATTGGGATGCCAAGGATCACAAACAAGATGTGAATAACCATGAAAATATACTTGGTAACATCAATGTCATTTATCATATCTAAATTTTGTGACGGTTAACCGCACACGCTCCATTAACAATGATAATTTTCGAGATATCCATTACTAATTTTTATAGTCACTATTAGTGTACCAGTTAACCACACACACTCCACTAACTACATATAAAGCATGATGTATAATTTCATAGATTAACATACTTTTCACATTTTTCCTAAAGTAACTAAGAGTGAGATTTTAAAAAAATAGTTTATTTACTTTATATTATTATACTTATTAATGAGATCATGTCCTATCAAATCCGTTCGGCCAACAATCATCCACCACACAGAAGAGCGGTGGGTGAGAGTGGACACTCATTCAACGACCATTTTATCGTCTATTTCGTTATACCCTCTTTATAACATGATTTCGTGAATGAGGCGTACTAGTGATTTGACTGAATTTTTTTAATACATATAATATATTAAACTTTTAATAAGATAAGTATAAGATGCATTTAAAATTTTCCTAAAATATTAGGTTTAATTTTAAATTTTTTGAAATTAATATAAAAAATTAATTTATATTAAAAATAAACCAATTATGGTTTAATATTTATCTTTCAATTAACTATTAGTTAAATTATTTAAATCATATGAGGATTAAATAATTATTTACTATTAAACTATTAATTAAATAATTTGAATTTAATCTTAATCCTTACCCTACTAGATTTTCTAAAATTAAGGTATATAGATTTTCCAAATTTAATTATTATATTTCAACCAATTAAAACAATAATTATCAAATAAAGAAACCCTAATATCCCTACCATATTGTCGAAAATTAGAGAGAAGGCTAGAGTTTCATGAACCCTAGCCCAAGTTGAAAATCCATTGCCTTAGCATTTAATTTCTATAAACCTAATTTGATCTATTCGACTATTATGCATATTCAATTGAAAACATTGGACTATGATACCATTGATAAGATTTATAAGTTACAAAAAATCATGTGGTGGACAATAACTTAACTCTTAAGTTCACATGCAACCTAATAGGATCTATGTTTTCATTATTTAAAGTTATAACCATGGTTGCAGAAATCGGGATTAATCGACGTTTAATCGTGGATTAATCGTTTCACGTTCTCCAACTGTTGAGAATTAGGGTATTAATCGGAAATTTAGGATTAATCGGGTTTGGCGGGATTAATCGGTCAACAAAGTAAAAAAAGTTTTTAAAAAAAAAAAAAATTTGAAAAAATCAACTTTGTTTTTTTACTCTAAAATATTCAAATTTTCAAAATTTCAAATATTATACCAAAATGTTCATATTTTTCGTATTTTCAAATTTTCAAATTACAAAATTTCTTATTTTCTAATTTTGAAGTACTTGTTTTTCATAAGATATATTAATATATGAGTAATTTTAATATTTTATTAATAATCTATGGTCCCCGATTAATCCACAGTTAATCCCCACCAAGACCGATTAATCCCTTAACACCAATCGACTGTTGAGCTACCGTCGAACGATTTTTACAACCTTGGTTATAATCTATGAACATCAAAGAACCTTATCCAAACCCTAGTATTTTAAAAAATCATAAATAAGATAGCGTTTACATATATTTAGGTTATTCTTGTAAATCCAATGAATTCCTTCTTCAATAACTCTTGAAAGCAAGCACCATAAATCTTGTGTCTCTGATGGTTCACACCCAAACCTTAGCAACTAAGGAAAATTGAACAGATAGGAGAGGGGAGGTAATTTTTTGGCTATTCTCCTGGGAAAAGTAATCACTGATAGGAAAATTTTAGATAACCCTTACTTGATTAAAATAATATTATCTCAAATCAAGTAATTATCTAGTTTCCTAATTATCCATATTATCTATATAGAATATTCTAGAAACCCTAATTTAGCTCCTTATAACTGTCCACCACCTTGGAAGGTTTTGGAATCTCTTTTGTTCAACTATTAAACAATTACAGTGTAGCACCCGATTCCTGGTACGTATTTTCATTCAAGTAATTATAACATTTTGGCCTGGGACTTGGCGAGTTGATGGTCCAACTTGTCGAGTAGAATCAATTTTGTGTTGGATTAGTGTCTAATTCCATAACTATTTTGGTATGTACTTGACCCGATTGTGAGCATGGTCCTTTTGGGTTGCCTTCACACTGGTGACTAGATAGGATGACTGTTGAGGAGAGAGGCTGATTTATTGTTAAGAATAATAAATTAGGGTATAAATATGATTTGTTAATATATTATATGAATAATATATTAATTTGGAATCATATTATTAATTAGTATTTAATCAGAATTTAATTATGAATTAATTTCGGGATTAAAGGAATTAATTAAAAGTACATGGGCTGTTTTGTAATCATTTGATAGTTGAGACTTTGGGCTATTGGATCACCTTTATTAAGGATTGAATGAAAATCCTAGAAGGATCTAGGAGCTTCCGTCCAAGGGCTTAAGAAAAGGAGTCCATGGACTTGCTTAGGCCCTAAGCTAAGGGATTAGGGTTTCCACCTTGAAACCCTAGCTAGCCTCAAGTATAAATAGCACCCTAAGGCACTAGAATTCGACCACCCCTTGGGAAAACCCTACTAGGGCTGAATTTTGGATCTTAATACCTTTCCTACTCTCTCTCATATTCATCCTCTCACTCAAAGTGTGTTTGTGAGCCATTAAAGAGTACTACACTTGTGGTACTTGCTTTCAAGAGCTAAGGAAACTCGAGGAATTAGTTGTTATTACTATATAACAACAAAAGGTATGTATTATATTCTCCCATGTTAATTCAAAACAGTAGATGCATGCTAGGTTTCCTTTTGTGTTCATAAAGTTGTATGCTAATAGTGAAACATAGATCCGTATCTAGGGTTGCGCACATAGGATTGTTTGTATAAAACTCATCACTTTGGACGCAGGAGTTTAGTGACCTATTCGACGAGTCGGCAAACCGACTCGACAAGTAGGCGTTGTTTGGACAAAACCCTAAATCTGAGGGATTGCACCTTATTTAAACATCTTAATGCAACCTCCATCGTCCCTTATACTCCCAGAACACCTCATACATAAACCCTAATCGTTTTGTGAGATCTAAGGCCCTTTTTGGTGATTTTGGTGGTTTGTGATCACAAGAAAGAAGGAAAAGCTTGAGGAGCCAAGAGGAAACCAGAAGATTTTGAGTTTGTGCAGCATCTACAGTTCCTTAGAGGTATAAAGCTTATACCTTGTTCATTAATGTTTTATATCCCTTTTTGGAGTGAATTAGGGCTTTTTGGAACCATTTTTGGTGACCAGTCATGAGTGCAAGCATGGTTGGCGGTTAAGACTCCAGATCCAGGGTCCTTAGGGGACTACATGGCCTAAAGTGGCCAACTTTGTAGCCATTGAGAGCCACATGCACCTTTAGACCTCATTTGCGGGTCCATTAAGCTTATTCTCCCATGCATGCACGTAAAGTTCATAACTTTACATGCTAGATCGGTCTTAGAATCCCAGATCTATCTTTTGGATGAATGTTGTACATCAGAAATCGAGATATAAGACTTGGATAACTCCGACTCGTCGAGTTGTTCTTGGAACTCGACGAGTCCAAGGCTTGAGTCCCCAAGCTGTTGAGGTTCAAAGGAACCCGATTGAGTGTTAGAAGGGTCTTAGAGGGGTCCAGGGGAGTGACTCAACATATTAGACTTAGCAATGGACCTGGGAATCATAGGACTCGACGAGTGTATGAACAGACTCGGCAAGTCCAAGGCAATCTCCCAACCCTTTGAAGATGGACTCAACGAGTTGTTCATACAACTCGACGAGTCGGATGAAGGTTCATTCGATGATATTATATAAGGAGAACTCATCGAGTCTTTGCTAAACTCGATGAGTAGAGTCAGGAAGGGGTCAGATGAAAGAATAAGGAGTCGACGAGTTGGCGGCCCAACTCGGCGAGTCAGGTCAATTGGAAGTTGACTTTGACCATGATATTGACTTTGGCCAGGGGTAAAATAATCATTTTACCCTTAGAGTAGTTATCAGTTTCTGACTAAGCGTCTTTATGGGAATTATAGTCGGAGAATCGCCGGAGTAGCAGACAGAGACTTCTCACTCAGATTGACAACATTCATTCATACGAGGTGAGTTACCTTCCAGTTACGGTGGGTCTACGGCCACAATGCCCACCCACCAGTAGGATTTGTATGTTAGATGATTGTCTTTGTGATATTCATCTAGGTTTGCTATTACTTGATATGTTATATACTGGCATGATATGTTATATGTTGGCATGATATGTTATATGTGATAGTGGTAGTAAGAGGGGAATAGTCCCCCAAGTGCGGTTGTTAGGACCGACGGGTAGGTCGGGCACCCCAAATATGCCTGACAGTATGTTATGATATGTTTATATGTTGACATGATATGTTACGTGATATCGGTAGTAGGAGGGGAATAGTCCCGCCAAGACCGATTAATCTATTAACATCAGTCGACCGTCGAGCTACCGTCAAACGATTTTTACAATCTTGGAAAAACAAGTACTTCAAAATTAGAAAATAAGAAATTTTGTAATTTGAAAATTTGAAAATACGAAAATATGAACATTTTTGTGTAATATTTGAAAATTTGAAAATTTTGGAGTAAAAAAAACAAAGTTGATTTTTTGATTTTTTTTTTTTTTTAC
This sequence comes from Lactuca saligna, assembly GCF_052625555.1. Taxonomy (NCBI): domain Eukaryota; kingdom Viridiplantae; phylum Streptophyta; class Magnoliopsida; order Asterales; family Asteraceae; genus Lactuca; species Lactuca saligna. The sequence goes on along the minus strand of NC_136424.1, from coordinate 40,290,480 downwards.
TTTTGTTGACCGATTAATCCTGTCAAGATCGATTAATCCCGCTGTACCCGACTAATCCTAAATTTCCGATTAATACCCTAATCCTCGATGGTTGGAGAACGTCAAACGATTAATCTCCAATTAATCCCAATTTCTGCAACCATGCTAAAATTAATTCTAATTTATTTCTGATTAATTCTTAATTGAATAATATTATTTCTAATTAATATATTATTATCATAATATATTAATAAATATTTTATTGATATTTATTAATCATATAATAAATCAATAAATCAGTCTCTTTCTCTAAAAGTTATCCTATTCAATTACTAAGTTTGAGGGCAACCTAAAAGGACTATGCTAATAATTCAAGTATATACTAATTTGGTTATTGGCTTAGACACCTAATCCAACATTTCTAATGTCTTTCGCACTTCCTACACCCTTACCCTTTAATCTAATCTCACATCGAGAGCACTACCTCGACATCATTTTCCTTGACCACACCCTCTCCCCAACAACCAACAACCCGACACTCTCTTCCCCCCTACTCATCACCCTCTCCACCTCCACAATCCAATCACTCAACTTAACTAAATGATGGTAGTCGTCACACATTCACCATCACACCACAAGTAAATCCAAGCCATGCATAATATCTTTAAAAGTTGTATAACATGTAAACATTAATACCATCATTAATGATCCAACCTACTGGTCATATGCTCAGGTTATCAATGACCCAAATTGGCAAAAGGAATTGACTAACGAGTACACTACCCTTATTTCCAATGGTTCACAAACTTTTGTAAAATGATCTATTGGGGTCAATATTGTGTGGTCGGTGTTGTTTATATGTGAAATATTCATGTTAATGGCTCGCTTGATCGTTATAAAGCTATAGTTGCAAATGGAAAAAGTCAAAGACCTACGATCAACTGTAAGGAAAATTTTGGCATGTTTTTCAAACCAACAACGATTCGGATTGTTCTCAACTTACAACAACTAGACATTGGCTCCTACATTAGCTTGATGTCAAGAATGCTTTCCTTCATGGCCACCTTAAGGAAACATTATACATGCATCACCCTCATGACCTCATGGTTTTTTTGACCAATGGTAACCTAATCATGTCTGCTATTTCAAGTGCTCTTTGTATGGCCTCAAGTAGGTTTCCCATGACTGGTTTCAACTGGTTGCCCAATTTGTTGAGCGTACTGGTTTTCACCATATCTACTATGATACATATCTTTTTTATCGTCAGGGACCTCACACTGCTTACTTAGTACTTTATGTTGATGATATTGTGCTCACAACTTCTTCCATATATATACTTCAAGTGACCGCCTCATCGCTTAGTAGTGGATCCTTCATAGCAGACTTACGAGACTCAATTATTTGTGTAACATCTATGTTACTCGAATAGTTGTCGATACCAAGTTAAAAATAGAAAACTCTTATTACCCTGTATATGATCCCACATAGTATTGCAATCTTATTGGATAAGGATGAGATCGGTCCCAAAACCGAACTGAAATAGGTAACCAAAAAGTAGGAATGTTAAGAACCGTGAACCAAACTATAAAGGAGGGTAAATTTCTGATTTTGGTACTGATAATTCGATTTTAGAACTAATTGGAACCAAAAGTGTACTGCTATTTCTGGGGGTTGTTTGAAACTCAACCCATTTGTAACCAGTTAAGGTGATTCAAAAGCCTAAAATGTAGCCAAGCCAAGTAACTACATGCTGGATAAAAATTAGTTCATCTAGATGTCGTTTGAGCGAGTTACGGTTGTTTAAAGTTGGGAAAAAAATTTTATAAAATATTGGAAACATTCGTAACAACCTTAAACAAAACTTTGTTTAGGGTTGTGTTACTCAACCAATTAAGGTGATTTAAAAGCCTAATATGCGATCAAGACAGATAGACAAAAAAAAACCTACATGCTAGGAAAAAATTATTTCCTATGAACAAGTTATGATTGTTCAAAGTTGAAAAACATTATATAATAAGTTTGAAATAGTCTAATAGTTCATGTTTAGGGTTGTATAACCCATCCAATTCTTAAGCATTAAGGCGATTTAAAAGACTAAAATGTAGCCAAGACAAAGAAACTCATTTGGAGCTTATATAAGCAAGTTATGGATGCTCTAATTTGGGCAAAAAATTATAGTTTCAAACTTGTTCGAGAATCGTAAGACCAAAAATCTCAAAATCGAAAACCGATATTCATAAAAATTAGGAGCTCAGAACCACATTGATTTACATATTTGGTTCCTATTTTGTTTTGGTTTGGTTCATTCGGGTATTTTGCACATACTTACTACAAAACTTTACCTTAACCTGACTAAATCTCATGTATATTATGAAGAAAAATTGTATTTTTATGCATACTCCTCGTGAAGCACACTTTGTTGTACTAAAATCATATTCTTCACTACATTCGAGAGACTCTTGACAACGACTTACATATTCACATCTCTACCTCGTCTGATATGACTTACATGTAATACATTCACAATCGAGTGCCAGACATCAGGATGTTGTTAATAATGTTGTGGAAACATGTTGGCTTCACAATCTTCTTCAAGAGTTGTACTCTAATCCACCCAAGGCCACCATCATCTATTGTGACAATGTCAGTGATAGTTACTTACCATCAAATCCGGTCCTACACCAACGTATGAAGTTGGTTGAAAATAACATTCACTTACTTCTTCAGTGTTTGAAAGATGCTTTGGGTCAGGTTTAAGTTTTTCCCGTTCCTTCGAGCTCTCAATATGTATATATCTTTCCTAAAATGCTTTAATTACCTCTATTTTCAGAGTTCCGGTCTAAATTAAATTCTCGAAAAAAAAACTCAAAACTATGGAGAATGCTAGCCTATAGAATTTTGTATGTATGTTTAGTGTAAGCCTACTTTCGGGCCTGTGTGTTTCTTTAGCCCATCAAGCCCTATTTATATATATACATAAATGCAAGATATCCATTAACAGAAAATATTGTCCAAAAGAATTAATTCCATTTTTCTCACCAAACACACCGTTAGTTAGATTAGTCAAAATCCCATTTGTTGTTGCCAATAAAAAATATTTTCCCGATTAAATTTTTTACTCTTGCCGCTTAACGACTTAAGATAATCCATCATTAGTCATAAATTAATCAAAACTCATTTTCTCTATATAGTTGTTAGAACAATAAAAATCTAGTATTGAATATCAATTTCAACCCACTCACCCAGGTATGTTCAAAATCTTTGTCCCCGCATATTTGTCCTACAAAAGTTCTTATTCGAATATATAATAGAAAAATGTAATTACATCAATATCTTTATTTGTTTTACCAAATTTGTCCCTGAATTTGGCTTTTGCTAAAGATGCCTTTAACTATGCCTGAAGGGATGGATGATATTAGACAACAAAGAAAAACACAGGTGGTTCAACAGAAATGACATAATACTCAAGATGGTACCCCACACTATGTGCTTATGTCCTTTTCAGCCCCTCATATCATTTTCACGTAATACTTAAGCCAAACCCCACTTGATGGGAAGTGAAACCCGACCACAACTCAACTTGCAATAAAATACAAATATATGTCAATTAGAGATTAGATTGCCACCCAATAAACCAAACTTGTTTCAACATGAGTTTTAGTTTTATCATATGATCATAAATGGAAGAAAAATATATCAATATTTGTTCCCAAAAATTTATATAAATATTCAAAGCGTGCCTCTTAAAACCTATGGTTGGAGATTATGAATATTGCTTATATAATTCCAATAACTTGAGAGTTACACAAAATAAGTGTTACAGAATATTACTATTACCAGTTATGTCATGTATCTCATTATGGTGGTGATGTTATTGGTTGTGGTATAGAGAATGTGTGTAATGTCTTTTTTTTCCCTTCATTTTTCCACTTAGAGTATAAACTCTATCATACAAACACAATACTTATAATAGATATAAACTTATATAATAAAATGTTTAGAAGATATGGAAGAATCATAGTTATCATGGACATAAATCCATATAAACTAAAGGCAACCTAGACGTTACGGAAGTCGAAAAATCTAGAGTTACTCAACAAAAATGAAGCAAAAAGTTGATATGCGTTTTCCCATCGATTTTGTGTGACATTTGTTTATAGTATTAAGGGGAGCTTATATGTTTATTTCATTCAAAGACTGCTCCAATTCCGCTGCATATAAAGTGATTCAAACTTTCATACTTTTCCTACTTCTGGACCAAGAGTACAACTTTCCTAACATCTATTACAAGTATAATACTTTGATGATCAGGATCTAATTCGCATGTACTCCCTTTGGCACGTGTCAGGTATCAAAACAAAGTTATCTTGTAGAAAAATTCATAAACCTTTTGCAAATTAGAGATAGAACTTAGGTCATCTCCAATGTATGTATGATATACATTCCATTCATTATACAATTTACCTATTAAACTCTATATTCCATTGAACTCCATACAATTTAATAGATTGACACATTATTTATTATTTTTTACTTCTTGTTATTTTGTAAATAATTAATTAGGTTCCGCTCTCCATTCAACTCTTCACATTGGAGATGGTCTTAGGTTCGTTTTTACGTCTAAAGCGGACAAAATCCAATTTCTCCCACAATAAGTGGCATAAAAAATTTTGGTTACTTCAACAAATGTTTTTTTTTTTTTTTATTTGTTTGCTCAAACATGTAGGTAGATTTTTTATTTTGTAACAAAAGTATCAAATTTAGCTTCCTAATTCCCCCCCTCCAAAATGACTCAAAAAGGCCAATGATCATATTGGTTAAATTAGGGACATATATGATGATGTGGGGAAGCTGGTTGTTTGGTTTAAAACGGGGTAATGATGAGGGTTCACACCAAATATCATATGTTTATCCATAATCCAACGTAGACTTGACTGTATATAATCACCAGAACCACCTACCCATTTTTTGTTAGATGTTATCACATCACGTATATATGTCCCCTTTTTACTCATAAAACAAATATAAACATCATATTCAAATAAACAAATTGATAAAGTGTGTATAATCATAACATTAATTTGTTTTATTTTAATTAAATTAATTAAGATGATTGACTGGTCTAGAATAAGAAGACAAAAATGTCAAGTCTCATTAGTTATTGACGATTTTGATAAGGTGGTTAAATTTAAACGAAAATAATATAATTGATGTCATATATATATATATATATATAGAGAACAACAAATCTAACAACTCATAAACTACTCCTAATATCACCATCTATGTCTCTAATGAAACTTGAACCCTCAACCTCTAGGATACAACACTATGGCTCGATCTTAAGTCACTCTAATACGATTATCTAGGTGTGTATTAATGTACAAGTTAACATTAAAACTTACGTAGACCCGACCGATCTTACCGGTTGAACCGTGAATCCATGTAGAGATTGAGTCAATTAAAAGTGAGTTTTGTACTATTTATGAACCTAATGTCCAGATTGAACATGTCAATTTTACCATAAACCTGTTTGAACCGTTGACACCGACCATTACAAGATCCCGGTTTAAACCTAACAAAAAACAATATTACGACATTACATATTATATTTATCTTCTATTATTTTCAATAGTTTTTCTACAAATTCATTGTTTGTGAATTGTTTCACTAATTGTATTTAAGTGTAATGGATTGATTTGTTGATGAAAATCAATCTTGATGAATAATAAACAAGGAGGGTGCATAGTACGTACTTGTTTAAATTTATTTAAGATTCAAAATAGACTATCATTTAAAGACGAAACCCTAAAGAAACGGGGGTTCGGGAGCAGAGCTCCTGGGAGCGGGGTCTAAGGGGCAGCAACCCCTAGCTGGGGAATTTTTTATTTGAGTTATATTGTTTTGTTAAAAATGCATCAGAAATCCGAATTATTGAATATCAACCCGATTTTTGACTTTGTTTTTATCCTTATTAAAATATTTGTTTTTTGTGATAGTTTTGGGACATAAAATTATCTTGTGACAGTTTTCAGACAAGAGAGATATTTAACTATATTTTGGTCAAAAATCTGGTAAACAAACCTTCTCATTCTCTTTTCTTATTCTAAAAATCTTATGAGTTTTATCCAATTAAGGATTTGGGAGTACCACCCAAATACTTTCGGTTTGAAAGTGCTTACACGTTTTTCAGGATTACCAAGTGCTTTTACCCCCAAATTTCTAACATTCATAACTTATGTTTTAGAAAAAAAAATGTTGTGAAACAAAGCATCAAATGATTTTGAATAAATACTCGATTTTTTTATTCACTATTTTCATACGCCCACATTGATCATTATTCCTTGTTCCTTGAATCATCAATCACTTCATGTTAAGTACTTGGACACCCCCACTCTCTAAATCCCAAAAAGTATTGGCGTGTGCCCTTTTTAATAAAATCGTCAAAGATATGGAAGTCGACTTGGACATGATTGTCAGACAGAAAGCAGTTTTTGAGTGTCTCTAAGCATCACATGCTCAAGATTTTCTACTAACTGTTCCTATTGATGGTCTCGGCCAACGTATGTCTTTTGTGGACTACTGTACATCCTTTGATACCGCCTCATGATTCCTCTATTCCCAATTGATGAGATATGTCCAGTTTGTTGCAAGGCATGTTTGGATACCTTTGGGGAACATGTGGTTCATTATAGAGAGCTTCATGGCTTCAAATATCGACATTATGTGGTTAGAGATGTTCTCTTTGATGTATGTTGGTGTGCTGATATTTATGTGAAGAAAGAAGCGCCTGTGAACTTTTTGACGAACCCCATGGATGGAAGATCCACACTCAAACCGGCTGGCATTTTGGTCTTTGGATGGGTTAGAAGGAAGCACTTTTGTATGGATCTCACGGGGGTCTCCCCTCTTGTTGGTTTGATGAGCTGGGGATTTACAGCATGACATGCTGCTTTGAAAGTCATCGTATGCAAAGTGACAAAGCACGAGAATGCATGCATTGAAAATCAACATGTGTTTATACCTTTCACATTTGATACCTTTGACTTTCTCACACCAGAGACGGTGGAGCTATTCAACAGAGTCCAATGGATCATGCATACTAATGTTATATCTTCTAGATCCACAGATGTCGTTTGACTTCTATCGATATGTGTTGACTTTTTATCTTATAAAAAAAAGCGTGCATAAAAAAATGCAAAATAAACAATATACTCTTAATATAGATATTTTATTTAGTAAATAATGGAGATCAGATGGATTCAATACTTATTCAAAATGTTAGGTAGACTCAACATGTAATTTTTTTTCATGAATATTTGAACTCCAAACGAGAAGTGTTTACTTTTTGAACTAATATTTCCACTTCTTTTATTTGTTGTCAAGTTGAAGAAGATCATAATAATAACTCATATTTGAAAGATTTTCAATAGTATGCAAAAGTCCATTAGAAAATACACTACTGTGCATTGTAGCTGTAAAATAATCGTTCATTCTGAAAAATGGGTTGACTCAATGGTTCAACCGGTCGACCTATGACTCATTCATCACAACGGGTCAATAAAAAAAACTAGGTTTTAAAACACTGATTAAAACCAATTGCTAGTTGCAAAGCTTCCATAAGTTTGCTTTATAAAATATAAAATAGTTTGCAACAATAACCTACCTAGTGTTCGTTTGAATAGATCAGTTCGATTTGATCCAATCAAATGAATCGAAAATTGATTTCCGCTTTCAATACGTAGATTCAAATAGTTGGAACTAAATTAAATCCAACCCTTACAAACCAAATACGATTATATATGTATCTTTAACATTAATACATTTTAGTCGTAAAGTTTAATTTTATAAACTATTCAATTTTCTATATATGTATTGTTTAACATAATAATCAAATTCCAATCTTTTATTTGAAATAAAACAAAATTATTTTATTTATTGCTATTGTAGGAAATAAAGATCAGAAGATTGGTTGTAAGTACCAGTGGCGGACATTAGTGGAGTCTGGGGGTTCCGGACCATTGTTCCGATTCCGATAGTGTAATTTTTTTTTTTTCTATTAGATGCAACGTCTTGAAATACAAGTGCCACTATTAATTTAGATTTGTTCGGATTTTTTTTGGTGCCATCTTTACCTTACACTTTATGTGTTCGCCATTTGTAAGTACTATATCTCTTGCTATTCATATACCGACATGTGTTATTGGAAATATTTGTAAATGGTTTTGTGATTATGATTGTGATTGTTTCATTGTAGAATAAAATCTTTTGTGTTCAAAGTCCTTGAAGATTTAGATTCGTTATTTCTAGCTATCAAACGTTAAGTTTTTTGTACACGTATGAAGGCAAACTTTCTATATAATGTTATTAAATTAAACAATTATTAAAAAAGTAAAAGTTGGTTATTTCCAATTTTCATTTTATTACCCAAAACAAATCCAAAATGATAATTCGGTTTTGGCAAAACCAATCCAAAAATTTGTATATCAAAACCATTTAGTGTAATCGAAATTATCCATTTCGACTTGGTTTATCCCATATAAAATAATACTTATGAACCAAAGGCCATGGACCTATGATATCACCGACATAATCTGACTCTAATGAAAGACTTGGTTCTAAATTTACTTGGTCAATTAAGGGTGTGTTTGGGTTAGTTTTTTTTTTTATGGTAAAAATGATTTTTAAAAAAAAAAATGTAAGTGTTTGGATAAGAAAACCTGCTTTTCAGGAGTAAAATGGTTAAAAAGCTAAAAAACTATGATTTTCCAGTTTTTTGAAAATTTTATTTTTTCCTATCAAAAAAGTTGTTTTGAAAAGTGTTTTTTAACTATACAAACACTTTTTTTAGCTTATTAGCTTTTGGAAAAGCTAAAAAGCTAATAAACTGTTTTGAAAAGTTTTTGAAAAGTTTTTAGCTTATTAGCTTTTGAAAAGTTTCGCCATACACCCACTAAAGTTGAGAGTCTGCGACTGCGAAGCATTATGTACCCTCTGAAGATAAAGCTCAAGTGATGAGCTCCATAATCCACACATGTGATTCAGTGTTTGGCTTCGTTGCCAAGTCTTGGGACTTCGTTTCTAACTTCATCCGAAGCTCCACTTTTAACCTCATCCATAGTCTACAACTTTGCTCTTAAAGCTTCACATATAAACAACATTCAACAACTACACCAAGTGGCTTACCCAGGTGACCAAAGCATTGCACCAACAACTTCTTGAAGTACCATATGTTACAATGTGCAAACCACAATCCATTGGTACATGCTTTTATCAATTGATACTGTTTGGACCTAAACCCACCTATTGTTCTTTTCACCATGATATTCTTTTCTTATTTTTACCGGTAATTTTACGATATTCCTATAAAGCATAAACCAAGAACATTCTTTTGTTTGTTTGTTGCTTTTGAGGCAACAATGGACCCACAAAAGTCCTGTTAGGTTTTCTTTACAGCTGACCAATATATCATACTTAGAATATTAGGTCAAAAGAGACATTTAATAAAGAAAGTATTTGTATCATGGTTTTTATCAAACCAACCACGTGCAATCAAAATAACACACTGTCAAATCTTCCACGCCTTTTGTTTTTACTCTTTTACCACCTGTCTTTCAAAAACCATTGTTGCATAAGCAAACCATTTTTTCCCCAAAACAATCTAAAACTTCCAAGTTCAATAAATTAATAAAAATCATCAAAAAAAACCACCAAAGAAACATATTGCATAAGCAACAAGTCATATTTGATCTAATGATTTAACTGAGATTCAAACTACCAAACCCCATACCAACAAGAAATTATTTGTGCCAAACATAACGTACCATACCATGAAAGAACAAAGGCAGAAGATTCATATTATATCTACAATCTTACACACTACCATTCTCATTCTTTTATCTTTTTTTTTTTTTTTTGTTCCATTCCATATACTACAAATTTATTTATAAAACAGGTCCACAAGGACTAAAATAAATCAAAAAAACCCAACCAAAACCTAAACCCTTCACTACAACAACCCCAGTCAAACTATCCAAAGTCAAACTCACACAAGTACACCCTCTCTCTCTCTCTCTCTCTTAAAACTGGCAAGAAGTCCCCAACCTCTGTCTCAGCCTCTGCCCGACACTGCCCGACTTCCGCTGCCCGAACGCGGGCCCCAACAGCTCCTGAAATTTCTCCAAAAACATCCCCCACTCCTCCTCTTTCATATCCCCCAACTTCACAAAACAAGCACTCCCCGGAGCTTGCTCACTCGCACTCCTATGTTCACCTAAACTCAAATTCTTCTTCAACAACCTCGACACACAATGTACATCTCCCGATGCGCAAAGTACAACCTCCTCCTCATCTTCCTCCTCTTCCTCTTCAAGTTTCGAAAGCGGGTTTCTCCCATACCCGAATTGAAACGGAGAAATAGGGCTGATGTCATCAATCTCAAACACAATTCCATGATTTCCATCTTCTTGAAATTGAACTTGAACTTCTCTTTTCGGAGATGATGATGATAAGACAAAAGGTTCCCGGTTTTGGTTTTGGTTTTGGATTTTCTCCCGCTCAGCCACCACCGCCCGCCTTGCCGCCATGCACAGTGCCTCGAGTTCACTCGGCTCCTCCTCCCCCCGCCGGAACTCCCGGCTCATCATCTCCCCGATCTCCGCCAAACACAGCCCGAATCGAGCGCCTTCTTTCAGGAAAACAGTGGAGAGGATAAGAACACGGAGACACGCTTCACGGATCATCGGGAGCTCGGATTTCAAGATTTCAGAGTCACGAAACGGATCGAGTGATTCGATGTAATCGAGTTCATCTTCCGAGAATGGAATCGAAGATTGTGGCCAATGAATCCATTCGAAATACGGATCTTCTAAGTTTTCAGGTAAACAGAGTCCGTGATCAATCGGGATTAATTCAACTTGACCAAATTGCCCTCCACCAATTCGAACCAAAAGATTCCCCGCATGTCGGTCCGTGTTAAAGATCCGTATGTCTAAAATCCCGATACGATGCACGGATGAAACCGGGAAATTTGAAGTCCCGTGATCGCTCGCATCGTAATCGTGTGCGATAAATTGTTGGAAAGATGCAATTTTGCTGAAATGTTTCTTTTTGTTCTTGTCTCGGGTCCCACTTACATCATTGACATTGAAGATGGAGTGAGTGATTTTGACAAGGGCAGTAGGGGGGACATTAGCAAAGTGGTTGTGATCAAGAAGGTAAGCTGCAACCTCACGATAACCGGTTTCACCAACACGAACTGACCTTTTTAACCCTGGTTGACCAAGGGCTTTTCCTACAAACCCTTTTGGATTATTGGGTGCAAATGGTTCTTCATCTGTTGGTTTCACAATTGCGACACTTTCACCATTGATGTTTCTGAAGTAATAAGCGCCACCTAGGCCTCCGTGAACTGGAATCGGGTCGATTCCGTTTTTTAACGCGATTGCAATCTCCTTCACGAGTTCTTTAGTTTTTGTGAAATTACTAGAATGCCCCAGGATTTCAATGGGTCCGGATCTGTCTCTCTGTTGGATGTCTCTACCTGAAGGGGAAAGACATGGGCTTGAAGAGCTTCTGTGGATTAAGTTTCTTGTTAGGAGAAGAGGGGAATAGTTGCGAATGGCGCTTAAGTCGTTTTTCAAGATTAAATCTCCAAAAGTTAAAGAACTCTCTTCGGTTGGGACATTGAGGGCGATTTGTAACCTTCTTTTGACCATATGTGCGTTATCGTTTCGATCCAGATCCATTCCTAATACGCATCCGCTTTCTGTTTGAATGAAGATACGTCTTCTACCTGTGGTTTTCAGGTTCACTCCTTCCATTGTGTCGTTTCCATGGTGATTCCTTCCTACAGGACTCTTGAAAACTGATAGAGCCATTTGTGTTTGAACTGGGCTGTCTGGGTTACCAGACATGAACCAGTGGCAGAAAGGGGGTGATGGGAGCGAGGGTGAGGGTGAAGGTAGCGGAAGATGAAATCTTCCACTTCACTCTCACAAGTGATTCAGATCCTGAAGCTGGTTGCAGGCTATTAGTAGAGCGTGAAACGTGAACAATCATTAAACAGCAAAATTGAGTTTCATTTTGACACCATCCATTTGATCGAATCAAGTAGGTGCAGTTTCCCCTAATCTGTACACAAACATCAACAAGCGATATATAATTCGATCAGAGAAGACAGAGAAGAGATACGATCTCATCGAACTATGACAAATAACGAGATCGGAGCCAATCGAAATGAGTGTTATTCAGCTAGATTAGCATTCGAAGGTTCATGTTTGCATTTTTGAAACAAATATTCAAAGCGATAAGTCAACTTTCCGAGATCTGGAACTTCAAAATGATACTGTTCCCAAATCAATAAACATTAGCGCGAAAATTCATGGACAACAACTGTTACGGATTTGAAGTTTGCACGAAAAATGATCTAATAATCCGAAGAAGGTCAACATTTAACAGACGAAAGCAGGTCATCAGCTAAACCGAAGATAAGATCACTGACGACATACTTGTTTACAGGCTTAGAAGACGTAAACATTGGGGAAAAGGAAAACAAAGTAAACGATACGTTTGCAACAAGATAAACAAAAACCCTAAGTAAAAAAAACTCACCGATGAACCAGATCTGCAGGAGATTCATACACGGTAACGGAGGAAGAATCGAATTCAATCCAATCCAATCAAGATCCGGATAACAGAATCAATCCGAGAGATAACATGAAGGAAAAAAGGGTTTTTTACATCAAGATTCACATAATAGAAACCCTTTCTTCTTGTTGTTACTCGGAGTTCAATCACTCTCGAGTCTTCTTTCTCTAAAAATACTCCCTATCGACTCAGTCTCTCTCTCCGTATCTATATAGAGGTGAGGGCAGTGATACGTAAATTGGGCTTCAAAAATTCTTTTTAACTCCGGTTTTTGAGGAGTAAAAGCCTAGAGGGTTACTTTTATTACCCAATATTTCATAATTATTATTACTTATTTTTATACCAAATTGAGTGTGCTTTTATGTATTTTTCCATGTTTTTAATAAAAAACAATTCAAAAAATATATATTTTCTTATCTCATAACACAAAAATAAATTGAGAATTTATTTTCCCTAATAGGATTTTTAGGTCACATTCGCGTACCGACTAATACTCCTTTATGATCATAAAGTTGTCTTATGAATAGTATCAGGATTAAATATAAATCAATAAGTTATTCATCACATTTTTTATATATCTTGCCAAATTAACACAATACATTTTCTATATGTCTTGCCAAATTAACACAATCTAAATGGTTATCAAAATATTTTATCTTGATTTTTATTAAAAAAATATTTTTTTAATTTCGTAGTAAACAACAGTATATCACACTATAAAACTTTTTTCAAAACAATAATATCCTTCGAAACATCACAGTCATTATTAATATTTTACAGTGGGTACTTCATAACTGATAGTTATATGAGATTTTTTTTTAAAACAATTTAGGCTAGTTTAAGATTAGAAAAAAAAACGTAACTATTTTTGTCTTTTTCTTAATAAAAAATATTATATGTTATTATAAAACAAATGAAATATTTAATTCGATACTTTTAATACAAATTGTTATAATAAGAACATGTCCTAGTCGATCGATTATGAAACTGAAAAGCTTATAATTAATTTTATTTTAGAATATTATATGCTTTTGGATTCTTTTAAGAGTCTGTCGATTATTTATATGATCTCCTGTTAATCTTCCTTGATCTTTTGTATGGAAGGGTCTGGAAGGAGGTGATCTGTCCGTTGGATCAAATATGGGAAGTGATCTGCGCCGTTGGGAGGTGGTAAAAGAATGGTGACGTGGAGATAAGGGATTGGAGGTCAACGTCAACATAGTAGTAGATTGGTCATTGGTGTGTTGTTGGCTTGTTGCACGGGTTTTGTGCCCTCACTCCCATTGTGTGAATTTTATGAGATTTTCACCATCCCGTTTTAAGGATATATGACAATATTTTTTTATACCTGGATTTTGGTCATTTAATATATTTTTTTATCGACTTCAAAAAAAAAAACTTTATTTTTAGCTTAAAATAACTATTATTTTATTTTGTATTTATATTTTTTTGAATTTATTATAACAATTTAATTAATTATTAATAAAAAAAGACTCCACTCACCTACCATCGAATTTTTTTTTCTCTAACTTCTTGTCTATTGTTTTTTGGAAAATTAAGTAATCTAATTTTTTTGGTTGTTTTTTAAAAATATAACCCTTTTTTTTTACAAAATGTGGAATGGGGTATTCTGGACCCGATTTAATATTCGGTAAACGAATAGATAATTTTGACACGGTAATCTTATTTTCCTATAAAATCCTTTAAACTTGTTTCAGACTAGATTTCGTCATTTCTTTGTTTTAGATTATCCTATATTTCATTCCGGACACCTCTACAGTTGAAAATGTCTTCTAATAGAAGTGAAGAAATGCAGGTTTTTAATATAAGTTTCAAATTTGTATCTAATTATATGCATTTATTTTAGATTATATGTTAAAACATGTTTAGTTTACGTAATTATATAGGTATTATAGAGTTTTCTGTGAATTTTAATCTTGTTAAGGCAAGTATAAAATTACATGTACTTATACATTTTTACTATATCATAAATTGTTACCATTTCCTAATTTTCACTATTCCGAAACGTGTCCAAAATCCAAAAATCATGTCTGGAATACATAGAACTCTCCAAAATACAAGAAACCTTTCCGAAATTTTAGTCCGTAATTTATGGTTCGGACTACCGTTCTGGATTTTTTTTTCCAGAACATACATACAAAAATTCCTAATTAATAATTTTTTTGATTGTAGTACGATAGAACATACTAAGTAGTTGTTACTACAACTTGCATGCCTAAACTTGGGCTCGAAATTGTGGCGCACTTACAAAACCGACCAGTTTGAGGTGTGATGTTTAGGCAATCATGTTTTGGTGATTACGTAAACATGTCGATGGGTGTCGAATGTCACCATTTACTATGTCACTATCTTATGTGCAAGGAATTTACTACTTTTGATCCAGTTGACCTGCAAGAGCTTTTATTTCCAGTTGGAGACTATCGGGTTTGCTTTGACAGGAAATCATTATGCTTGCTCACCAGCTTGCGATTCGGGGATTACTTCCATCATAGTTCTGGTTTTGCAAATTTAGAGAACGTATGTTTCCATTTGTGTCATTTTCACATTCGGTAAGTGTGGCTGACCTTACGTACGTGTTCAATAACTTACTTGTAACATCCTAAAAATCAATGTAAGTTTTTTTCAATACCAACTAAAACCATAATTGTTTACAAAACATTGTTCCCAAATTAATAGTCACAAATCAGAGTATCCTAAAATCCAAAATCATAAAAACCAGAAGAATATGCAAGATCACACATTTGCTTTCCCCCGATCATCTAAAGTACCTTAAACATAAAACTGAAGCCGTAAGCCAAAGCTTAGTGAGTTCCCCTAAAGTACTGCACACAACCAAATAGATAACATCATGTATATATGAGCCTTCAACCTGACTAGACCACCATGTCGGGCCTACAACCTATCTGGACCGCTCAGCAAGCCTTCGGCCTGAATGGACCGTCGCGCAGGGCCTACAGCCTATCCGGACCGCTCTTCGGGTCTTTCAGCCTGACTGGACTGCCTCGCAGGCTTATAGTTTATCCAGACCGCCTAGGGTGTCTTGGCTTTCAGTACAAAGAGGGACCACCTCACCCTAACAAACTGTAACATGTCAACATGTACTATAACAATCAATAACCAACAAGTGCATATAATCATACATATCTACCAATCAAACGCATACTCGGTGAACACAAGTAATCATATTGATCTAACAATCTATCAAATACTCAGCATAACAGCAATCCAATATACCAGGATACAAAATCCAGTAGGCCGACTGTGGTGCCTTCGACCCATAAGTACAGCGAAGAAAACTCACCTCTTAGTCTGAAACAATAATTGAATAGGACACTACTCCGAATATTAGCTCTATCGGTCACCTATACATCGAAAAATGACCAAACTCAACTACTGTAACATCCCAAAAACACAGTCTGAAAATTTCGTTTAATTTAATGATAAAACCATAGTCAAGAAACCTCATATAGAAATCATAAGCAATGTATCTCAAAATATTATAACAACTGTCAAATATATCAGAGTATAAACATCCCAGGCTGAACAAATGGTGTGTGCATTGCAATCTTCCCGAGCTCCTCTTTTGAAAACTGAGTACCTGAAACCAAAACTAAAACTGTAAGCACGAAGCTTAGTGAGCTCCCCCAAACTACCACATACCATACAATAACATATAAACACATATTGGGCCTTGCCCACTGCATCGGGACGAAGCCCGAAAACTGCATCGGACCGAAGTCCGGAACTGACTGGGACCTTGTCCCCTGCATCGGACCGAAGTCCGGAACTGTCTGGGACCTTGTCCCCTGCATCGGACCGAAGTCCGGAACTAACTGCATCGGACTAAAGTCCGGAACTGACTGGGACCTTGTCCCCTGCATCGGACCAAAGTCCGGGACTAACTGCATCGGACCGAAGTCCAGAACTGACTGGGCATAGCATAGCATAGCAAAAACACATATCAAATAGCATAACACACATGATCATAAACTCATATACTGCATACTACGTCAGACCGTAGCCCATAACACTTAACACATAAATCATGTCTGAGCCACGAAGGCATCAAACAAACTAACAACTGCATCGGACCAAAATCCGGAAACTAATGCTACTAAACGGGCCGGCATTGTGGCCTTAGACCCGTTCCTACTGGAAGGAAACTCACCTCACATTGCTGAAGTCCCGCAGACACAATCCCACACTGCTGAAGTCCCGCAGACTCCACCCCAGCTGCTGGCTGACAGATTCCCGAACTGTCAACACCAAATAACACCCAATTAATAACTGGGTTCTAACACATAACTAAAAATACATGCTTTGGATAATTACTACATTACCCTTAGCTTGGCTTACCCAAGCCTAAGGCCCAATCCATAGGCCCAAAGTAAACTAGGGATCAAAGTCTATCATATGGCCCAATTGATCAGTCCAGTCCAACATGTATCATTCTAGGGCCTAATATCATACAACCATCTAGGCCCCAACTATGGCCCATCTATGGCCCAATTTTCCAAATTGGGCCCAATCCTTCATATGGGCCTTACCCTAATGCCCAACTAATTACTCTAGTCCATTTGATTATTCTCAGATGGCCCAATATAAAGCCCAAGTGAAATTAGGGTTTCACATCAAATGATAACTAGGGTTAAGTGTTTCTTACTTAATCCACTAAGGACTTAACACACTAGGGACTTAATCAATTAAGGACTTAATCCATTAAGTCCATTATTGCTTAGATTAATTTCTGCCAATGATTATTATTTAATATTTCACTTATTAGATAATTCTCGTGTGCCCTGATAAATTCCCAAATATTAATATTTTCTCAATTAGCTCATTAAGGACTTAGTCCATTAAGTTCTTTACTCTACTTGATAAATGACATGGAATAATTTGGGCTTAGTTCACAATCCAATCCCAATGGCCCAAAAGTGGGTCCAATAAGTCCAAGGCCCAAATACTCATAATTAGGGTTTTCCACCCAAACATGGCCCAATAGGCCCAAAACCAATCTCTAAGCCCATTAGGGTTTGCTAGCCGGGCACCACCCACTACCACCTCGGGTAGTGGTGGTTGATGGCGGCTCACGGCGGCGGCCACCACCTTACGGTGGTGGTTACTATTATTTTTATTATTCATGCTAATTACAATTACAAGGTTTTTGTCCAAAAATAAACACACACACACACTAACTAACACACACACACACTAAACAGCATAAACACACACACAACCACCTTGTGGTGGCCGGTGGTGGGAGATGGTGGCAGCCACCACCTCAAGGTGGTGGTTGTGGCTATTCTTTGAGAATTTCGGGTAAACAACACCCAAACACCACTTAACTGCAATAAACACACCCACACATACATTTTCTGTTGCAAACGAACTCCAGCCACCTACTTGGTGGCGTACAGTGGCGATGGTGACACGAGGAGGCGGCAACAGCAACACCAACGTCCGCAGCGGCGGTGCCATGATGGCTAGAAGATGGCGTTCAGGGGAGCCCACAACTTGCGAGTAACAAGAAACAGCGATGACAGCTCCGTCTTCGACCTACGACTTCCGCGATGGACACGAAACCCACACAATAACCACATAGTCGGCTGAAGAAATACAGAAGTGGTGGTGGCGCTCCGGTCGTGAAGTGGCGGCAACAGCAGCGACAGGGTTCACAGAAGCAACACCCGACACAGTGGCGAGTTATTCCGACTCCAATGGCAGCTAGGCGGCTGACGAGTTCACTGACGGTTGGCAGCAGGCGATGTCTAACATAAGAGGAGAAGAAGAATTGGCAACAGCGAGATCGACTATAGATGTCAGTTGATCGGAGCTTCCACCGGTTGGAGAACGAAAGGAAGTCCGGTGATGGCGGCTGAAAGGTTCTACCCGACGGCTGAGACTAGGTTTAGGGTTTGAGTGAGTTAAGATGTATATATACATGGATTAAGGGAGGGTGACG
Organism: Lactuca saligna; assembly: GCF_052625555.1. Taxonomy (NCBI): domain Eukaryota; kingdom Viridiplantae; phylum Streptophyta; class Magnoliopsida; order Asterales; family Asteraceae; genus Lactuca; species Lactuca saligna. The sequence continues at coordinate 40,271,870 of NC_136424.1, read as the reverse complement.
GGAGTTGTCCCGTGTCCATGCTCCAACTTTTCCCATTTAACCATTCTAGTCCCTCCCCATGATATTTTTTTCAAAATAAAACACATAATTACCTTTTTAACCATATCTTCTGAAATTCTTTACAATTAAAGTCTGAAATTTACCAATCAACCCCTACTCTACAAAAATCTCTTTCATAATAGATTCCTAAATTACTAAGAAGCCCTTAAGCCTTCAATCTTTTCAATTTAAGTCCCGAACGTACACTTTTAACCTCGACTTTTAATATTCTTCACAAATCATTCCGGGACTTACATTTATTAATTTATTTAAATAAACGGGGCGTTACAACTACAATTCAAAATGCCCAAAAAAACCCTAGGTAAGACTTTGTCAAAATATGGTCAAAGTCAAAAGTCAAAAGTCAAAAATGTCAGCCGGGTTAACCCAGCTAAGTACGCCTAACATACTCATCATGTACGCTTAGTGTACTCGAGATCCATGATAGAGGCTCTTATCACATATGATCAACGTATGCCAATGTATGCCCAACGTATGCTAGCTGAATTCATTCTTCCGTTTAAGGGCTTATTCCATTAAGTCTCTTCGTCTAAAAGCAAACATAGACCCAAAATAACATCTTAAGTTATAAAGTTTCCAACTTTATGACTTTGCATGGCTAGGAAGTTCTCAATACTAAAAACCCTAAATTCTTAACTCATTAACACATCATAGTCTGTGACAACCCAAAATTTCTATCTTGTAAAGCCATCCAATTTAATCAAAAGTCAGACTTCTTTCTCTTATCTTTTAGCTTTGTTAAGGGTCTGTTTGAGTGTTGTAATCCTAGTACATCCAAGGAATGAGTGTTAGGAAGTATCTGCTTGAGTTCACTATACATCATTCAAGCCATAAACTCCATCACAAGGTGTTTACGGCCGCAAACAAGGAGTTTACGGCCGTAAACTATTGCCAGCCGTGAACTCATTCCCCTAAGTATCATATTCCTTCACTTTTCTTCATTTCTTACACTTTCACCTCAAGAACACTTGAATTCTCTCTCAAGTATCATAAGGATCTTCATCTTGATCTTCAAAAAAAATTGTAAGTGATTCATCCATCCTTCTTGTTATTCCTTCTTGGCCTTGTAAGCATCTCTTGATTCATCCATGAAATCACCTCTTTTGGTTAGATCTTCAAAATCATCAACTTTCACCAAGAACACATACTTGTTATTGGTGGCCGAAAACATCCTTTTAAGGCTTCTAAATCGTGAGTATTCCTTCCATACACTTGCTACCTAGTGGAATCATTAACCTAAATACATGGAACAAACAATTTGAGGGTGATCTCCAGGAGTTTACGGCCGTAAACTCCCTTGGCCATAAACCCCTTGGCCGTAAACACCCTAGACCGTAAACATCATGGTCGTAAACACCTATGTGTGGCCGTAAACTCCCTTAATACAATCACATGTGATTGTAACACTTAGTTTCAAGTGTCTCCTAGTTCTTAAGGTGGTTTCCTTGCATGATTATTTGTATAAAGACTAACTATATACATATATGTGTTATTATATGCTAAATAGGATCCGTGTGTGCTCGAGACTTCACTTGACACTTAGCATCCTATATCGATCTTACGTTCGCATCACTCACTACAGGTGAATTCATACCCCTAAACTTACCTTTTAAATGATTTTAAATGCTTTTAGGGGGGGGGGGGGGAATACAAGTAGAAACATGTTAGTTATATAATCAATCACAAATGATTTATAACTACAAAGTAAAGAATTTCTTATACTTCAAATGTATTATCAAACAAACTTCTTCAAATCACTTTATAAACTAACATCAAGTCATTAATACTTTCTAAATGTTAAACTCTTTTCATATTTCACGAAACTCCTTTCTAAACTTATAAATATTGTCAAAAGCATGTCTACGTAGATATAGTTATTTAAATAATGTTTCAAGGGCCTAGGACTCACAACTCGCTTTATTTCATTTTCCTTATTTAGATGTGGACTTAGGGTATCGGTTGTCTATCCGAATATCATTTAAATCTTAGTTATATATTATGTATATGTATGTAGATATAAAAAGTACTACCAATCAGTTTGATGCCTGTGGGTAGCAAAGGTGTACATTCATGATCATTCATTCAAACTACAGAAGTTACTAGTAAACTATAATAGGTATAGTTTAGATAATTACTAATTACTACTTCTAGAACATTGACACTTACATAAATCAATACTTATAAGAGTTAGTTTATACATGATTCAGTTCTTGCATGAGTCAATTCAAACAAACAATAACAAGTACAGAAAGGAACATACATCCTTTACAAGAACAATATAACTTTAATGTGAGTCTACTTCATGGCACAACAACAAATTTGTTGTGTCATGTAACACCCGCAGATCCAGGCTAGTCAATTTAGAGACAATAAGCATCAAAAATGAGTTTTTGATTGAAGATTATTTATAAGGATTAATCTTAACCAAGTTGTAGTATATGTTACAAGGGTTCAGTACATACAAAGAACGCTGAAATCCGAGTTATAACGAAGAAGTTATGACTTATCGAAGTTTTTCGGCAAAACCGGCACGGCTCCGGGAGACGTAAATAGTGAATTTACGATAGAGGAATTTTTTTCCTCAGTAATCTAAACAAAAGTCGTAGAATATATTTAACTGAGGGTGTCCATAAAAAGAATGCCCAAATTTGACTTCGTATGAGGAAGTTATGAATTTTCTAACATTTGGCATAGCAGTGCACGACCCGAAACTCGAATTTTTGTTCGAGCAGTTTTTGGCCTACGCGACCTAAATGAGAGTTGAAGATCTCATTAATATGAACTCAATAGTAAAAAAGACAAACGGAAATGAAGTCCATATGTAGAAGTTATGAATTTTACGCGGACATTTAACAATATAATCTCCTCATACTTTTAAATTTAAGCTCGGTCGAGAATTAGTCAACATAGTCTAAATGAAAGTTTTGGATCTTGTTTTTAACTACGCACGAATATAAAGAATGTCGAGATTAGAGCTCGTATGTTAAAGATATCGACGGAACTTGGTCCCTACTCTTCGAGCGCGATAAATTCGATACAATTTTGTAAATATGAGATAGAATGAGAATTAGCTGACGGCTTCTAAATGAAAGTTGTAGTACTCGTAAATACCAACACGTGGATATAAAGAACGTCAAAAATGGTGTTCGTATGAACGAGTTACAAATTATAATAGCATATTTATATATTAAAATAAAGTATAAATCATATATACGTACACATATATATACAAATGTATATATCGTTAGAAAGGCATCGACGATGCGGTTATTATAAGACTATTGTTGAGTACTTTCGACATTATTTTAGTACAATTAACGTTAGTTTAGTACAATTATCGTTAAATCTATTTAAAATAGTATTATGAAGGGGTGTTTAGTCGTTTATATAACTATAAGGTCATTAAGTAATTATGGATGGTAGTTTTTGTAAATTCAATTACTATAAATAACAGGCTTGGGCTCTCATATTTCTTGCAACATTCTCTTGATTCAAGAGTCTTTCTCTTCTTATCCCCTGAGAATTTTGGTCCCTCGTGATTCGACTTCTCTTTCTGTAGTCTTAGTATAGTAAGGTGAGCGCTGAAGCGCTGCATGAATCTTTCTTAGAAAGATTCAGTGACGAAGTTCTGCCCCTGCAGAGCGCGACTCCTAAGAGGCCCGAGGGGAAAATTGGTAATTTTGGTCAAGGGGAGTACGCTAGGCGTACATATGAGTACGCTGGGCGTAGGCATATGTATGCAGGGCTTACATTTGTCCGGGTGCAACCCTAACTTTTAGGGTTTGTTGGGTATTTAAACTCCGTCATGGACCCTTTACCCCCATCTATTCAGCCTCCAAGTCCTGAGATTGTTTTTTAGCAAACCCTAGCTTTTCTTTGGTGTGTGTGTATGTGTGTGAGCTAAGAGTGTGTTTCTTGTGTGGTTGAAGAAGAATAAGAAGTTGCATCAAGGTGTTTGGAGAGTGAAGCAAGCTTGTAGATTTGGGATCATCTTGTCATTTAGAAGCTCTAGAAGGTAAAAAGCTTTTGCCTTTGTGCTTGTATTGTGTAGATCTTGTTTTTATAGGTTTTTGGTGCTTCTTATCCTAAAAGTCCCAAAGGTGTGCATGTTTTGTCTTGGGCATTTTGAGTTGTTCTTTCAGACCCTAGGAAGGGATTTATGTCATAAAAATGAGGCATATTTGGCTTGTTTGGCTTCATGTTGCTTATAGGAGGTCTTAATGGATTAAGACCACGTATTAATGACTTTTGGACGTCCAAAGTCTTAAAGTTTGAGACTTTATGGCTCTGAGATATGTTTTGTCGATGGATATGGAAATTAGGCTTAAGTGATTAAGCCATTAAGTACTTATTAGAGTTTTGAACTCTGCGAGGGTATGCCTCGCATAGAGGGGATACGCCCTATGTATGCAGTCAACGCCCGTGTTTGCATTAAATACGAGGCTTACGCACGCCCCCGCATAGCCTCGGAGTATGCCTAACGTACGTCTTGTGATGGGCCTTTGCGAGTTGGGCTGCAGTTTTGGACCATCTTTGGGCCAGCGCGTCTTGGGACCTTGTTGGACTTTCTAAGTATGAGTGTTGGACCAGTTAGAAAGTTGGACCTTAGGATAAGTCCCAATAAGGAGTTGGGCCTAATTTGGACATGGATCTTTAAGTAATTGGGTCTTTGGATCTAAGATTTGTACTTGGGTCTTGGCCCAATTAAGGAAAGGGTGAAGTGGACAATTACCCTATGCTTGGGCCCTTATCCAAGAGTGGTGTTCTAATTATTGATTGAGTGTTATTATTGTGATAGTTCGGGATTTTCATTGAGTTTGCAGTTGGAGGTTTCAGTTCAATTCGACATTGTGAGGTGAGTCTTCCTTACTATACTTTTGGGTCGAAGGCACCAAGGCCGGCCCATTGGTTTGATAACCTGATATCGCTGATATGTTGAGTATGATATAGTTATGCATGATAGTCTGGTAGATGTGTAGGACTACCTGTGAATTGCTTGATAATCTACTTATGATATTATCTATCATATGTCGACATATTGTTTAGGTTGGGTTGAGGTTGTACTACTTTTTTGTAGCCTAGAAACCCTAGAGCATTCCAGATATGAGTTGAGGTCCAGAAAGGGCATGCTAGACTCGTACTAAGGGTCGGGGAGCAAGCCATACATAAGTTGTGGGCTAAAGGGGCAAGCCAAACTTATGTTGTGGGATCAGGGGTAATCCAATATGTTAGTTGTTGACCCATTGCATGTTGATATTATATTTGTACTATTTGTTATGTATTAGTATTTTGGGGTAACTCACTAAGCTTTGGGCTTACAGTTTTGGGTAATGTTTCTGGTACTTCAGAGGATCGTGGGAAGGCGAAGGCGTGATCGTGCACCTCCTCATATTCTGTTTTTTTATGATTTTGGGAAAACTATGATGTGAAACTTATTTGGAACAATTTGTAAACAATGATGATTTGAGGTATGTTTTAAAAAGTTTAAAATTTTCATGAATTTTATGAATGTTACAAGTTGGTATTAGATCCTTGGTTTGAGTGAACTGGAGGAACACTCGGGTGAATCCAGTCTTAAACTAAGGAAACGATTTTCAAAAATGATTTTCAAATGGTTTTCAAAATGCTAAAGGAGGATGTGTTGTGTACGATCAGCCGGAGTCAGTAAGTAGACCCCAAAATACCATATTACTCTTTGATGAATGATATGATAGAATAGCAGGCTAGTGATAGGCTATGGATCTTCAGGAATATCATGATAGAATTGCCTGATAGCCTAGGGACTTTCTTTTATAAATGTGACATCATTACTATAGTTGCTTAGTGTATGCATCATGGTTATGTATAAATAAGATCTTATAGCTTGAGAATGTTTGGTTTGGCCTTATTTCAAATTCTTGTTTGATGAGGGGCTTAGGGTAGGATCATATATTCGAAAGTCTATAGGGTCCAGTGTTATGGATGGCTAGCTTACACGAGTGTTGCAGGGTTGGCGGAAGTTTCATGGATGAGTTGTGAGGGGTCTGTCAACCAGTAGTGAGATGTTTAGTTTTCCTCTAGGAGTGAGGACTCTGTGTTTGTTTATGCTTGGGTGTTGTTAGGGTGTTGTGATGATCCTTGAGACAAACACAGGTAGGTGTGGAAGGTAGTATGGGCCAGTACTACTGAAAACACATAACCCGTATGAGTATCAAGGAAGTCACAAACCTTAGGGATTCTTTGAAAGTTGGTTCCTCATTTATGTGGATTATCTGATATCTTCATGGGGTAGTTTCAATATGGTGGTTACGAGACGATTCGAGACCGGATCCGGGCTGGGATCGGGAGCTGGCAGTTAGGGTGGGCCAACTTTGTCAGAGGACCGTGTCAGGGAGATCATCCATGAGGAGGTGGTTGCTATCATTCGGGGTCAGAGTCTGGAGATGTTCGGGGTCCATCAAGACCATGATGATGGAGTTCTTTGATGACCGCTATACAACCATTCCTAAGACGGCTATTGTTGCAGCCTCCGCAGCCGTGGCGGCTGTAGGTGCGGGGATAGGATAGTCTTTCAGTATTGGTACTTTGATAGTACAATGCCCCCGACTTTCAATGGAGTTTAGGACCCAATTGTATCCTTGAGGTGTTATATAATGTAGAGGGGTGTTTCTTTACTTGTTCATGCCCTGCAGACCATAAGGTCAGGTGTGTTCTGAACCTTCTGAGGTCCGGAGCGAAGGATTGGTGGAGACTTGTTACATAATCATAATCTGATTGGCAGAGAGTTGCAGTATCACGAGATTAGTTCAGGGAGACATTTCATACTTGCTAAATTCCGCAAGTCGAGCGTGAGAGGTTGACTCAGGAGTTTTTGGATTTGAGGCCGAGATCAGAGTCGGTGACGAAGATCACCCGGATTTTTACAGAGAGGGTGATGTTTTCCCTGAGTTTGCTTCTGAGCAGGCTCATATGACCCGTTATCTAATCATGCTCAAGACGGACAATAGACAGTTTGTTTCTACCCAGTGGTGTGATACTTGGTTGGAGTTGCAGGAGGCCGTTGGGTGGCATGATCTTGAGATATAGCTCCAGTTGAGGGAGCAGAGGCAGGCCCTGGCTCAGTCGCAGCCTGCGCCAAAGCGGTTTAAAACCGCAAATGATAGATCCGGGGGCTAGAAGGGACACACTTGTGGCAAGTGCGGCAAGGGGCATAAGGGTACTTTTCGGTCATCTTCTGGGTGCCACAACTGTGGCCGGAAGGTTCACATAGTGAGGAATTGCCGCTAACAGGCTCCAACACTCAGTTCTAGGATTTTCTATCATTTCGACCAGGTTGGCCACGTGAAGGCCAAATGCCCATCGCTCATCGCCAGATCGGTACAGACTCTTGCATCGGCTACTGTGAGGAACACTGATGGATGTTAGGGTAGGGTGGAGCCCCTGAGGGCTCGAGGTTTCACTTTCCATCTCACTATCGAGAAGGCTAGGACAACACCTGATGTTGTGAATGGCATGTCTTTATCTCTTATCTTATTGTTTATACTTGTTTTATGCTCATATGTTTGTACCTATTTTAGGTACATTCCTAGTGAACTCTTTACCTTCTCTTGTGTTGTTTGGCTCGGGTGCGAGTCGGTCTTTTGTTTCTCGATCCTTTAGTAGAGAGTTTGTTTTTCCCATGGGAGAGTTTGAGTGTCTGTTGCGAGTTTCTATTGCCAATGAACATGAGGTTTTTGCTTCTTTGGTTTATTAGGGATGTGTTCTAGAAATTTTTGGGGTGTCCTTTACGATCGATTTGATTATGGTTCCTATGGGGGATGTGTTTGTAATCATAGGTATGGACTGGCTGAGTCGTTTCAATGCCATGATTGACTGCGAGGGTTAGTGTATGGTGGTTCGAACCCCGAGTGGGGGAGAACTTGTTATTTATGGAGAGAGCACCAGGTTGGGTTTAGGGTTTTGTTCGGTAGCAAGGTCTCGATAATATATTCAACATGAGTGTGCTGGTTATTTTGCTTATTTGGTGGATAGGCGAGTCGGGTGTCAGGTGTCAGTGTCTGATGTCCCGATTGTTAGGGAGTTTGTCGATGTATTCCCGGGTGAGTTACCCGGTGCGCCTCTTGAGAAACAGGTCGAGTTCAGGATCGACCTTGTGCCAGGTGCAGCCCCTATTACCAAGGTATCATACCGATTGGCACCTCCTGATATGAAGGGGCTGTCATCTTAGCTGCAGGAGCTGCTAGGCAATAAGTTCATCCGTCTGAGCAGTTCTCTGTGGGGAGCACCGATTCTCTTCGTCAGAAAAAGGATGGATCGCACCGGATATGCATCGATTATAAGGAGATGATCAACTTAACGGTGAAGAACCGTTATCCACTTATGCGGTTTAATGATCTCTTTGATCAGTTACAGGGAGCATCTTGGTTCTCTAAGACCGATTAAAGGTCTGGATACCATCATATCAGGATGAGAGAGGAGGACATGGAGAAGACCGTGTTTCAGACTTATTATGGGAATTACAAGTTTGTGGTGATGATGCCATCCGGGCTCATCAATGCGCCTGAAGTATTTATGGATTTGATGAATCGAGTATGCATGCCGATGCTCAATCGATCGGTTATAATTTTTATTGATGATACATTGGTGTATTCCAATACCAAAGAGCAGCATGGGGAGCACCTTCGCGAGCACCTGGGGGTTTTAAGGCAGGAACGACTTTATGTTAAGTTCTTGAAGTGCAAGTTTTGGTTGCGAGAGGTTCAGTTACTTGGACACCTCGTTAACCAAGATGGGATTTTGGTCGATTCGACCAACATCGAGGCGGTGATGCAGTGGGAGGTTCCGAGGTCTCCCTCAGATATCAGGTGTTTCCTGGGTTTGGCAGGGTACTACTAAAGATTCATTCAGGATTTCTCCAAGAGTGCAGTACCCCTCACTCGTCTGATGAGGAAGGGGTTTGATTTCTGATGGGTCCCTGAGCAGCAGTCAACATTCGAGACCCTTCGACAGAGACTTTGCGAGGTCCCAGTCTTGACCCCCCTGAGGGAGCTAAGGATTTTGTGGTTTTTTGTGATGCGTCCATCACCGGTGTAACGCCTGGTTCCAGGTATGTATTTAATTCTCAATTTATCCATTTTTGTATAGAAACTTGACGAGTTGGAGGCCTCAAACTCGTCGAGTAGAGATGGATTTGGATGCGGGTTGTGAAGTCTACTCGACGATTCGAGAAGCCTCAACTCGACAAGTAGGACTGGCAGACTGAAACCCTAATTTTCAGGGTTTTGCACCCTATTTAAACACCTTAACCCCCATAAGCTGGCCTCATTTACATCCTCCATTGTCCCAAACCCTAGCCACCAGACCCTAATCCACTTTTGAGAGTTTTGAACCATTTTGTGCATTCTTTGTGATTTTGATGAAGAGGATACTTGAAGAAGGAGAAAGAATGTGTAAAATAAGAGTAGATCTAGAAGTTGAGCTTCATTTCTTGTTTATCCGAGGTATAAGGCTCCTACTTTGCTTATAATATGTTTAGATCTAGTTTTAGGATCTTTACTCCATATTTTGGTCAAAGTGTTGGTCTTTAGGACTTGGACGTCCCAAAGGGGCAAACCTTTCAGATTTAGGGTGTGACAACCGTCAAAATCCGAGTTAGTTCCATATTTGAATAAACTTAGTTGCACGTATAGGTGTGACACATACTAGACTTAGTAACTAGAAGCTAAGTTATAACCTACTAGAAACTTGGAAACAATTAGAATCAATGGATAGTGTACTTAGATTTCACATTGATATGTGAATTCTACATCTACTAAGCTGTAGTGACTATCCCTATTTGGGTCACACTTTGACTCGAACACCATTTCATGAATCGTATACGCACTTCATGCACTTGACCTAGTAGTAAATGTTAGGTCAGAGTCTCATAGAAACTTAAGTCAAAGTTGAAACTAGGACTAGTATACTTGATTCCTCAATTTCCTTTGAATCTCAGAATCACTACATAGAACGCCAATAAACCAATAAAAATAAATTACAAACAATATTTCTAATTTGAATAAGAGTTATGTAACTCTAAAATAGTTTGAAGTCTCAAAATTCAAGTAATTTTGATATCCAAAGATTTACAAACTCTCAAAAACCCTAAATGCCCTAAAAACTCATATTTACAAACTTTAACCTTAAAAATTCTATAAAATTAATTATAAACATTGTAATATTATCTTATAATAATCAAATTAGTATAATATATTCATGGCAAATAAAATTTAACTCATTAACATTACCCTTAATTTATAAAGCAAAACAAAGGTTTTATAAATAAAAACTTGATTTTAGTGTATATTTTATAAAAAGTTTGATATTTTTATAAAAGATTTAAATTTTTATAGAAGAAACAAGAGAGAGGGAGCCTCTCTCACCCAAAATCTCGGCCTCCCCTCTCCCAAGACCCTCCTCCTCTTCCCAAAACACATAATCATTTCTCTCTTCTCCACACTCTTCACCTTTTCATTCTCTCTCACACTCTTCATCACTACCACTCCATTTCTCTCTTCATTTCTCTATACCCAGGAAATTTTCCAGAGAATAAGTCCAAGAATACACCTCAAACTCAAAATCTCCATCATCTAGTGGTGTTCATTAAGGTAGAACACGATTTCCTTTCATTTTCCTCCATGCTTTCAAGGTTTTTCTTGCATTTCCTTCTTTTTCTACACCTTTCTCTTAGAAAATATGTGTTCATGTTCATTGACTTCAGTTTTTATGATGATGGTGGTAGGATTTCACCCAAAAACAACATGCATGTTGTAAATGGTGAAATCCAAGGACCTAAACCTAAGTCAAGATCATGAAAATGCATTTTTCTACAAGTTTTGGTGGAAAATCACCACATGCACTCTAAGTTTTCTTTCAAAAACTATTTTTGAAAATTTCAAACTCACGAATTATCTTTGAACCAACATGCATGTGATGATCTTCAAGCTTAGATGCTAGATCATCAAAGTATGTTGTTAAAAGCTTTCAAATATATTCATGAAGGATTTATTTCCAAATAAATATCTAAAACTCCTTTTCTGACCAAATCCGATTTTTCCCAGATTTCCATCAAGAAAATAAGATGCTTTGTAAACTTCCAGAAAATAATTCATTTATCTCGAATTATTATAATTATTGCAACAAAATAGGGCAATAAATCATATAAAATACTTTCTAAGGTCTATAAATCCTAGGTAAATTAGTGGATGACCCCTATGCTAAATGATGACTTGACATTAAATTTCATAGATTTTTGTTACCGTTTAACATGTTTTTGAATTTTCTTTTTGTCTGGCTTAAATAAATCATAAAACCACTTTAGAGAAGGTGAAAGGGAAACCTAACAATTTTCGCAGCTTATACCCTTTGTGGAAGACTTATTAAAATAATTTCAGAATTTTTCATAATGCATTCCTATTTTTCTCCGATTTTTGTATTTATAATGGACTAAAAACAGGAAAAATAGTTTAGTCATCCAAAAATTATGAAAATTTACCAGAATACCATGTAGTATATTAGGATGCTACATAAAAAGTTTGATAATTTTTTGCTTCTGTATATTATTTTTCTTCTATTTTCCCAAGATTAAATACACTTAAACTCAATTTTTATTAGAATAAATACATAAAAATCATAAAATTGGAACAAACAGTTTAGAAATTCATTTTTATATTTTTCCTGGCTTAATAATGACTAATAACAATGCTACCAAAATTTTGGGCAATTTTGGAAACTATTTTCTATTTATTTCAATTTTTATTAGAATAAATGCTCAAAAATCATAAAATTGGGTTAAATCATTTGGAAATCTATTTTTATATTTTTCCCAGGATACGAATGTGTAATAACAATATTATAAAAAGTTTGGGTAATTTTGGAAACTGTTTTCTGTTTATCCCCATTTTTATTAGAATAAATGCATAAAAATCATAAAAATGGGTTAAACAGTTGAGAAACCGATTTGTATATTTTTCCCAGCTTAAGTATGTGTAATGACATTACTATAAAAAGTTTGAAGGATTTTCTTAACTGATTCCTATTTTTCATGAGTTTTTATATAGTTAGAGAATTAAATATATGAAAAATGGTTAGGCATATCCATAATCCATGAAAATTTATCTAGAAGTCTTTTAACACATTTAGAACCAAAATCTGAAGTTTGAGAATTTTTATTAACTGTTTAGTATTTTTCATGATTTTCTGGTTATTCAAGAAACTAATATGGTGAAAAATAGTTAGACAAATCAAAAATTCAAGAAAATTTATCTTGAGGTCTTTGACTTCAATTAAAACTGAAATGCAAAGTTTGGGAAAATTTAGAGCTTAATTGATTTAGTTTTGAATACTGAATCATTGGAACACCTCTTAAAATATTAAATATTATCATTTCAATAATGAGAAATTTCCACTTAAATTATTACATAACAATTGATTCATTGAAATTAAATTTTCACAGAAAAATGTTTGTAACGTATCAATATTAAATTTTGACACACTATTGGCATAATTCTATTGTAGTAGTAAGTATACTAGTGTTAGATTTCGATTAGAGACTCACTAGCGAATACCATTAATGTAGGAATCGATAGTGGTACGAGTGGAGCGTAGTCAAGGCACCATTTGCATCATCTTAATGCATATTGTGAGTATTCGCGCACTCCCCTATTTTCAGTTTTTAAATGTTTTTGGGTGGAAAAGCATGTCCTAAACTATTTTTATGTTTGTTGTATTTATTTTGACTTGTATGAAACTTGGTTGCTATATTTCGTATGTATGTGTATGTTACTTTAATTCATGAGGACTATATCCCAGTTAAGTCCCTGGAATCTCTAGACACAACTCATTAACTCTTTTGAGCCTATGGTTATTATGGATAGCGCTATCAGGAGGTAGACAACTCCTCACTCGCACGATTCGCTTGAGTGCATTTTACCATTTTGTACACTATGTTTGCGATACACAAAATAGTCAATAGGGCACGATTCGGTCATTAGGCTTGGGTTGTGAACTCATGAATGGAAACTTGATGCACATATGAATCTTTATGCACACGCGAAACTTGTATTCTCATGTTAGCAACAACACTTGTATACTTATTTTAGCAATGAAACTTGTATACTTATTTTAGCAACGAAACTTTTATGCTTATTATAGCAACAAACTTTGTTTCTCATTATGGCAACAAACTTATATTACTGAAAACTTATATACTTGTTTTAGCAATGAAATTGTTTGCTCCTTGTAGCAATGAAATTGATTGCTCATTATAGCAATGAAACTTGTTTGCTCGTTTTAGCAACAAACTTTATTTCCATGAGGATATGAACGTTGCATCTCATTTGGGCAACGTAACTTTATTTCTCACAATGGCAACAAACTTTGTTTATATAAACTTATTTACTCATTTTTGCAATATATTTTTATTTATGGAAAACTCTATCAAAACTTTGATTTTGATTCACAAAACTTATATTATTTTTAATCTGTGAGTACTCACCAACTATTTTTATAGTTGACACTCGTTTTACATGCTTTTTCAGGAATCATCAAGTAAGTGGCACTTAGGGACACATCACTTTTAGGAGCATTCGCATGTGTTGTATTTCAATTTACATTGTAATTGTTTTAAAAGTTGTTGAATTCTATTGTAAATCTGTATTGATTTTTAATACTATGGTTGGTGTTGTCTTTTAACTTTTGCTATGAAACCCTTTGTACTGCCACGCCCCGTGTTTCCGCTTTAGCGGGGTGTGACAGAAAATGGTATCAGAGCCGAAGGTTATATAGACTACCGGTTTTACTTTGGAAAACCACAACTATAGCCAAAAAAATTCTAAACGTTTTTAAAGTACTGAACATACTACTGGTATAACTAATTCGAGTACACATTATTGACTCTAATTAAGTATAGCCTGGCCAACTATGCTTATTTAAGGAAAGTTAATGTGAGGCTGGAAACGGTTATACTAGAATTATGTTCAAAACAATTTTCAACTTAAACTTTTGAAAAACAAAGTTTTTCGGTGTGCGTACGGGCATTGCATATTATAAGCATTCATCTAGGTACACTTAGAAACGAAGTGCACTTCTACCACAATATCTTATTTAGAAATATTCTTGTCCCTTATCAAGTGCTAGGTGAACCACTTAAGTTATATCACTAGCCACTCTAGGAGCAATGCACTTAGTACAGAGAATGAGTATTCCTTGGTAGCTATTGACTTTAGATGTAAGGTTAGTAGCTAGATATACACTAGTAATAATCACAAGTCGAAACCTATACCAATTATTCCTCAATACCTCTTCATCGTCTTCGTACTAGAGTTACAACTATGAAAAAGTGTTTCGATATCGACACTAATGATAATTGGAGCATTGCGTAAGGAGGTAGATGAGTCGCCACTAAGTAATCACTTTTATACCATTGGTGGGCATTCGGATTCGACTCACGAGGAGACACGAAAGTTTAACCCATACGTGAGACCTTATTACTACGCTACGATTTAGCTCTACGTTGTTTCCACCTTGAGCTTAAAGCTTAACATAGGATATCCCTTTGACCTCTATAAAAGGGTCATAAACTGCGTTGACACCGTAAAACATTTTACTAACAAATTTTCTTGTCCTTTATCTTGGGGAAACGACATCGGTACTCGCCTTGTACTCGCTTTAGTATTTAAGTACGATTAGCTACACTAACGTACTTATTCGTTACTTCTTAATCTTCCATCGAAAAGTTAGTTCGCTTCATCGATTTTATTTATCATCGATAAAATATTTTATAGACACATCATACAACTTACTAGACCTTTCCTAACAATGTAAGTCATATTCTCGCTAAAAATCTTTTGACAACTTGCTTTAACTTAACACTTTTATTCAAAACACAATTTAACCAATATTATTTTTAATATTTCTATTACAATCTCATTTTAAATCCATTTCAATGGATAGATGTGCTTTTGAGGGCACATAAACCATTTTAAACATTGCTTACCATTTTGACACGTTTTCGAAAAACTAGAAACATTTTCTTTTATAATCATGTTTAAAATCATTGCTACAAAACATAGACCTATGACATTGAAGTTCATTTTATGTGTAAAAGCTTCATTGAATCTTCAAAACACTTTTGTTTGACATTTTTAATAGTTTTCTCATTTAGACATTGTAATTTACTTTAATGTGTTTTCTCGAAACCCAAAATGATATTTATGCAAATTTCTACTTCAAACATGTTTATAAGACATCTCCAATGCTTGTGTTTCAAAACATACATTATTTGTGTACTTTGCTCCAATACAGTTTTATAATCTATAAAGATCTAAAATTTACAACATTTGAAAACTTGGTGTTTATTTTTAAATTTCCAGTGATGCACTTTCGACAAAGTGTAATTATTGTTTTAAATATACCGAGTTTTACCTTACCCATTTTAATCATTGTTGGACTCAAGCCTAAAAGGGTCAAGACTGTCAGATTTTCCATTGCCACTTGTAGTGCTTCTTCTTTTTCACAATTAGAGTTTAACTTAATAGATAACACATGAATTTTTAGCAATCCTTAGCAAACACTTTAAAACTCTCATATGTTTATTTAATCATCAATATACATCAAATATTGAAGTTTGAAATATATCTCAACCTGGTTTTTAATCTACTTTTAGGAAGGGCTCGACGAGTTCAAGGACGGACTCGATGAGCTGGGTAGGAAAGTCCTGATTCTGTTGATAGGAGGAACTTGATGAGTTCGTGAATGAACTCAATGATTTGGATCGCGATTTCAGGGTTTTATGAATTATAGAACTCGAGGAGTTGAGCCAACCCAGAATGGTGATGTTGACCAGGGTGTTGACTTTGACTTTGACTTTGAACAAAGTTAACCCTTAAGGGGTTATGAGTATGAAAGGGTAATTAAAGAAAATATTTTATGTGTAGGAGTTTGAGAGGGGTTAATTTCAGAGCCGATGACAGTTCATCTACTTTACAACATTGAGGTGAGTTACCTTCCAGTAGAAGTGGGTCGAAGGCATCAATGTCGCCCACTAGTAGTTGATTATAGTTGAGATGATTGTCTTTGTGATAATTGTCTGGTATGCCACTATCTGTTATTCCTATTGTGCTAGTATGATGTGATATTATGTGATAGTGGTAGGAGGGGTAGGATAGACCTCATTACTAGTCGAAAGGACCGAAGTGGTAAGCCAACACCTAGATATGCTAGGCAGTATGTGACTTATGTGTTTATGTACTAGGATGATATGTGGTAGTGGTAGGGGTGAAATAGTTCCCTATATCAGTTGAAATAGACCGAAGGGGTAGACATGCACCCAGATATGCTAGGCAGTTACCGGTTGAAAGAGATTGAAGGGGTAGGCCAACACCCTGATATGCTATGCGGTTACAAATTAAAAGAGACCGAAGGGGTGGGCCAGCACCCTGATATATTAGGCAGTTACCAGTTGAAAGAGACCGAAAGGCTAGGCCAACACCCTAATATGCTTGGCAGTTATCGGTTGAAAGAGACCGATGGGGTAGGCCAGCACCCGGATATGCTAGGTAGTATGTTATTGTATGGTATACGGTATGATGGGGAAATCACTAAGCTTTGTGCTTACAGTTTCCAGTTTTGGTTTCAGGTACTTCTTCTTCGAAAAGAAAGGAGTCGGCATGACTGCCGCGCATCACACCATGATTCCCGCACATGAGATCTTTGGGAGTTATACTCTAATGTTGTTTTATCATGACATGTTTTGACTATTGATACTTTGGTTTTGATATGAGTTGATACTATGGTTGTTTTAAGACAAATGGTTTTATAATTGTTATATTAAAAATGAAATTTTTAGTCGTAGATTTTGGGATGTTTCAAGTTGGTATTAGAGCCTTGGTTTGAGGGATTTTGACACACCTTCGAGCGTGTATGGATTCAAATCGAGGGTTTTAGAAATATCTACAAAAAAAATAATTTTTATAAGAATTAAGATTAAGAGTTTTGAGAAAGAACAAGGAATGTGATGTGTGAAATTGGCCAAGCTCAAGTAAGTTTTCCCCAAGATAACTATACATGTGTGCTACGATATATGATATGATTATGAGAACTGCATGTTAGATTAGGTTAAGGATCTTGGAAGAATTCCTTATTTGCCTACTGTGTGTACAAGAACTGCATGCTAGATTAGGGCTAATGATCTAGGAAAATGCCTTATGTGTATGTTGTATGTGCTTATTGAATTACATGATAGTACCGACTAGTCAATGATATGACAGCCTGATTAGGATATGCTTGGTTTTAGTTACTCAATTCCCGAATGATGCTTTCTTTGTGCTTTTAGGAGTTATAGTTATCTTTTATTAACTAGTAAATGAATACGTTAAGTTACATATTACAAGGACTAAATAATTTAAGAAGGTTAGGTCTAGCCCTATTTCGCAGCTTTTGTCTGAGTCCAACCTATTAGGGTAGGGCCTTTCATTCAAAGAATTATCTGGTCTTAGTAATATGTAATGGTATTTGCGAGCTAGTCAGTGAGAGATAGCAGGGACTTCTAATGCTGCTGATGACGAAGATAGGGTCGGGGATTTCCCTAGGGCAAGCCTAGGATGAGATTAACACTGAGAGAAAGTATGGTAGATGTGGAAGGTAGTATGGGCCCGTACTACTAAAGCAAAGGATCCATAATCGAATCAAGGAAAGCTGAGATTAAACCAGGGAACTTGTGGTGAGTATGAGGTCTCTCGATATTGTGTATGACGTTAATGATAATGTGGTTTGTTTCAGAATGGTGATAACATGTCATGGAGCAGGAGGTTTAGGGTCTGGGTCAGGCTCGGGTACAGGTTCCGATCCAGTTAATGACGGATTGCATGAGTTCCATGGCCGGTGTAGGGCAGGGGCAAGATGGGCAGTGGAACAGGGCCCAAAAATTTTGGGGGCCCATTTTTTTATATGTTATACACTTTGGCATTTCAAACTCCCGATCTCGTCGCGAGGGTCATGATTCCGATTCCAGATAGCATCGTTCTCCTTTCGATCGAGGTAACAATATCATAGTATTTTGTATCTCTAGCAGTTTCATTATCAATGTCGTCTAAGTACAAAAACTAGATGCTTCGATTGATCTCCTTTACTGTTAGATATTGTATCAAATTTAACCTTTCATGACTATGATCTGTGTCGATTTGATTATTATTACCAATTCTTTCCTCTTAGGCTATGAGACGTATTTCTAATGGTTTTTGGTTGAATCAATTTTAATTTTGGGGTGAATCGTAATGTTACTCCGATGATTAATTTGTTGGTTTGGGGTTAAGTAATTTTTGGATGTTTCCTAATCAGTAAGTAAATTTGGATTGCTGCAAATTTTAGGTCAATAGTGCTTTTCTTGGATCACTTCATGTATAGGTAAAGGTTTGAGGCTTAAACATAACCAATCTTACATCCAAAATACAATGTAACTCATTTTGTTCCAAGTGATGAGGTACGGAGTACCCAAAATGCTTGAATGATACAATATCTTGTCATCACAGTTTCCTAGCATTAGCAAACCATTTTGTTTTTCTTTTGTAAATTTGTGATTTTGCTGCCTTTTGATGCAGTCATAGATTTTGCCTTTGGTTGATGTCGAATTGTTTCAAATGAGGGTAGCAGCAAAAAATAAGTAAAACCTAATAAATGCAATAAATGAACTCATTAAAGAAAGTCTCAAGCTTTAATGTATCCAAGAAACAGCAAAGGGTAAAACTCATAATTTTTAGAAAACTGAAAGGCTTTTATAGCATTTGCCCATGAGAAAAGTAGATTTCTGAAACTTATGCCCTTTTCACTTTGAGTATAAGTCGTAACTTCTTGTTGTTCACAAAGTGTTTGATAAAATATCCTTATGTTATTTGAAGATAAGTTTGTTGCTCTAAACAACTTATGATTTAGACTTTCACATGAGAAAAACATATTTCTAAAACTTATCGTCGTTAAAAAAAACCTTTAATTTATATAATTTAATTTGTTACATGTTATGGTCTAAGGGATTTTTTTTTTTGCATCCCGTCCTGGGCATTTTAATCCTCAGGACCGGCCCTGATGAGTTCATTGCATTCGAGATTACGAGAGGCATCCTTGAGGCGACCCCGATGATTTTTAGGCCGATCAAGGAGAGTATCATTGAGCTAATGGTGGATCGCCTTAGGGCATTTAGGAGTGACATGGTATCTGGCCAGTCAGGGACTCGCACGCTATCCTTCAAGGATTTCAGGGGATGTGGAGCGCCAGACTTCAACGGGGTAAATGGCCCCATTATGGCGAGACGATGGATCGCGAACATTGAGTCTGTACAAGTGACGAGCTTCTACCTTGATGGGTCGAAAGACATGTTTACAGTTGGTTGTTTGAGAGAGCGGGCTAGAGACTGGTGGGAGGTAGTCAGTGATACTTTGGGAGCTCCAGCTATGGAGGCTATGACCTGGTCGGACTTTGTGACCAGATTCTGAGTAGAGTTCACACCAACTGTGGAGATTCAACAACTAGCCATTGAGTTCTTGGATATGAGACAGACTACTGCAACGGTGGCGGAGATTACCGCCAAGTTCCGGGAGAGGGCCTTATTGGTGCGTCAGTATGCGGGTGATGAGGAGATGAAGAAAACCCGGTACCATGATATGTTGAGAGCTAACATTCGGAAATATGTCAGCTACTCGGCATGCCCGACTTTAGATGACATTATAGCACGGTTGAGGGAAAAGGGAGATTGATATAGAGCACATCAAGAAGAGAAAGATGGAGATTGGGCAGACGATTGGGGTTTCTGGGAAGAAACCCAAGGGATTCGACTCTAGGTTGAACGACCAACAGGGTCAGAGCCACTACCGGAAATGCGTCAAGACGCATGAGAGAGTTTGCAAATTAGGGGGATCGGGCTGCTATAAGTGCGACAAGATTGGACACTTTGGCATGGATTGTACTGCCCCTACTCCACCCTCCATACATCAGACTTGTTTTGCTTTCATTGCAATCAGAAGGGATATAAAGAGGCCAACTGTCCGAGATTGGTATCAGCAACGCCAATGGTGGCGCTAGCCCTAGCGACCCTGCGGATTAAGGATGGACGACAGGGCAAGATAGATGCTCAAGTGGAGAGGATCCGAGCCTTCCAGCTGACCGTCGAGGAGGGGCTTGCCACACCATATATGGTGACAACTATTTTTCTTCTCCCTAACTTTTATTACATGTCAGTTTTAATATTTATATTCTATGTGTTTTGTTTAGGATCGTTCCATGTGAACGTCATCCCAGTACATGTGCTATTTAACTCGGGGGCTACACGATCATTCGTGTCCCTTGCACTCAACAAGAGGTTTGATGAGTCTTTAGGCATGTTGGATTTTCTTTTAGAGGTCGAGATTGCGGACGACCGATCCGTCCGAGCATAAGAGGTTTACAGAGATTATGTCTTGAGCATGTATGACGAGCGTTACCTCGTGGATTTGGTTCCTATTCCTTTGTGTAGGAACAAGGTCATCATAGGCGTGGATTGGTTGAGCCCTAATGGGGAAGTGATCAACTGTGAGCAACAGTTGGTTCATGCTAGGACCCCAAGTGGGGGAGAGCTGGTGATTCAGGGCGAGAGGCTGCAGCATGGGCTAATTTTTTGTTCAGCAGCTTGGGCTAGGCGCTACCTTCAGCAAGGTTACGCAGGTCATGTAACCTATGTTATGGATACTCAGGAGAAGGATAAGGCGACCGTGAGTGATGTTCCAATTGTGCGGGAGTATCCGAATGTGTTCCCAGAGGAGTTTCTAGGGATATCTCCGGAGAGACAGTGGAGTTCACGATTGACCTAGTTCCGGGTGCGGCTTCGATAGCCAAGGCACCATATCGGTTCCCTCCTCCTGATATGCAAGAGTTGTCTATATAGCTGCAAGAGGTATTAGACAATGGATTTATCAGGTAATCAATTCGCCTTGGGGAGCCCTGATCCTGTTTGCGAAGAAGAATGACGGGTCACATCGGATGTGTGTAGATTACCGGGAGCTGAATAAGGTAATGGCAAATAACCATTACCTACTCCCAAGGTATGACGATCTCTTTGACTAGCTTCAGGGAGCATCTTGGTTTTCCAAGATTGATTTTTGATCAGGCTACCATTAGATGAGAGTCAGGGACTAGGATGTGCGGAAGACGGCGTTGTGGACTCGCTATGGCCACTATGAGTTTGTGGTGATGCCATTTGGGCTCACCATTGTTCCTGTCGCATTCATGGATCTCATGAACCGCGTATGCAGAACGATGTTGGATTGGTTTGTGATAGTTATTATTGATGATATCTTGGTTTATTCCAAGATGAATGAGCAACAGGAGGAGCACTTGCGAGAGGTGTTGGATACCCTGAAGAGGGAGAGCTTGTACGCCAAGTTCTGCAATTGCGAGTTCTGGTTGCTTGAGGTGCAGTAAAGGTACGAGATCATCACTTCGATGATCACTTCCAAAATGGGTAATGGAGAGTCCCTTACCGCTCATCTGCAAAAGATGCATAGATATGTTGATCCTTTGCTAAAGTTAAATGTTAACTTTGATGAAGAGCTGGCAATTGACATCATCCTTCATTCCTTGCCTCCCTGCTACAACCAGTTCTGCATGACCTACCACATGAATAAGGAAGAGTTCACTTTGAGCAAGCTTCAAGGCTTGCTAAGGACCGCTGAGAGCAATCTCAAAGATAAGTATGTTGCATCAACTCCTACTCCTGCTACTGCCCCTGTCTTTGCAATAGGGAAAGGGAATGGTAAGAAGAGGAAGGCTCCCTCAAAGAGCAACCACAAAGGGAAAGTCCCAAGAAGGTACCTCTTCTAGTGGAACCAAGGTTGGTTCTGCTAAACCCAACTCTAACCCCAAGGAGGTAGAGTGCCACCTTTGCCACAAGATAGGGCATTGGAAACGAAGTTGCCTAGAGTATCTGCAAGCTATCAAGGATAGGAAGATCAAGCCATCCTTCGCATGTATATACACCATTAAATCTAATGATTCATCGCATGCTATTTCTTGGGTTCTTGATACAGGATGCGGTTTTCACATATATTCTGATTTGCAGGGACTAAGAAGAAATAGGGATGTAGAGCATGGGAAAATAAACTTGATCATGGGAAAAAGAAGATCGTCTCATGTCACCAAGATCGGAGTTTATTCTTTAGTGCTTAGTAATGGAATAGGTTTAGATTTAAAAAATTGTTTCTATTCTCCAGATATGGCAAGAAACATCATTTCTTTTCATGGTTTATATACACAAGGATTTAGATATTCATTTGATAATGAAAAGGGTTCTATTTATGCTTATCTTAATGGTGTTTTATATTTTGAAGCATTGCCTTGTAATGGAATATATGAAACTGTGAAGGTTGTAGATAACTTAGCAAATGATGTATTGTGTAATTATTCTTCCAATAGTTTGGATAAAGCATTCTTGTGGCATTGTCATCTTAGACATGTCAAGAAGAAACGCATAGCCCAACTCCAAAAGGATGGAGTGTTGGAGTCATTCGACCTTAGGGATGATGACGTGTGCGAGTCTTGTTTACTTGGAAAGATGACCAAGTCACCCTTCACTGGCACTTGTGAAAGGGGTGAGGGTTTATTGGATCTCATACACACTGATGTGTATGGGCCCTTTAGATCCACCACAAGGGATGCAATCCGCTTCTATGTGTCTTTCACCGATGATTATAGCAGATATGGGTATATCTACTTAATCAAGCACAAGTTAGAAATCTTTGAAAAGTTCAAAGAGTTTAAACAAGTGTAGAATCAGTTGGGCAGGAAAATAATGATGCTTCGATCTGATCGCGGAGAAGAGTACCTAATTCTTGAATTCCACGGCTACCTCAAGGAATGCGGAATCGTTTCTCAATTGATGCCACCTAGGACACCGCAGTTCAATGGTGTGGCTAAGAGGCGTAATCAAACCTTGCTAGACATGGTTCATTCCATGATGAATCGTGCTTCGCTGCCTATCTCATTTTGGGGGTATGCCTTAGAGATTGTCGCCCATATCCTTAACTTAATCCCTACGAAGAAGGTTGCCAAAACACCTCATGAGATGTGGACAGGGAAAGCTCCCTAGCTGGCACATATCAAGGCTTGGGGTTGCGATGTTTTCGTGAGACGAGAGACTCACGATAAGCTCGAACCTTGTAGTGAGCGGTGTATTTTCATCGGCTACCTGTAGAAATCCTTTGGATATCTCTTCTATAGATTGAGTAACAATGTTGTCTTCATCGTGAGGAGAGGGGTTTTCCAAGAGAGAGAACTCATAAGCCAAGGGGACAGTGGGAGGCAAGTCGATCTTGAAGAGATTCAAGAGTTGAGCAATGAAGGAACCTCTAACGTTGGCACTCACCCCGAGGAGGAAACTCCGGTTAAACCGATTGACGAATCACTACCTCTTAGACATCCAGTAGAGTTAGTGTTCCATCCGTGTTGTATGTTTTTCATATAAAAAGTGAGGGTGATACTTGTATTAGTGATAGTACACTAATAAATTTGGATGAACCTAACAGCTATAAGGAAGCCATGGCAAGCTCGGAGTCTGCAAAATGGAAAGAGGTTATGGATAGCGAGATTCAGTTCATGTACGATAACCAAGTTTGGAGCTTGGTCGATAATGTGTCAGGTCGTAAGACGGTCGGATGCAAATGGATCTTCAAGAAGAAGACCAACATGGATGGGAATGTGCACACTTATAAGGCGCGATTGGTTGTGAAGGGTTTTACTCAAACTCCCAGAGTTGACAGTAAAAGACTAATAGGACTTAGTCAGACTACTTACTTGGACAAGGTACTAAAATGTTTTTAGTATGGAGAATTCCAAGAAAAGGGAGTTACCAATCCAAAGTAATGCCAAGTAAGACTCAAAGTCGGAGTACCGAAGTCGAGATAGCAGAGATGAGCCGAGTACCTTACGCTTCCATAGTTGTCTCGATCATGTATGTTATGACTTGTACTTGCCCTGATGTGGCCTTTGCTTTGATCATGGTCAGCAGATATCAAGGGAACCCTGGCAAAGCACATTGGATCGTAGTCAAGAATATTCTTAAGTAACTTCAGAGGACCAAGGAATGGTTTATAGTCCTCGGTAGGAGTGGTGACTTAAAGGTGCGAGGGTGCAGTGACGTCGGTTTTCAGACCGACAGGGACAACTACCATTCGCAGTCGAGCTGGGTCTTTACCCTTAATGGAGGAGCAATGACTTGGAAAAGTTCCAAGCAGGAGACTGTAGCTGATTCAATGTGCGAATCAGAGTACATTGCAGCGAGCGAAGCGTCAAAGGAGACAATATGGTTGAAGAACTTCATTAGAGACCTTGGAGTTGTGCCAGCCATATAGGAACCTATGGAAATTTTCTATGATAATGAAGGAGCGGTTGCCTTGACCAAGGAACCGAGAGATCATGCCAGATCTCGACATATCGACAGAAAATATCAATTTATTCGATATCGGGTAGAAGAAGGACTCCTCGTAGTGAAGAGGGTATCGTCGGAAGATAACCCAGTAGATCTACTTACGAAGGGACTGAGTAGGGTTAAGCACTTGAAGCACGCTAGGAGAATTGGGCTGAAGGACGATATTCGTTTAGATTAGATAGTTTAGAAACGTGTAATAGATAAATTATAATTAACATTCGATGATTAAATAAATGGGTATTATATATGAGTAAAGTTATTGTCTTATGTTAATTGTTTACCATTTGTTTCATTTTGGATGTTTTGACTTCCTGAATAAAAAAATTTATTCGAACGGTCCATAGTCATTCATATGTTGGAAGTAGGTATGAATGAAGACTGTCATGAATTGGTGAGTATATTGGCTAAAGTGTTTTAGACATATCAAAAGTTTGATACAACGTTCATGAGTGTTTATGAATAAGATATGAGCATTGGATTAAACCCTAGTAGCACAAGTATAAATAAGACCCTAAGGCTTCGAATTTTCGGCCACTTGACACCCTAGAGAGATCATAGCCGAAATTATGCCTCTCCCCTCTCTCCAATATCATCCTCTTGCTTGTGTGGTGTTTGTAAGCCATTAGAGGAGTAACATTTGTGACTCTAAGCTCCAAGAAAAGAAGATTCAAGCCATTGTTCAAGAGGTAATCATCTAGATCTGTTTTCTTATGTCAATTTCAAATCATGTATGCTAGATCTAGGGTTTGTAAGTCTTGGATAAATTGCATGTACAATAGAGAAACCTAGATCAAAGATTTAGGGTTTGCATGAGCACATAGGATGTTATTTTGTGTAAAACCCATCAGATATTTGGATATAAAATCCTCATTCATGATTCCTTGCATTGTTATGTTCTTCGTCAAGGATCATTTGAAATGCTCTTGCCTTTGGTTTTGGTAGCACATTTGGCTTTGTGGCTTCTTCTCTCCTTGGGCAGTCTTGCTTGAAGTGTCCTTCTTCACCATACTTAAAGCAGACTTCTCTCTTGGTTGTGCATTCGCTGGCATAATGACCAGTCTTTCTGCATTTGAAGTAGATAATCTCTTTAGAGCATCTCCCAATGTGCTTCCTTCTGCACTTGTGACACCATTGTGCTCCTTCTCAAGACTACAAGAACTTTCTCTTCTTGTCAGACCTTGTGGATCCTTCAAACTTTCTCTTATCGCCAACTTCAACCTTGTTGGCGACTCTTCCCTTGATCATATATTCAATAGACTTGGCAGCCTAGATAATTGCCTCTAGAGTAGGTGCCTGATGTACTGGCACCGCATACTCCCACAGAAGTCCCTTTGCGTACTTTTCAATTTTTGTCAGCTCGTCTGGGACAAGGTGCAAAGCAAACTTCATTTTGTCCGTGAAGTTATTGGTGTATTCATCGATGTACATGTTTCCTTTCCTCAAAGTTAGGAATTGGTTTTCTAGCTCGAGCATATTTTGGCTGAGCAATACTTGCACTTGAAATGCATCAAAAACTCTGCCCAAGTCAATTGCAGGGGCTCACTGGGGCTTAGAGTCTTCCCCAGGGTGTTCCACCAGCGAACAATGCTTCCTCTGAACTGACGCACTGCAAACGTGGTTTGTAGTTTACCCTTGCAACCACATGTCATGAAGGCTAATTCCATCTCCGAGATCCAATCCATAACTCCGATCATATCTTCCTTCCCAGTGAAATTCGATGGCTTGCAAGTTAGAAAATCTTTGTACTTACATCCATTCCTCTCGACTATGTCATCTTGGTTGTTCCTCCTAATAACCGGCGGATCAACTTGACCAACGATCCTATTGTAGTTTCCCTCCCCAGACCACCCATCATTTAATTCGGGTTGTTCAACAGGCATCGTAGGTTCGTCCTAATCTTGTAGCAATAATCATCTTGTCTCATCCATTTGATGATCCAAGATCATTTGGATCATTGCTAGTACCACGACCATTGTGATTGGATCAGGTGCAGTTGCTACCTCTGGTGCACGTTCAATCATAGGCCGCTGATTAACATCTCTGTTAGCATTTCCGAGTCTGGTTCAAGTTCTTACCATGTCGATTTAAACGTTCCGTGTGTAGTGACGAGAATTTAGATAAGAAATGTTTTATTTATGATCGATGAGTAAATATCCATATCGCTCTGAAAAGTAACATGTCAGTTCTAATACCGTAATCAAACGTTTAGAAATTTGAGCACATAAAATTTCCAGATCTGGTCGGCAGCAGACCATAGATCCAATCATATAATGCATATCATAAATCATTTAGCACATAAAAGCATGTTAGGCATTTTCCCTAAATAAGCTAGTGCTTGTGTCTTGTTCATGTGTATTACCTAAATTTATTAGACAGACTTCTCATGATCATCGCTTAGCAGTCTAAGTTTAAGTTTAAAAATAAATCCTTATTCCGAGTTCACTTAAACTAATGCTCTGATACCAAATGTGACATCCCCATTTTCATGGCCAGAAAATACCGATTTTATTTATACTTTGTTTAAAAACCAGAGTAACATTTTTAAGAAAAGTGTTGCGGAATTTGTTCCCCGGAAAACATGATAAATGTATTATCAAAGCATTTTCGAAGAAATGTATTTTATTCTTTTTAAAACATTTGGGATGTCATCGTCAATATAGAAACATAACCGTAAACATAACTTACATTCATTATCACTAGTGATTTATATCTCCTTCATTTTCTCAGTGTAATATAACTTCATATCGACACCTGTGATACAAATAAGTTTGAGTGGGTCAGGTTGGGAAACCTGGTGAGTACATAGGGATTTCAATCCCACAATGTTATATCATATATATAATTTAGAACTCACAAAATATATAATTTCCCCATATATATATATATATATATATATATATATATATATATATATATATATAATCAACTCTTACCCCACCCTGTTAATCCTCACAATGAGACTATCTATACTCTTGGTCATTAGATTTTACCTCTTACTCCCAAATTTAATCCATGTTCTTGGATCAATAATTGTGCCCATTCCATACTCTCAGATTAGGGAAAAATGTCTATGTCTAAATCCATACTCCCGGATTCGTGACGAATAACTATGTCCTATCCATACTCCCGGACTAAGGACAACTGACTATGTCTTAATCCATACTCCCGGATTAATGACAATTAACTACGTCCAATCCATACTCTCGGACTAGGGATAATGATTGTGTCTAATCCATGCTCCCGAATCAATGACATATTTTAAATTTCTATTCTTTATGTATATCTCACTCGTACTCATAAGAAGAGACTACCCAATATTCCTCATAATTAATTTATGTTTACTCTTTATCCTAAATCATAATATATAATCAAGTATGTTCTTTAACATGTATTTTAGGCAGCATCAAATAAATCGCACATAAACATATATATAATACTTCAATCAATACTTGTATTAAAATCATGTTCATGAAATGGACTATACACTCACTAGTTAAGGTGGTGATTCCGAACTCAGACAACACTTTGCTTCTTAAAAATAATTTCCTTTGACGAAACTTAGTATTATTACCACTAGATTTTAGTCTAATATTTATCATGACTAATTATTAGTCTTATTATTATTGTTATTATATAAGCGTTTAAACAATACGTTTCACCCACTATGTACACAAATGGTCCAGACATAAAACACCGGAGGGCAGGATCATTTTGGCATATAACACTTCTGAAATCCAACAACACTATGCTGTCCATTAAACCAGATTCCCCTTACCGCGAGTAGTTAAAAAAATATTAAAACGACACTTATACAAGTCATAATGATAGCCCAAATATTTATTATAATTTCATAATAACAATACTAATTTTAAATATAAGCTATATTTAAAATATGGTAAGCATAACTTACTTACTGGGGAGTTTTAACTAGGTGCCGAGCTTTGCAGGGGCAGAACTTCGTCACTAAATGTTTCTAAGAAAGATTCGTGCAGCGCTTCAGCGCTCACCTTACTTAATGACCTTATAGTTATATAAACACCCCAAACACTCCTTTATAATACTATTTTAAATAGATTTAACTATATTTGTACTAAACTAAAGTCGAAAGTACTCAACACTAGTCTTATAATGACCGCATCATCGATACCTTTCTAATGATATATATATATATATATATATATATATATATATATATATATATATATAAATGTGTGTGTGTGTGTGTGGGTGTGTGTGTGTGTGCGTGTGTGTGCGTATATATGATATACACTTTATTTTAATACGTAAATGTGTTATTAAAAACTATAACTCGTTCATACGAGCTCCGTTTTCGACGTTATTTATATCCACGCGTAGTTGTCGACAATATCTACAACTTTCATTTAGACGCCGTTGGCTAATTTTGAATTTATATTTTTTCGACATTTTTATAAAATTAAATATTTTTTCTGAAATCATAAGTCTCTCGTACAGACTCTATTTTTGGCATTCTTTTTCTCAAAATTTCAATTTTAAGGAGTACTATGATTTTCATTTTGGTCGCATTAGCTAAAAGTTAACCATTCTCTTCGTAGCTTTTTACGTTATACATTCGTTGTGTGCGGCTGACTTTTATATGTTATAAAAATCATATCTAATTCATACGGATTCAGATTTTGACGAAATTTATATTTTCGGGATCGGGATGATGTGTATATATATATATATATATATGTGTGTGTGTGTGTGTTTCGGCGCACTTATTTTTACGATTTACGGACAATTCGACTGGTTTTTCATATTTTATTATATTATAATAATCATGAAATATATAATATTTAAATGATTCTTCTTTATTACGTTAAATAGGTTACAATTGTTAACCCTAACTATTACTTTGGTTAAGATTATTTATCCTAAATAATCTTCTATAAAAAATCATTTTTAACGCTCATTATATCTTAATTGACTAGCCCGAATCTGCGGGTGTTACAGTTGGGCCCGTATCTTATACTTTTTTATGATTAGTAGCTAAGTGTGGGTTGGGCCCGTATCTTAGTATTATCTAAGTATGTTATGAATAGGTAGATTATGGTAACATCATGTTCCCGACTAAATTCCGAGGTTGGGCGGTGCCCGAGGAAGGTTATGTAAATGTTTCCAAACTACAGTTTGATGTTAGGTGGTACCCGAGGAAGGAATGCATGTTTATTTATACTTGTTGTCTTTGTGATATTTGTATGTTCCTGTTAGGGAGGTTAATGTGGGTGCGGTCTCGTATCTCATCACTAGCTGAGTGTAGACGGGGTTACGTGTCTCTTTATTAGCAGAGTAGGAGCGGGGCCCATGATAGGTGGGGCAATTAGACTAGCAGTTATAGTATTGTGTATGACTTTTATCTACTAGCAGGGTTATATTTTATTGTTTGTATGAGCATAGCGGGCAGGGCCTAGAGATAGGCGGGGTGAAACATCCCAAAATACGACCCAAAAATTTTTGTTGAATAATTACTAAAACACCATGATAAAATCATAAGATAAACTCGTACGTCAATATCTCACAAACAAAAGTAAAGTATTATGAGTAGACTATATCAAGACTATATCAATCACATCTATGAAAATCAAAACAACTCCCAGGACAGTTGAAGTTGTGGTGTGTGTGCGATGCCATCAACCCGAGCTCTTCCTTTTGCTTGCGGAAGTACCTGAAACCAAAACTGAAACTGTAAGCACGAAGCTTAGTGAGCTCCCCCAAACTACCACATACTATATAATACATATAAACACATACTGGGCCTTGCCCACTGCATCGGACCGAAGTCCGGAAACTGCATCGGACCAAAGTCCGGAACTAACCAGGGCCTTGCCCTCTGCATCGGATCGGGATCCGGAACTACTGAGGCCTTGCCTCCTGCATCGGACCAAAGTCCGGAACTAACTACATCAGAACGAAGTCCGGAACTGACTGCATCGGACAGAAGTCCGGAACATATTGAACATAGCATCACATAAGCATATCAACTAACATGAGTACATAGATAGCATACTACATCGAGATGTAACACGGAACACATAATACAAAATACTGTCTGAGCCACGAAGGCATCAAACATACTAGAATCTGCATCGGACCGAAATCCGGATACTACTACTAGCTGAATGGGCTGGCATTGTGGCCTTAGACCTGTTCCTACTGAAAGGAAACTCACCTCGTGATCTGGCTGCTGAGTGTGTGGCTCCGAGAACTATCTGCTGCTGCTCCTGTATCTCCCCGGCTACAAATCCACAATTACACTCAATCAAATTACTAATAACTGCATTGGGGTAAATGACTCTTTTACCCCTGGTTAAAGTCAACTCTCCTGGTCAAAGTCAACTTTACAGTTGACCTGACTCGCCGAGTTGGGCCGCCAACTCGCCGAGTCCCTACTCTCATTTCTCAACCCTGCTCGCTGCTACTCGTCGAGTATGGCATACACTCGATGAGTTCCCGCTCTATATCAACACTCAGGTCATCTGCATCCGACTCGCCGAGTCGTATGAACAACTCGACGAGTTGTTCTTGAATCATAAGAAGATTGCCTTGGACTCGCCGAGTTGTATGAACAACTCGTCGAGTCCCTCCATCACTGAGTCTGCCCTCCAACTCACTGAGTCCACTCTACCACTCACAGGTTCCCACTCGACATCACTCAAAAGGGGAAAAATCGGGACTCGCGGCTTGACTCGCCGAGTCGTTCTTCCGACTCGCCAGGTCGCATCCATGCAGCTACTCAAAACTCGATTCTGCTTGAATCCAGCGTCTAAAACTTATAGATCTGGACTTCCTTAGTTCGATTAACACGTAAAGATTCTATCTTTACATGTACATAAGCATCCAAGAAGATAATAAGGTTCAAAAAGCATGATAAAGGCTCGATCTAGGGTTCTCATACAAAGCAACTTCAAAAAGGCAATAGATCTGGGCTCTACAACTCCCAAATGAACAGATCTAAGGATATCTCGACCTATTAAGGCATCCAATCAACTATAAGGTTGGAAAAAAATACATCAAACTAACCCTAGAAATGTTCTAATGGAGATTTTAAGCATGAACAGGAGGATTCCGAGAAATACCTCAAAGAACTCTGATTTTGACCTTGGATCTTTGCTCTGCACCTCTTCTCTTTGTTCCTTTCTTCTTCTTCTTCTTCAAGCCTTCAAGAATCCACACAAAGACACTTCAATCAATCAAGGGATGGGTTTAGGGTTTCTCACATCTCTCTGAGGTGAAGGAGGCGAGTTTGGGGCTGATAAGGTGGTTTAAATAGGGTGCAAACCCGGAGATTTAGGGTTTCAACCTGGCAGGCCGACTCGCCGAGTCCCGAATATGGACTCGCCGAGTCGCCGATCTATAAGCTGATCAACAACGTGACCCTACTCGACGAGTCGGGACATAGACTCGCCGAGTTCCTCTACAAACTTCAAAAATAAATACTAAAAAGCAACATACCAGAGACGGGTCGTTACACGGGGCTTGGTAGAAACAAATCTGTATGCTGAGCGGGGCTCCATACCAAGTGGGACCTGATGCCGGCTTCGTCCGATGCCGGGAGGGGCCCGATGTAGCAGGCTAAGCCCAATGTATGTTTTTATGTGCTTATGTGTATTGTATGTGGTAGCTTGGGGAGACCCGCTAGGCTTCATGCTTACAATTTTCAATTTTAGTTTCAGGTACTTCCGGTAGCAAGGGAAGAGCTCGGGATGATTATAGTGCACACACCATTTTTTAGCCTGGGATGTTTTTACTCTGATATGTTTTAACAGATATTTATGATAACTTGAGATACATAACTTATGATTTTTATATGATGTTTGACTACTGTGGTTTTGTTTATAAATTAAAACGAATTTTTTGGATCGTATTTTTGGGATGTTAGATGTGGAGTGATCTACTAAGCACTTCCGCAACTGAGAGACATGAATGGTGTTGTGGATCTTACTAAGCTCGGTTGGAAGATCCAGTCGATATGCAAGTCGGCCCTCCTGGGCCAATACCTTGAACTGACCAATATATCTAGGGCCCAACTTTCCCCGCTTCCTAAACCGGATGACAACTTTCCAAGGTGAGACCTTCAAGAGGACCATATCTCCTACCTGAAATTCCAGGTTTGAATGACATCTGTCGGTGTATCTCTTCTTCCGAATCCGGGCGGTCTGGAGTCCAGTCCATACCTGTTGGATCTTCTCCATCGTCTTGAGTGCCACTTCGGTACTCCCCATGACCCTTTATCCGGCCTCACCCCAACATATTGGGGTTCTGCACTTCCTACCATAAAGCATCTCGAAGGGAGGATAGTCGATGTTGGTGTGGTAGCTATTATTGTAGGAAAACTCTGCCAAGGGAAGGTAGGTATCCCAGCTACCACCGAAGTCTAAAATGCACGACCGAAACATATCCTCCAAGGTCTGGATTGTCCACTCACTCTGACCATCCGTATGCAGGTGAAAAGTCGTGCTAAAGTGCAGAAGAGTACCCAACTCGTCACAAAATTTCTTCTAGAATCTAGAAGTGAACAGTACATCTCGGTCGGAAATCACTGAAACTGGCACCCCGTGCTGGTTACTACTTCCCTGATGTAGATGTGAGCCAGCTTGTCGGCATAAATGCTCTCTGGATCGGAATAAAATGGGCACTCTTGGTCAACTGATCCACAATGACCCAAATCGAATCCACTCATTGTGCAGTCCTGGGAATCTTTGTGATAAAATCCATAGTAATATCCTCCCATTTTCACATAGGGATAGCCAACAGTTACGTCTAGCTGTGAGGTCTGGGGTGCTCGACCTTGACCTTCCTGCAGGTCAAGCACCGCTCAACATACCAGGATACATCCCACTTCATGCAGGGCTACCAATAATCAGGATAAAGATCTCTATACATCTTAGTTGCCCCGGGATGGATGGAAAATCTGGACGTGTGCACCTCCTCCATCAGAATCTGGAGCACACCTCCCACGTATAGAACCCACACTCTACGATGGAGTGTCAATGCCCACGGTTATCATATTCGAAGGAGGAAATCTGGCCCACGATATGCTTACTCTTCCGGTGTTCCTCCTTCATAGCCTCCTACTGGGCCTCCCGGATCCGCTCCAAAAGCGGAGTCACTACTGCCATCCTTAGGCAGATAGCTCTAATTGGGGCTATGAATGCCTTGCGGCTAAGTGTATCGGCCACAACATTGGCCTTCCCTGGGTGATAGAGGATCTCACAATCGTAATCGTTCACCACGTCCAACCATCGCTGTTGTCTCATGCTCAGATTTTGCTGGTCCATCAGATACCTCAAGCTCTTGTGGTCCGTGTAAATGGTACAACGGACCCCATAGAGGTAGTGTCGCCAAATCTTGAGGTGGAAAACAACTGCCCCCAACTCCAGATCATGTGTCGGGTAATTCGCCTCATGAGGCTTCAGCTGCCTCGAGGCATAGGCAATGACGTACCCCCTCTGCATCAACACTACGCCAAAACTCGAAATGGACACATCACAATATACTACAAAATCCTCAACGGCGTACAACCTCTGCCTTAGAGTCTCGAATGCTGCCTACTACTCAGGCCCCCAACGAAAGACAACAATCTAATTCGTCAGTCGAATCAGGGGTACCGCTATCTTGGAGAAACCATGGATGAATCTCTGATAATAACCTGCTAAATCGAGGAAAATACGAATCTTAAATGGAGACTTCAGAACCTCCCATCTCATCACGGCCTCCACCATGGCCGGGTCGACCAAAATACCGTTCTGGTAATCGCCAACAAGATGCTATGGACTTTCGTAGCATCACACTTATGGGCCTCAAAGGCATTGATCTCACCAGCAATGGAAATGATGAGGTTGATTTCCTTCAGCTTTTCATCGAGGACATACTCTTTGTCTTCATATGGCCATTCAGATATTGCGGATCCAATCATTGAAATAGGACCCATCAAATATCACTCTCCCACACAAGTTCATGATGAGAACGAGCCAGAGGAATTTGAGCCGGAGGCGTTGTTGTTGACGTTCGACATCTGAAATAGAAAAAGACAAAGTTTGATTAGAAATGAATTCCAACTAAACACCCAAATGAGAAATTAGGGCTAGAATCCAACAACATTATTTACAAATTAGAAGAGGGATACAGTAATCTAACATGCAAATAATTTGAAGGTAAGTGAATGACGATTCACTAATTCTCCACCATGAAAAATGAAAAAGAGATTAAGTTTTAAATGTATTGAAAACTCCTAGTTCTTTTGTGATTCATTGAACTTTTCAATGGTATGTTTAAATCTCGATATGCGCATCAAGTTAGTGACTGGGATGCCAAGTATCACAAAGCAGGTTTGAATAACCATGAAAATGTACATGGTGCGCTCATTGTTACAGTCACCTATTCAATGTTGCGGTTAACCACACACGCTCCATTGAACTATAACAAACAATGATTCACCCTTTTCCACCTTTCCTTAGAGCCCAATTAGTGTGCCGGTAAACCACACACGCTCCAACAACGTCTTAGCAAGGGTATAAAGTGTAATTTCATGGAATTACATCAATTTCACTTTTTGCCTAAAGTAACTAAGATTGAGAATTTTTTGAAAATCATTTAGTTACTTTTTTAAATTCATTATACTTTTAATGAGGAAAGGGTTTCCCTATCCTACCCGTTCGGTTAACGACCCTCCACCAATCAACGACGTGGTGGGTGAGAGTGAATATCCATTAAGCGGCTATTTTATAGGCCATAACCTTATACCCCCCCCCCCCTTATAGATTTAGCTTCGTGAATGAGGCCTACTAACGGTACGACTAACATTTAAGTTATATATATATATATACATATATATATATATATATATATATATATATATATATATATATATATATATATATTAGTCTTATAATATTATAAAGTATAAACCCTAATCAATTTCACCTAATCAATCATATTCACAAGATAATTCATCAATTAATTTAAATAATAAAATATTATCATATAAGGAGCTAATTATTCAAAAAATTGGAATTATCTTTTGTTTTTGTAAAGATAATCATAAAACATCAATAATATTCGGATTTTATTAGTCAAAAACGATTTAGGTAACTATCCTTCAGCAAAATAGCAAGAAATCTTACAAATCCCTCTGTCTGACGCTCCGACTCACTGAGTCACTAACTAGACTCGCCGAGTTGGACTGACTCGCCGAGTGCAGCTAGTAACTCGCTGAGTCAGGCCAGGCAGAAGGCAGAAAAACGATTTTCAGAGAGGATGAACAAGCAAGACATCAATACAAAAGAAACCAATCATGGCTCTGATACCACTGATGGGTTTTACACAAAATAACATCCAATATGCTCATGCAAACCCTAAATCTAGCATACATGATTCGAAATTGACATAAGAAAAAAAATCTAGATGATTACCTCTTGAACAATGGCTTGAATCTTCTTGTCTTGGAGCTTAGCGTCACAAATATCACTCCTCTAATGGCTTACAAACACCACACAAGCAAGAGGATGATATTGGAGAGAAGGGAGAGACATAATTTCGGCTATGATCTCTCTAGGGTGTTAAGTGGCCGAAAATTGGAAGCCTTAGGGTCTTATTTATACTGGTGCTGCTAGGATTTCTGTCTAAACCCTAATCGACAGCTTAGGATTTAAGCAATCCAAGGAAGCTTCTGGAATAAGGCCCTTATGGCCTAAATTATGGGTGGACACATCCAAATTTCGTCCATGCCTAGTCCAAGAGGCTCCTCAGCCCAATACTTAACTATTACACATTTGATAGTTTAAGTCCCCGATATTTAATTAATTTCTTTTAGCCACATAAGTAATTCTTAATTAATTCTTGTCTAATATTAGTTAAACCATATGATTTCTCCTTTAATATATTATTCATATAAAATATTAATAAACCATGTTAACCTCTCTATTCATAAATTACCTTATCAAGTTGCTTTGGTGAAGGAAACCAAAAAGGACCATGCACAACCAGGTCAAGTACTTTTCAAATATAGTTCCAGGCTTAGACACTAGTCCAACCAGATCAAGATGTGAAGTAGCCGTACAGATATTATCATATGATGTAGGCTATTAGAGCCATAGTCTAGGGTGAACTTGAACACCTATGTAATCGTTTCAAGGAATAATATAAACCCTTTGTTTTGCTATAGGATGGGTTAAGCTATTGTGTGATTTTCTTGTACGGTGACTTGGAAAACTGCGCAGACAATACTTGGGACGAGTATGAGTAGGTGTGAATGGTAGTAGAGGCCTATACTATCTAAAGCACAGGACTCGCACTTGGATCAGGGAAAGTCACGAGGTTACCAAGGCACTAGTAATTGATTCTGTTTTGTTCATGTCTGTCGTTACCGTCGTTTCGGTAATTACTAAGAAGATGATTGTTAATCTCACCCTAGTGGTCATATCAAACCGAGTCCGACTAAGATGAATATGTTACATGGTTCCAAGAACCAAGATCGATGTAGCATCTAACTTAAGTTAGAAGATTGAAGTGAAAGATAATCGAAGCGATCAATAGAAGTATCACAACCGTTGCTAAAGTAAGAAGATTGTAGCTAGATGTGCTACATGCTAGAATGTGATTATATCACATTAGATCCTAAAGGAAGGTATATTTCATTCTGGAATTGGACTCTAAAAGACCAAAGTCTAAGCGTTGCATCATACGATGAGATCTCATTAGAATATGTCCCATCGGCCTGTTACAACAATCGAAGTAAAGAACTTATCTTAATTTAAGTCTGTTTAAGAAAGAGCAGGAGTCTCCAATAAGGACCGAGTTTGTAACTCGAAGGTTAAGAATGAAAGTCCAACATAGGATAAAGAGTGTGTGCAAGATTGCGCACCGCCAACAGTCAAGGAGTCCTAGGGTTAGATACTCATTTGAAAGACATAAGAGTTACGCTTACCACCTAGGATGGATAGGAAATGAACGGAGTCATTATACAAGCCCTGTTTTTTTTTGATGATTCTGGGAAGTAATCATCCTAAGGGGGAGATAAATGTATCACTCGTAGATTTGGGCTAGACAATTAAGACATAATAAGCGTTAAAAATGAATTTTATAGCAGATTATCTAGCATAAATAATCTTAACCAAAGTAAAAGTTAGGGTTAACAATTGTAACCTATTTGACGTAATAAAGAAGAATCATTTGAATATTATACGTTTCATGATTATTATAATATAATAAAATAGGAAAATCAGTCGAATCGTCCGTAAATCGTAATAATAAGTGCGCTGAAACATATATATATATATATATATATATATATATATATATATATATATATATATATATATATATATATAGGAAGTACATGTCGTCCCGATCCTGAAAATATAAATTTCGTCAAAATCCGATTCCGTATGAATTAGATATGATTTTTAAAGATATAAAAGTTAGTCGTGCACAACGAATGTATGACGTAAAAAGCTATGAAGGGAATGGTTGACTTTTAACTAATGCGACCAAAATGAAAATCGTAGTACTCCTTAAAATAGGAATTTTGAGAAAAAGAATGCCAAAAACGTAGTCTGTACGAGAAAGTTATGATTTTAGCAAAATTATTTAATTTTTTTAAAATATCGACAAAAATATAAATTC
Source organism: Lactuca saligna (assembly GCF_052625555.1). Taxonomy (NCBI): domain Eukaryota; kingdom Viridiplantae; phylum Streptophyta; class Magnoliopsida; order Asterales; family Asteraceae; genus Lactuca; species Lactuca saligna. The sequence goes on along the minus strand of NC_136424.1, from coordinate 40,233,703 downwards.
AAAATTAGCCGACGAAGTCTAAACGAAATTTATATACTTGTCGATAGCTACGGTTGTATATAAAGAACGTCGAAAACAGAGTTCGTATGAACGAGTTATAATTTTTAATAGCACATTTACGTATTAAAATGAAGTATAAGTCATATATACATACACACACACACACACACATATATATATATATATATATATATATCATTAGAATGGTATCGATGATGCGGTTGTTATAAGACTAGTGTTGAGTACTTTCGACATTAGTTTAGTACAAACGTAGTTAAATCTATTTAAAATAGTATTATAAATGGCCGTTTAGTTGTTTATGTAACTATAAGGTCATTAAGTAACTTAGATGGTAGTTTTTGAAAATTCAATTACTATAAATAAGAGCCTTTAGCTCTCATATTTCTTGCACCATTCTCTTGATTCAAGAGTCTTTCTCTTCTTATCCCCTGAGCATTTCGGTCCCTCATGATTCGATTTCTCTTTCTGTAGTTTTAGTATAGTAAGGTGAGCACTGAAGCGTTGCACGAATCTTTCTTAGAAAGATTCAGCGATGAAGTTCTGCCCCTGTAGAGCTCGACTCCTAGCTAAAACCCCCTTGTAAGTAAGTTATGCTTACCATATTTTAAATATAGCTTAGATTTAAAATTAGTATTCTTATTATGAACTTATAATAAATATTTGGGTTATTATTATGACTTGTATAAGTGTCGTTATAATATTTTTTTTAACTACTCGCGGTACAGGGAATCTGGTTTAAAGGGTCGCATAGGGTTGTTGGATTTCAGAAGTGTTATATGTCAAAATGATCCTGCCCTCCGATGTTCTTTGTCTGTCTCCTGTCTGTACATAGTGGGTGAAAGTATTGTTTAAACGCTTATATAATAATAACAATAATAATAAGATTAATAATTAGTCACGATAGATATTAGACTAAAATCTAGTGGTAATAATACTAGGTTTCGTCAAAGGAAATTATTTTTAAGAAGCGAAGAGTTGTCTGAGTTCGGAATCACCACCTTAACAAGTGAGTGCATAGTCCCTTTCATGAACATGATTTTAATACAAGTATTGATTGAAGTATTATATATATTTTTATGTGCGAGTTATTTGATGTTGCCTGAAATACGTGTTAAAGAACATACCTGATTATATATTATGATTTAGGATAAAGAGTAAACATAAATTAATTATGAGGAATATTGGGTAGTCTCTTCTTATGAGTACGAGTGAGATATACACAGAGAATAGAACTTTAAAATATTTCATTGATCCAGGAGCATGGATTAGATACAGTAAATGTCCCTAGTCCGAGAGTATGGATTGGACATAGTTAATTGTCATTAATCCGGGAGTATGGATTAAGACATAGTCAGTTGTCCTTAGTCCGGGAGTATGGATAGGACATAGTTATTCGTCACTAATCCGGGAGTATGGATTTAGACATAGACATTTGTCCCTAATCCGAGAGTATGGAATGGGCACAATTATTGATACAAGAACATGGATTAGATTCGGGAGTAAGAGGTAAAATCTAAGGACCGAGAGTATGGATAGTCTCGTTGTGAGGATTAACGAGGTGGGGGGAAGAGTTGATTATATATATGGGGAAGTTATATATTTTGTGAGTTCTAAATTATATATATGATATAACATTGTGGGATTGAAATCCCTATGTACTCACTAGGTTTCCCAACCTAACCCACTCAAACTTATTTGTATCATAGGTGTCGATATGAAGTTACATTACACCGAGAAAATTAAGGAGATATAAATCACTAGTGATAATGAATGTAAGTTCTGTTTACGCTTATGTTTCTATATTGACGATGACATCCCAAATGTTTTAAAAAGAATAAAATAAATTTCTTCGGAAATGCTTTGATAATATATTTATCATGTTTTTCTAGGAATAAATTTCGCAACACTTTTCTTAAAAATGTTACTCTGATTTTTAAACAAAGCATAAACAAATCGGTCTTTTCTGGCCGTGAAAATGGGTATGTCACACTAGCCCACACTTAGCTACTCTACACGGGGGGAGATTGGTGCCTTTGACCCATTCCTACAGTAGAAAAATCACCTCACAAAGCTGACTGCAGAATCCCACATATGAAGCTCTGGCTCTTAACTGGCAGATCCCCGAACTGTTGATCTCTCGACTCCCCGAGTTGTCATTACCCACATAATACATAGTCAAGAACCGATAATCCTTCTTAGGTTAAAATAACCATTTTACCCCTAGTCAAAGTCAACATTCATGCCAAAGTCAACGCTTGGTCAAAGTCAAAGTCAATACCCCGAGTTGACTCATCAACTCGCTGAGTTCTATAAAGCAGAAACCATGAAATCATGATCCAACTCGTCGAGTCATCCCCCCAGACTCGCCGAGTTCCCGTGCAACTCGTAGTTGTGACAAAACGAGTCAACTCATCGAGTCCCTTCACAGACTCATCGAGTTCTACCTTAAACTGGATCGGGACATAACGACTCAACTCGTCGAGCTCATTTATGGACTCGATGAGTCCCTCTGTCTGTTTGGGCCATCTTAACAGATTAAGCCTCTCTGTCTGTTTGGATTCATCGAGTTCTACCTTAAATTAGATCGGGACATAACGACTCAACTCTTCGAGTTCCTTTATGGACTCGATGAGTCTCTCTATCTGTTTATGCCATCTTCACATATTAAGCCTTTACTCTCTATATCCAAACTCCATACTTCTTCTACATAATAAGAGTACCCTCTTAAGGGTAAAGTTTCCAACTATACCCGTTAATAGTCCTTCTTAATGGGTTTAGCTCAAAACCTGGTTCTTTAGGACAGATCTTTGTCCAAAAGCCATAATACTCCAAACCAAAGCATGAAAACCGAGATCTAGCTCCTAGACACCAAATGAACACGTAAAGCTCCTAACTTTCCTTCCATGCACGACCCTTTGGGGCTTAAAAGGCCAAAAGAACACCTTGAAGCTTGCATTTGGCGTCAATGGTCATAAAGTTTGCACCTTTATGCCATGAAACCCCTTCTAGACACCAGATCTGAAAGGTAAGTCACTTGGGACGTCCATTTCCCAAGGACTAAGCTTATTGGACTAAAACCCCCCATAAAGTAAAAGAAGATATCTATCAAGCTACTAAGCAAGGTTGAGACTTTCTTACCAGAAAAAGGAGAGGATGAGGTGTTGTTTCTGGATCTAATAACTCTCTTCTAAATTTCCAAGCTTCTCCTCTTCTTCACAAGCTTCAAATACCCAAAGTTCACTCAAAATGGCTCAAAAAATCACACAAGGCTCTAAGGTTTTGTGGATTAGGGTTTGGGACTTGGAGGCTGCAAATAAGGCCATAAAGTGGGGATTAAGATGCTTAAATAGAGTGCAAAACCCCGAAAATAGGGTTTCACTCTGGCAGACGTACTCACCGAGTTGAGGGCTCTCAACTCGTCGAGTAGATTGCTTAAAACCCATATCTATTTCTTATTCCTACTCGTCGAGTTATCTACCTTGGACTCGATGAGTTGACCTTCAATTTGCATATTATCCTTCCTTAAGTAGCCTCCTAGTTTCCGGGTGTTACACCGTAGTGGTGCCTTTAGAGGGTATTCACGTGTATGACAGTCTGAACTACATCGAGAGACCAGTAGCCATTATCGATAGGAAGACGAAGGATCTGAATAACAAGAGGGTAGAGTTGGTGAAGGTGCAATGGAAACACCGCAAGAGCTTGGAATGGACATGGGAATTGGAGAATGAGATGAGGGAGCACTACCCAGAGCTATTTCCAGGCGTAGCAGACTTCGAGGACGAAGTCTGAAATAAGTAGGAGAGATTTGTAACACCCGATTCCTGGTATGTATTTAATTCTCAATTTGTCCATTATTATATAGAAACTCGAAAATTTGGAGGCCACAAACTCGTCGAGTGGAGATGGATTTGGACACAGGTTGTGAATTCTATTCGATGAGTCGAGAAGCCTTAACTTGGCGAGTAGGACTGTTAGAATGAAACCCTAATTTTCAGTGTTTTACACCCTATTTAAACACCTTAAGTTGGCCTCATTTACAGCCTCCATTGTCCCAAAACCTAGCCACAAAACCCTAATCCACTTTTGAAAATTTTGAACCATTTTGTGCATTCTTTGTGATTTTGAAGAAGAGGATACTTGAAGAAGGAGCTAGGACGTGTAAGAGAAGAGTAGATCTAGAAGTTGAGCTTCATTTCTGGTTCATCTGAGGTTTAAAGCTCCTACCTTGCTTATAGTATATTTAGATCTAGTTTTAGGATGTTTTCTCCATATTTTGGTCCAAAAATGTTGGTCTTTGGGACGTGGACGTTCTATAGGGGAAAACCTTTCAGATTTAGGGTCTATAGGGGAGTTCATGGCATAAAGGTGCCAACTTTATGGCCATGGAAGCCCCATGCAACTAGTAGACCATATTTTTGGCCTTTTGAGACAAGAAGTCTGTTGAGAGAAAAACTTTGAGACACACTTGAACAAACGTTAGAACAAGTATATTGCGGAATAGTTAATATCGAGGGACCTAGAAGCTCAACAATAATATTTAGAGTTAGATGGTTAGATAGTTAGTTGCGGGAAAGTAAAGAAATGGAAATGACAACAATTGTTATATCAAGTATACACTTAAGCTGATTCATAACGAGGAATGTATTCAAACCAAGTTAATAAGTGAGATCAAACTTAGTGATTAAGTCTCAAAAGACTTGCTCCGAAGAGAGATTGTAATCGATTATGAGAGTAAAAAGAGTGAGTAAGAGAGATAAAAAAAAAAGATAACTTCAGGGATTACAATTCAGAGTTAGATGCGTGTCTGTTTTAATACAAGAGAATGAGCTCTATTTATAGAGAATCATGAAGTACACTAGATTACATCTCTAAGAGTAGCCATGCAAGGCATGCTGGACAATAGAGAGTATTACAAAAAGACAAATAAAGTAATCTAGTAAAGAGACCGCGGTAGGTAGAGACTGCGGTAGTGATTGCTGATGAAGAAGCTTGACTGCGGGGGCTTGATGATTGCGGTAGCTGAAGTTCAAGAGGGTTACTTTTTATGATTTAAAAATTCCCCCCTAAGTGACCTCTTTATGCCGTTAAAAAAAAAGTGACCTCTTTAACTTTTGATCAGCTATCAAGTTTAAGAAATTTGATCAGGATCCACCAAAACTTCCTGATGTTCTCCAACCAGATGATTCTTCATAAGCTCTCGAACTTGACTTCTGTAGCAGTGTGCTTTGATTTTTCAACTGCGTTTTGGCAGATATCAAGTTGCTTCCTGGTGAGGTGATGCATGGTAGTCATAGGAATGAAGTATTTGACATTATCGGTCTTCCTTTTGAAAATGACTCCAAGTTCAGGGTAGTTGGTTGCACCTAAGGATCTTTCTTCATAGCCTTCGGCAGGCATTGGTGCGGGTTCAAGTGGTGGTAGATTAAATTTCTTGGCAATGGTGGGGTAGATCTCTACGTCGATTTTAGCAAAATCACAGACTGTTTCCTTCAAGAATGTATTAGCCCTTTCAAGTGCAATCTTCATTTTCGGGTGCTTTTCAGACTTGTGTTGGAACACCTTTGCAATGAGAAAGACTTCTTCCAGATTCATATAAGGGAAGATAGTTTGCGTGTGGACACAATCGTGTTCCCTTCTAGTCAGAGTGTATTGGATGAAGTCAACCTTCATGAACTTCCTGATTTTGTAGTTCTTGACTGCGGATGGTCTATCGTTAGACATATTCTTAATGGTAGAGGCATGCTTAGCATAAAAAAGACTAAGTCTCTCAAATTCCATTGGCAGTCTTTTGAAGTCTGGAAGGTTGCGGCCGAACTGCTCAAATACTGTGAAGTATCTAGCATTTGGAGAGATTGGGACATCCCAATAGCCATCCAGAGGGGGTTCCGCATAGGTGAGGTGAGGAGTGTAATCATCATCAAACAGTCTGCGGTGAGGATTAATCCAAGAATTTATCAAGGACTCATCCATGATAGTATCAAAACCACATTCTCTCCATATGAGCTCAGCAAGTTTGACTGCCTTCCAATCTTTTTTCCTTTGGGTGGTGGCAGGTGAGTCATTTGAGCTAGGAGAAGACATGTGATCCGCAAGATTTTTGAAGTGAGGGCGAGCCTTTGGTTTCTTAGGAGTGTTTTCCTCTTGCGGTGGAGAGTTATGAGGTGGAGTATGATGAGATGGTTGCGGTGAAGGTATCTTTTTTGTAGAGATAGGGGGAGTTTGATGTTGTGAGATGGAGTGATTGGAGTGATGGAATTATTCTTTACTTCCCCCTCTTGAGGAGTTCAGACCAGGAGCCTCCTCAAGCCATTGTAGAACGCCATCAACTTTAGCAAAAACTTCTTGGAATTGAGCTTTGTGGGCTTCGGCCAGTTGTTGATTGTTGGGGATGGTGGGATTGAGGAGTATCTTGTGAATTTCATTGGTGAGATGAAGGATTTCGGGACCATAGAAATTTGTCGACATGGATCGCTGCAGGCGGTTGATTGTATCTTGAAGGACTGAGATTGTGGACTCATAGGCAGTGTGAGTCTCAACAATCAACTTTTCAGTGTGGGAGGCTAGATCTGCAACAACTGCTTGAAGATCTTTCTTGATTGCGGTTACCTCAGAGATGAGGCGTTCCGCAGCAGCCATGAAGTCTTTGTGATCTGTCTGTCGATTATTGTCAAGGGACCGGATTCCCATTTCAAACTTCAGTAAGACACGCTCAGCATCCAATATCTCACGTGTTTGCAGGTGTTCAATTCGTTCGATCAACGACTGCGGTCTAGGGATATCTTCTGATTGCGGTTGGGTTGGCTTGACCGCAACAAGGATTTGATCAACCTTTGCTTGTAAACTTAAAAATTCTTTCGTAGTGAGAGTATTCTTCTTCTTTTTCTTCTTCTCCTTGGGATTTGAAGTTGAATGATGAGAGCCACTGGATTCTTCTTCTTCATCAAACATCATAAGGTCATCATCAGAAGGAGAAGGTTTGTTTACCTCTTGCAGATCAGCATCATCAAATCCGAAGGTGGGAGCAGAGCTCACTTCGATTTCATGTCCTTTGTCTTGTGATACTTGAATAGTGGGAGTGGGAGGAAACTTTGCAAGAACAACATGAAATTTGATCTTCATGTGTGTTCCTTCATCCTTCTCCTTAAATTTGCTTTCAACTTTAAATCGAGGCATGATAAACATCATCTCATATTTAGGAAAATCCATCTAGCCTACATATGTATTTGTGACAATGTAACTCTGCTTGCGCTTTTTCTCAAATCACCATTATTCAAGCCCGGAGGGTCACTGGCCCTTTGAGGCATAATATGTGACATCCCCATTTTCACGGCCAGAAAAGACCGATTTTGTTTATGCTTTATAAAAATTAGAGTACTTCTTTTCATAAAAATGTTGCGGAATTTGTTCCCAGAAAAATATGATAAATACATTATCAAAATATTTTCGAAGAAACATATTTTATTCATTTTAAAACGTTTGGATGTCATCGTCAATACATAAACATAATCATAAACAGAACTTACATTTATTTACACTAGTGATCTACATCTCTTTAATCTCTCTGTGTAATGTGACTTCATATCAACACCTTTGATATAAATAAACTGAGTGGGTTAGGTTGGGAAACCTGGTGAGTACATAGGGTTTTCAACCCACAATAATATAATTATTATGTTTAAACAATCAAACAATCAACCCAATTACCCATCCCCATTATCTTCTTTAATCTTAAGGATCTACCCTAAGAATCAGCTATTCCTCGTTCATTCATTCCTAAGGATCATCCTAAGGAATCGGCACAAAGTCCATCGTTGCCACAGTTTACACAACGGGCACTAAGTCTGCATAGTCGCTAGGGTTTAGGCATCAAGTCTGCATGATCACCAAGGTTTAGGCATCAAGTCTGCATGATCACCAAGGTTTAGGCATCAAGTCTGCATGATCACCAGGGTTTAGGCATCAAGTCTGCATGATCACCAGGGTTTAGAGTACACCGGGTGAACACATCGTTCACAACACCTACAGGTTGCGAGCCTGATAGTGTTCCACTGGACTGTCTAGAATAGTCTGTGGTTGTCATCCATTCTCTGCTGCATGACGGGGCCATCATTTGGGAAAAAAGCTTCTCACATCTTCCACCTCTCACCCTCACCTCGTGGTCTATAACACCTCTCAACTCATCATTCAACTCATATTCCATCTATTATATCTACCCATGTTTACCCCAATATTATCGTAGATATAAAATACATATACAATTTAAATAATTTAAAACATGTATAAAATCGTTCATTTAGCATAGACAACAAGTACTCAGATAATATGCACACATAGCATGTAATTTATATAAAATACTTCATATCTATGTGTAAGATGAAAGTAACTATGCACTCCCAACACGTAATTTATATTAAATATTTTATATCTATGTGTAAGATGAAAGGGACCATGCACTCACTTGAAAAGGTGGTGATTCCGAACTCAGATAGCGCTTCGCTTTTTGAAAACAAATAATTTCCTTCGACGAAACCTAGTATTATTACCACTAGAGTTTAGTCTATTATTCCCCGAAACTAATTAATAGTCTAGCTATTATTACTATTATATAACCGTTAAATAATACTTATGTAACCCATAATAATAGCCTAATTACTTATTATATGTTCTTAATAACGTTAATATAATTAAATAAAAACTATATTAAAAATAGCGTAGGCGTAGCTCACTTACAGTGGGTTTTATAGAAAACTAGGCTTTGCTTGGAGCAAAATTCCCGTGCGGAAAATCTCTTCTTCTCGGAGCCGTCGAGCACTCAGGGGTTTCCGCCTTGTGCTAGGGAGGTTCCCTAGGCTTTTAGGGGGATTTCGGGGCTAGAGAGAGGTTATAGAGAGAGAGTAAAGAGAAGAAAGAAGGAGAAATGTGTGAAGAAAATGGGGGTGGGAGAGGTTCTATTTATAGGGTGAAAATGGCTGAACTTGGTGTCACATGTCACCATCTACTGGCAAGACTTGGGGAGAAAGTAATGGCCAAGATTGTGCCACATCACCTATTTTCGCACAACACACTTCCGACTTCTAAAATCCGTAACTTTCACATACGACCTCCGTTTTTGACATTATTTATATCCACGCTTAGGTAAAAATAATATCTACAACTTTCATTTTGACTCCGTCGGCTAATTCTCGACCGATCTTAAATTTAACAGTACTAGGCGTTTAGACTGTTAAATGACCGCGAAGAATTCGTAACTCCTTCATACGGACTCTGTTTTCATCTGTCTTTTTACTGTTAATTTCCTATTAATGAGATATTCAACTCTTATTTAAGTCATGTAAGCCAAAAACCGCTCGAACTAAAATTCGAGTTTCGGTTCGTGCACTACTAAGCCGAATCTTAGAAAAATCATAACTTCTTCATACGAAGTCAGATTTGGGCGTTCTTTTTATGGATTTTCTCGGTTTAACATATTCTACGACTTTCGTTTCGATCAATAAGGCTAAAAATTCCTCCATCATAAAATCACTATTTACGCTTCCCAGTGCCGTGCAGATTCAGTCACGAAACTTCAACGGGTCATAACTTCTTCGTTATAACTCGAATTTCGACGCTCTTTATATGTACGGAAACCTTGTGAAATATTCTACAACTTGGTTACGATTATTTATTCTAAATAATATATTGTCGAAAAGTCATTTTCGACCCCTATTACCTCTAAATTGACTAGCCCGGATCTACGGGCGTTACATAATACTTTGTATCATTCTCATTTTCTCAACCTCAGCCTCTGCCTCTACTTTCTTTTCCTCTTTGGATTTTTCAATCAGAATATCTTTACCTTTTGATTCTGAACCAACTCAACGACATCATCTCTAGGCTTGGAAGCACTTCCACCAATGTCTCCAGTTTTACCAATCACAATTCCTTTCGGTTTCGTGATTGGCACAGTTGTTACAACTGTTGAAGTGATTTGACCAGCTGTTGCCATTATCGGTTTTGTTGTTCGGATTTTCGAAGAAAATAACCTCCCCACTACTTTTGAATCCTCTCCTCCAGTCTTTGAACATGCAAATATGTTTTCTCCCCCTTGCACCCCTGTGCTAGCAGGTGGGGCATAAGTAGTTGGAAGAAGACTGGAGATGCATGACAAAGGGGATAGGTGTTGAACAAGTAATTCTTCAAATTTAGAATTTTTTTTGGATCAGATCTTCTAAAGATAGCAAAGACAAAGTAGGCTTTGAAGATAGACTTTTAAGCTCCTTCAAGAGTTCGAACACCTCCAAAAAATTCTTGTTATCGTTAGTTAAAAGCTGAGTAATCTGAGGGCTCAGACTTTCGTATAACTTTGCAAATTTTGTAACTGCCTCATAAATAATATCCACCTTTTTGTTGATGGAATCAAACTCAGTTCGAACAACCGATATTTTTTCTCCATGTCTTCGCGTAGTTCCTGAAGTTTGAAGTTTACATCTTCTCTCACCTTCTTTACATCTTGAACAAATAACACATGCCTCTCTTTTGCAACCATCTTCAATGATTTCAAGTCAGATGCAAATCCAGACTTCTAAGAATTCACTCGTAATTCATTATTTTGATCGCAATGATCAATCTTCTCCAACAAACGAGACTCTGAATATTTCAACATTCCAGAGACTTTTGTGGTTAATCTTCCTTCAAGTAAGGACAACATGCCATCAACTTCAAGATTTGATACATAATGAACTCCACCAAGATCAACTAGAGATTGAATAATCGAATTGAGCTTCGTATTCAAGATTTTGAACTGTTTCATCGTCATTAGCATATGATCTGGGAAGTCTGTTTCCTCATCATCAAACTCTAGATTCTCAAAGGTTCCTCCAAAACCTTCAGACTCATTTTCCGTATCCATGAATGAATCTTTTATCGGAGAAGTAGTGGTTGGTGGATCAGTTGATTGTGAAGGAAAAAGAGTTGTGAAAGGTTGTGAAAGAATGTTTGCAAAGGTTGGAGAATCAGTTGTGGATGTTATAGGAACAATGAGAGTAATCTGTGGAGGTAAAGAAATGGAAGAATCGGAAACAACACTCAAAGGGTTACCTTTTGCTGCTTTATTCGAATCGTCATCTCCCATGATGACATTTGTATCCATTTCAGATATGTTTACAGGGATGTCTGAAGTTCGTGCCTCCACAGTAACTATTTTGGCAATCGAAGCTTCGGGTGGTGTACTAACAGAAGTATCCAGTTTAGAAGAATCTTTAATCAAAGCTTCCTCAGATGTCTCGGGAATAATCTCACCCTCATATGCAGTAGACTCTGATGAAAGAATCACCCTACGCTGTTTCTTCTGTGAGATTTGTTTTGTTATGTCAGCAACTATTCGCTTTTTCGAAAACGGTGAAGCAGGACCAGGTACTTCACGAAAAATTACCCCTTGATGTGAAACATGAGGTTTGCGAACAATATTCGTAAGAGAGGATCGTCCCTTACGCTTCGAATTCGATTTCATTTTGATTCTTCTAAATACACCAGTCTTCGAAGGAATAACTTCCTTTTCAGTTAACTGGGTATCAGCAATAATAGGCTCCGATTGGATTGGCTCAGCTTCGATAACAGAAACCTGCTTCGGACTTTAAAAAGAACTGGTTGGCTTAACCTTGGTACCCGAAGACCCAGCATCAGTTTTCTTCTACTTCTTTGACTTCTTCTCATTAGTTTGTAGCAAAAGAAAAATTATGATTTGTGCCACTTCAAGAACATTGTTCTTAAATTCAGTGCCATGATCACTCTTGATTTTGCGTACAATCTTTTTCAATGTTGTTTCCATTTTCTCGATAAAATCAATCATGATTTGTGCCACTTCAGATTTTTGTCTGAGAAAATAAACCAATGTGAATCTAGAAAAATCATCAACAATAAGTAAAATATACCGTTTGTTTTTGGGTGTTGAAACAGTCGAAGGACCACATAAATCAATATGTAATAGTTCCAAAGGTTCAATAATATTTTAGTCAATTATTATCGGATGACCTTGTTTATGTTGCTTGCCAACCTCACAAGGTGCACATAAAGAATCATTATCATATTTAAGCACATGTAAACCTCTTACCAGATTTTGAATAAGAAGTTTGTTGATGTTTCTAAAGTTGAGATGTGAAAGTCTTCGTTGCCATAGCCAGCTTAGATCAGATGTGGCTTTCGAAAGAATGTATACAATAGGTTTGCCTACAATTGGATTGATATCCAATGTGAACATATCACCTTTCCTCTTTGATTTGAGCAGAACTTCTTTTGTATTGACATTCGAAATAATGCTTCCTTCTTCATTGAAAAGAACTTGATTGCCAGTGCGCACAACTAGTTGTGAAACACTTATCAAGTTATGTTGCAGACCTTCAACATAAGCAACTCGATTCACAATAAATTGACAATTTGTAATCTTCCCATATCCTTTGACCTGACACTTCTGACTGTTTCCAAACTTAACAACTCCACATTTTGTAAGCTTCGAAAGTCTCGTAGATTCTCCTTCTTTCCAGTCATGTGATGAGAGCAACCACTATCAATATACCATTTGTTATCATATTGCTCGTCACATAGTACCTGCGATCATTGAAAGAATTTAGGTACCCATGGCTTTTTGGGTCCTTGAAAATTAGATTTCAACATGGAAGTAAATGAAGAATTTTTGACCCAATCACAAACTTTAGTTGTGAGACTATTAATAATATCCACATCATCATTTGTAGGAACCGAAACATAAGATTTTGTTGGTTTCGGATGTACACCGACTTTACCCTTCGCATTTTGAGTTTGTGACTGAACTGTCTTTGCCAAGATTTGATGGAAATGTTCGAATCTTTTGTAGATGAACTTCCATTTGAAGAAGTATTGACATACTTTTCATAAGCTTCGTTGATTTGTTCTTCTGAGTATTTGCTTGATTGATAAACTTTTCCTCATCCTTCGAGCCAGTGATCTATATTTTTCCTTGAAGTAATGCCTTTTTCATGCGAAGCATTTAATGTTTGTTTCTTCGTATGATTACGAAAATTTGGCTTTTGAGGAACAAAATCAATTTTTGGTTTTGAAACATATGATTCAGCATAGGAAGTATCAACTTTTGATTTAAAATGTTGACGAGGAGTAAAAAACTTTATTGAATGAGAATTCAATGAATTATCAGAAATCTTGCTTGAAATATTAGATTTTGACTCTTTCGAAAACTTTGGGTTTGTTTTCTCTTCAAACTTCGTATGAGTTTTTGGACGATAAACTTGTTTTACATTTGAAAAAGATGAATTTTTCACTTTGAAAATATATTTTGATGACTTTGATTCAGACACATTTTTGTTTTAAGGATTAGAATTTTTCTTTTTGTCTGAATGATTATTTGAATTCACAGACTTAACTGGTTTTGATAATTCAGTTGACATTTTTCGAGACTCAATTGTTTGCCAAAATATTTTTTTTCGTGCTTGTCTTTTTGAAACATTATTTTCTTTTGAAAATTTGACAATTTGTTCTTTGAATTCCTTTGAATTTAGTTTTACTTCATCTTTAATTTCCTCAATGACTGGTTTAACGACTTCTTTCTCAAATTTTGATTTTTCAATCCATTTTCTCTTTGATTTTTGTCTTTGAAAAACATACGAATTTTTTGTTAGATTGTTTTCAGTTGTACTTTGATTTGCAAAGAACCCATCTTCCGAAGTTTTCATGTTGTTTTGAATTCCGGTTTGATATTTTTAATGTTTCTAGTTGTTACGAAGACTAGGTTTGGAAAGACAACATCATCAATACACTTGAAAATCGGGTAAACCACCGTATTCGCTTCTAGGTAATGAGCACCTAGTTCAATCAACACTTTTTCGAACTTTTGTGTATCTCCATACACTTGGTTAACAACTATTCAAGGAATTTATTTTTCCTTGGTTACTTCCTTTTTCTTCATTTGTTTCTCTTCTTTCTCATCATCACTATCATCTGTTTGGCTGTCTTTGACTTCCACAAAGGCCATATCACAAACTTTCGAAGTTGAGGGTTGATCAATGTCAATCTCAACCAATAAATCCTTACTTTTTTCTTTTCCTTTAAATGATGATGCAACATTTATAATAGACAACTGAGAACAATCAACATCCTCAATATCACTGATTTCACTAATATTGTCAGAATTATCCTCAATATCAGCAAAATTAGATTGATAATCAGATGCTGAATTTTCAGTCTTTTTCAAAATGTGAATTTGTTCAGACTTAGTCGAAGTGTCATTTAAAAATATTAACCAATTCAGTTGAATCAAGACATTCATCTACTTTGACTATTCCATATCTATACTTATCATTCAGAACATTTTGGTAAAATCAGCTATTTCTCTTTCACAGTCATACGAAATGTTATCTATCGTAGCTCTTTCATAAGCTAAAAATGGCAGCAATTTTCTATGTTGCTCTTTACTGATTTCACACGAATGATGTAGTTCAGTTAATTTCCCATACAATCTTTTAGCCGAATTACAGTAAATGTTCCTTTGGGCTAATAACAGTTTAGACTCACTCAACAAATTATCCCCATCAATCATGATATTAGTTATTTGAAGTTCTAAACAATCCATCTTAGTAATTTTCAAATCTAGTTTCTTCTGTGTCTCTAGCAACTGCACATACAACTTCTTAGCCTCATTGCTAGCAGATAACACAATTGAATCAAAATAAGTAACAGTTTCGTCGAAAGATACTAATTCAGAATTATAAGCATGAACTGGAATATTGAAAGATTCAAGAATATTACATACCTTTGTGGTTAGCGGAGATTTGTCAGCGGCTTTTGATACGCAGCATCTACCATGAACTTCGTATGCCTCCTCATCTAATTCTTCCTCCATCTTCGCATACATTTATCCATGGGTCGGATTTCGCATCTCCTCATCATCTGATCCAGATGACCAAATTTGATAAGTTCCATCTTCTTCTTGTTCACCATGAGCAACTAATGAAAGATTCTTTGCCTTCGCACGCAACTCCTCCAACTTTTCCACATAATACGCTTCATCCTTCGTCTTATTCTTTTTCTCATCTCTCTTCCTTAGCATGCAATCATTAGCTAAATGATTAGACCCATTGCAATAACGACATTCAATCCCTACATCTCCCTTCAACTTCTTCTCTGTTTTTCCCTCAACAACCTTCACATATTTCTTCTCTTCCTTCTTCTTCTCACCCCCAACACTTTTACTCACAAAATTCCCTTTTGTCTCAGATGACTTTGCCTTCAGATTGAATGACTTTTTGAAGAACTTTTTTACACGATTGTTTGATTAGAAAGCAATTGCCTCATCATCTAAGTTCATGATGAACCCTTCGTCTTCATCTGACACATCTTTCTTAGCTTCCCTTTCAGAGATCTTTGAAACCAAAGCTAGCGGACCTCCCAAACTTGCCTTCGATTCTTCAGCAATTTCATTCACTCCACTTTCATGAGACTTGAACTGATTGTACAAGTCATTCAAAGTTGACGTATCAAAGCTCTGTTGATTCTTAACCATCATGCTCATACTACGCCATTCCTTACGAAGACCCATAACAAAAATTAAATTGAACTCCATGGCTGATCTGGTGATTTCATATCAATTGCATCGATAGACTAATTCATTAAGACGATCGTAGTAAATTTCAATCGTTTCACCATCTTTTTGTCTGAAGTCCTTCAGTTCCACTAAGCATTGCTTCACAGAGTTAACTTTCGTTTTCTCACTCCCCTGAAAATTTTCCTTGAGATTGTTCCAGATTTCCTTTGTAGTTGTACAACTCCTAACATAGTTGTAAACAACTGGAGGCAAAGCTCTGCTTAGCTCTCTCATGCATCTCTTCTCTAGCTTTTTCAGACGATCAGACTTATTCTCAACTACACAACTTCCAGAAGATGATCCAATTGGTTAAATATTCGTTGGTGGATTGAGATTATCAGAAATGCAATTCCACAGTTCTTCATCCAATCCATTGAGATAATCCTGCATATGATCAGCCCATTGATCGTAATACTCAGGGATTAGCATAGGAATTTTGGTGGATGATCCTAAAAGATGAGAAAATGAAGTCATGGAATTAAGATTGAAAGACGCCATTGATGTACGGAATAAAACCTTGAGAATTTTTGAAGAAACTTTGATAATTTGACAACAAACTATATGATTCAAACCAGAATCACTAGTAGAATACTCGATTCAATGACTCAAATGCATAATCGAATCATAGGCTTAGATCTAATGAGTTTTTCACTTTCAAAAAGTGCGGAATTTCTTAAACCAAAAAGTTGATTTAAAAATTTTGAAAAGATGAATATCAGATCAGAGATTTGATTCCTGCTCTGATACCAATTGAGGAAGCAATGAATCAAGTCTGAAATGAATCAGTGTTTAATGATCAAAGTAAGATTGCGAGATTAGAACACAGATGTAAATATGATATTGTTTCAGCTCTATTACGCTTTCAAGTTTTACAGAGTACAAAATGATAATTCTGTAAAAGACCCTTCTCAATGACTCTAGTAAACACTCCTATTTATAGGAGAGGAAAGCGTACAAAAAATATACAAATGACTAAACACTTTAAGCTTCGAATAAAACTCCCTTACTAAAATACATTATAAACCATACGAGGAGTGCAAAAGGCTTCTACTCATTACAACTCTAAATACCCTTACAATAGTGGCAGCATC
This sequence comes from Lactuca saligna, assembly GCF_052625555.1. Classification (NCBI taxonomy): domain Eukaryota; kingdom Viridiplantae; phylum Streptophyta; class Magnoliopsida; order Asterales; family Asteraceae; genus Lactuca; species Lactuca saligna. Next base: position 40,216,984 of record NC_136424.1, on the reverse strand, counting down.
AGAGGGGATCTGAGTGGACCTAGGAGCCAGAGGATGAGATGCAGGAGCATTATCCTGATTTGTTCGCTGCAGCAGACTTCGAGGATGAAGTCTAGTTTGAGTACGGGAGAGTTGTAACATCTCGTGTTTCCAGGCATTTTCAAATCCTTCCTTCAGTAAATTACGATGTCATGATTGGACTTTGAATTGGTTAAATTTATCCCTAAGAGGCCTGAGGGGCAAATTGGTAATTTTGGTTGGAGGGGGAGTACGCTAGGCGTACTAGGGTGCACCCTAGTATGTTGGGTGTACGCATATGTACGCAGGGCGTACATTTGTTAAGGTGCAAACCTAAATTTTAGGGTTTGTTGGGTATTTAACCCCGTTATGGACCCTTTACCGCCATCCTTTTAGCCTCCAAGTCATGAGATCATTTTTTTGGCAAACCTTAGCTCCTTTTTGGTGTTTGTGTATGTGTGTGTGAGCTAAGAATGTGTTTCTTGTGTGGTTGAAGAAGAAGAAGTTGCATTAAGGTGTTTGGAGAGTGAAGCAGGCTTGTAGATCTGGGATCATCTTGTCATTTAGAAGCTCCAAAATGTAAAAAGCTTATGCATTTATGCTTGTATTATGTAGATATTGTTTTGATAGCTTTTTGGTGCCCTTCTTGTCCCAAAAGTCCCAAAGTTGTGCATGTTTTGTCTTGGACATTTCAAGCTGTTATTTCAGACCCTAGGAAAGGCTCTAAGTCATAAAATTAAGATCCCTTTGGCTAGTTTGGCTTCATGTTGCTTATAGGATGTCTTAATGGATTAAGACCATGTATTAAGGACTTTTTGGACGTCTAAAGTCTTATAGTTTGAGACTTTATGATTCTGAGATAAATTTGGTCGATGGATTTGGAAATTGGGTTTAAGTGCTTAAGCCGTTAAGTACTTATTAGAGTTTTGAACTCTGTGAGGGTATGTCCCACGTATGCAGTCAACGCCCCTGTTTGCAGTCAATGTGAGGCTCGCGTACGCCCCACGTAGCCTCGGAGTATGCACAAGTACGTCTTCTGATGGGCCTTTGTGAGTTGGGTTGCGGTTTTGGGCCATCTTTGGGCCAACACGTCCTGGGCCCTTGTTGGACTTTGTGAGTATGAGTGTTGGACAAGTTAGAAAGTTGGACCTTAGGATAAGGCCCAATAAGGAGTTGGGCCCATTTAGAAAATTGGTCCAATCATGGGCCTTTAATTAATTGAGTCTTTGGATCTAATATTTGGACTTGGGTCTTGGCCCACATAAGGAAAGGGTGAAATGCAAAATTACCCTATGCTTGGGCCCTTCGCCAAGAATGGTGTTCCAATTATTGAATGAGTGTTCGTATTGTGATAGTTCAAGATTTTCGGTGAGTCTACAGTCGGAGATTTCAGTTTAGTTCGACATTATGAGGGGAATCTTCCTCAATATACTTTCAGGTCGAAGGCACCAAGGCCAACCCATTGGTTTGATAACCTGATATCACTGAGATGTTGAGTATGATATAGTTATGCATGCTAGTCTTGTTATGCTAGTCCGGTAGATCTGTAGGACTACCTGTGAATTGTTTGATTATCTTCTTATTATCTATTATAAGTTGACATATTGTGTAGGTTGGGTTGAGGTTGTACTGCTTTGTGCTGTAGCCAACAAACCGTGGAGCATTCCAGATACGAGCTGAGGGCCAGAAAGGGCATGCCAGATTCATACTGAGGGTCGGGGGGCAAGCCAGACATAAGTTGTGGGCCAAAGGGGCAAGCAAGACTTATGTTGTGGGTTCAGCGGTAACCCAATTTGTTAGTTGTGGACCCATTGCATGCTGATATTATATTTGTACTATTTGTTATGTATTGGTATTTTGGGGGAACTCACTAAGCTTTTGGCTTATAGTTTTACGTCATGTTTCAGATACTTCAGAGGATCACGGGAAGGCGAAAGCATAATCGTGTACCTCCTCATCTTTTATTTTTATTTTTATTTTTATTTAT